>NW_027077682.1:300000-600000 GCF_963924675.1 Phocoena phocoena
CAGTGAGACTTCATTGTAGTGCAGATTTCCTTTACAGGCTTTCTTGGTTGGCCAAAAAGGGCGTATGCGTTTTTTCCTGAATATATTCAGGAAAAAACGCATACGCCCTTTTTGGCCAAGTGCATCATTGTCGACGTTCTGCCTCTTTTCCTATGCTTTCAGGGCAATTCCAGTCTACCCCCTGCAATCGTTTTCCTGAAATTCTGCCCCGCTTTCAAGTCCCCTTCGCAGGCTTACTTCAATATATTTTTGGAGGAAAGCTGTCATTTATAACTCTGCAGGTTTGTGAATTACAGTGCCCCTGAGCTCCTTATTTCAACTCGCTTTCTTGTGAGCTGGGCACAAAACTGCAGGATTGCTTCAGGCCCTAATCTGTTTCCAGCAGGGCACACTGAGCCTTTGTTTAATTCCTCTTCCTGGTGGGCAATGAGCGTTACATTTGCCCGTGCAGACACTTACAGCTAGTCTCTCATTGGTTCTCCCTATTCCTGTTCATTTTGCACAGAAATTGCAAGCTGTGCCAAAGAGGAGGTTAAAGGCACTGACTCTCCAAGCAGGGAGAGTGTTAGTAAAGCATCTGGAATGGTGAACCCGAGGACCAGGATACGAAAACTGAGATGCATTTTAAATCATTTCCCAATCACATGGTGGACGATACTCTTGGTTTCCCATGCATGTTTTAGCTGGAGGAAGAATCCCTTGAACCTGGAGAGTTGGGACCCATGGAATGGGTACCATGCAGTATGACTTCAAAGGGTCTGCATTTGCTCACCGAAACTCACCAATGCTATCAGCCTGAAGTGTCCAGCCTTATGTCTCAACCAGCTCTGGGTGTAGATGTGTTAAATCCCGGTTGCATCACATGCACTGAGTGAATTATTTAAGAATTGCTCTCTATTTCACTGTCTTTATGATTTTTTTTTGAAATTTATTTTGATAATGGGATTTATCGGATTTTCACTGCTGCGTTTATGCCGCTGTACACACGCTTGATTCTCTTACGGAGACATATATATCCATGGGTTTTAAGATTCTTCCTAGTCAGGTATATTCCTAGGCGTTGAATATGTGGTGTTGGGTCCATTTCGTTGAGCAAGGAGTAGGTCTTGTCTATTACATATTTGGCTTATGGAAAGTTATCTGTGCTAATTTCAGTCTCTGGTTTTATGAAGCACCCCAACGCACCTTTCCCCATAAGCAAGCACTAGTTGGTTTTCTAAATTTGAGACCCTGTTCTGTTTTGTAATTCAGTTCATGTGTAGTCAAGTTTACATTCCGTGTATTAGTGATATCTTATGATGTTTCTTTTTCTGTGTGACGTAGTTCACGTAGAATCACCGTACCTGCATCCACTCACTATGCCGCTACGGGCCTGATGACACAGATTTCATTGCTGAGTGATATTGCATTGTACGTACGTGCCACAACTTCTTTATCCATATTTTGCTTTCTGGGATATTTACCTGTTACTGTAGACGAGCTTCTTGTGAACACAGCCGTCCCAAATATTGGGGTGGCTGTCTGTTTTTGATTTTAATTTCCGTAAGCTATAGGACCATAAGTGGAAGTGCCATAGACTGTGTTGCTTTGTTTCTTATGTGTTTCAGGAAACACCATACACTTCTCCAGGCTGGCTGCTGGCAATTTACATCCTGCCAATCAGCATAACAAGGCTCCCTGTTCTCCATATCCTGTCCTACCTTTCTGGATTTTACTCTTTTTTCAGATGGCCCTCTTGCCCGGGGGGCAGTGAGACTTCATTGTAGTGCAGATTTCCTTTACAGGCTTGCTTGGTTGGCCAAAAAGGGCGTATGCGTTTTTTCCTGAATATATTCAGGAAAAAACGCATACGCCCTTTTTGGCCAAGTGCATCATTGTCGACGTTCTGCCTCTTTTCCTATGCTTTCAGGGCAATTCCAGTCTACCCCCTGCAATCGTTTTCCTGAAATTCTGCCCCGCTTTCAAGTCCCCTTCGCAGGCTTACTTCAATATATTTTTGGAGGATAGCTGTCATTTATAACTCTGCAGGTTTGTGAATTACAGTGCCCCTGAGCTCCTTTCTTCAACTCGCTTTCTTGTGAACTGGGCACAAAACCGCAGGATTGCTTCAGGCCCTAATCTGTTTCGGGCAGGGCATGCTGAGCCTTTGGTAAATTCCTCTTCCTGGTGGGAAATGAGCGTTACATTTGCCCGTGCAGACACCTACAGCTAGTCTCTCATTGGTTCTCCCTATTCCTGTTCATCTTGCACAGAAATTGCAAGCTGTGCCAAACAGGAGGTTAAAGGCACTGACTCTCCAAGCAGGGAGACTGTTAGTAAATCATCTGGAATGGTGAACCCGAGGACCAGGATACGAAAACTGAGATGCATTTTAAATCATTTCCCCATAACACGGTGGACCATACTGTGGGTTTCACATGCATGTTTTAGCTGGAGGAAGAATCCCTTGAACCTGAAGAGTTGGGACCCATGGAATAGGTACCATACAGTATGACTTCAAAGGGTGTGCATTTGCTCACCGAAACTCACCAATGCTATCAGCCTGAAGTGTCCAGCCTTATGTCTCAACCAGCTCTGGGTGTAGATGTGGTCAATCCCGGTTGCATCACATGCCCTGAGTGAATTATTTAAGAATTGCTCTCTATTTCACTGTCTTTGTGTTTTGTTTTCGAAATTTATTTTGATAATGGGATTTATCGGATTTTCACTGCTGCCTTTCGGCCGCTGTACACACCCTTGATTCTCTTATGGAGACATATATATCCATGGGTTTTAAGATTCTTCCTAGTCAGGTATATTCCTAGGCGTTGAATATGTGGTGTTGGGTCCATTTCGTTGAGCAAGGAGTAGGTCTTGTCTATTACATATTGGGCTTATGGAAAGTTATCTGTGCTTATTTCAGTCTCTGGTTTTATGCAGCACCCCAAGGCACCTTTCCCCATAAGCAAGCACTAGTTGGTTTTCTAAATTTGAGACCCTGTTCTATTTTGTAATTCAGTTCATGTGTAGTCAAGTTTACATTCCGTGTATTCGTGATATCTTATGATGTTTCTTTTTCTGTGTGACGTAGTTCACGTAGAATCACCGTACCTGCATCCACTCACTATGCCGCTATGGGCCTGATGACACAGATTTCATTGCTGAGTGATATTGCATTGTACGTACGTGCCACAAGTTCTTTATCCATTTTTTGCTTTCTGGGATATTTACCTGATACTGTAGACGAGCTTCTTGTGAACACAGCCGTCTCAAATATTGGGGTGGCTGTCTGTTTTTGATTTTAATTTCCGTAAGCTATAGGACCATAAGTGGAAGTGCCATAGGCTGTGTTGATTTGTTTCTTTCATGTTTCAGGAAACACCATACACTTCTCCAGGGTGGCTGCTGGCAATTTACATCCTGCCAATCAGCATAACAAGGCTCCCTGTTCTCCATATCCTGTCCTACCTTTCTGGATTTTACACTTTTTTCAGATGGCCCTTTTGCCAGGGGGGCAGTGAGACTTCATTGTAGTGCAGATTTCATTTACAGGCTTGCTTGGTTGGCCAAAAAGGGCGTATGCGTTTTTTCCTGAATATATTCAGGAAAAAACGCATACGCCCTTTTTGGCCAAGTGCATCATTGTCGACGTTCTGCCTCTTTTCCTATGCTTTCAGGGCAATTCCAGTCTACCCCCTGCAATCGTTTTCCTGAAATTCTGCCCCGCTTTCAAGTCCCCTTCGCAGGCTTACTTCAATATATATTTGGAGGAAAGCTGTCATTTATAACTCTGCAGGTTTGTGAATTACAGTGCCCCTGAGCTCCTTTCTTCAACTCGCTTTCTTGTGAGCTGGGCACAAAACCGCAGGATTGCTTCAGGCCCTAATCTGTTTCCAGCAGGGCACACTGAGCCTTTGTTTAATTCCTCTTCCTGGTGGGCAATGAGCGTTACATTTGCCCGTGCAGACACCTACAGCTAGTCTCTCATTGGTTCTCCCTATTCCTGTTCATTTTGCACAGAAATTGCAAGCTGTGCCAAAGAGGAGGTTAAAGGCACTGACTCTCCAAGCGGGGAGAGTGTTAGTAAAGCATCTGGAATGGTGAACCCGAGGACCAGGATACGAAAACTGAGATGCATTTTAAATCATTTCCCAATCACATGGTGGACGATACTCTTGGTTTCCCATGCATGTTTTAGCTGGAGGAAGAATCCCTTGAACCTGGAGAGTTGGGACCCATGGAATGGGTACCATGCAGTATGACTTCAAAGGGTCTGCATTTGCTCACCGAAACTCACCAATGCTATCAGCCTGAAGTGTCCAGCCTTATGTCTCAACCAGCTCTGGGTGTAGATGTGTTAAATCCCGGTTGCATCACATGCCCTGAGTGAATTATTTAAGAATTGCTCTCTATTTCACTGTCTTTATGATTTTTTTTTGAAATTTATTTTGATAATGGGATTTATCGGATTTTCACTGCTGCGTTTATGCCGCTGTACACACGCTTGATTCTCTTACGGAGACATATATATCCATGGGTTTTAAGATTCTTCCTAGTCAGGTATATTCCTAGGCGTTGAATATGTGGTGTTGGGTCCATTTCGTTGAGCAAGGAGTAGGTCTTGTCTATTACATATTTGGCTTATGGAAAGTTATCTGTGCTAATTTCAGTCTCTGGTTTTATGAAGCACCCCAACGCACCTTTCCCCATATGCAAGCACTAGTTTGTTTTCTAAATTTGAGACCCTGTTCTGTTTTGTAATTCAGTTCATGTGTAGTCAAGTTTACATTCCGTGTATTAGTGATATCTTATGATGTTTCTTTTTCTGTGTGACGTAGTTCACGTAGAATCACCGTACCTGCATCCACTCACTATGCCGCTACGGGCCTGATGACACAGATTTCATTGCTGAGTGATATTGCATTGTACGTACGTGCCACAACTTCTTTATCCATATTTTGCTTTCTGGGATATTTACCTGTTACTGTAGACGAGCTTCTTGTGAACACAGCCGTCTCAAATATTGGGGTGGCTGTCTGTTTTTGATTTTAATTTCCGTAAGCTATAGGACCATAAGTGGAAGTGCCATAGACTGTGTTGCTTTGTTTCTTATGTGTTTCAGGAAACACCATACACTTCTCCAGGCTGGCTGCTGGCAATTTACATCCTGCCAATCAGCATAACAAGGCTCCCTGTTCTCCATATCCTGTCCTACCTTTCTGGATTTTACACTTTTTTCAGATGGCCCTCTTGCCCGGGGGGCAGTGAGACTTCATTGTAGTGCAGATTTCCTTTACAGGCTTGCTGTGTTGGCCAAAAAGGGCGTATGCGTTTTTTCCTGAATATATTCAGGAAAAAACGCATACGCCCTTTATGGCCAAGTGCATCATTGTCGACGTTCTGCCTCTTTTCCTATGCTTTCAGGGCAATTCCAGTCTACCCCCTGCAATCGTTTTCCTGAAATTCTGCCCCGCTTTCAAGTCCCCTTCGCAGGCTTACTTCAATATATTTTTGGAGGATAGCTGTCATTTATAACTCTGCAGGTTTGTGAATTACAGTGCCCCTGAGCTCCTTTCTTCAACTCGCTTTCTTGTGAACTGGGCACAAAACCGCAGGATTGCTTCAGGCCCTAATCTGTTTTGGGCAGGGCATGCTGAGCCTTTGGTAAATTCCTCTTCCTGGTGGGAAATGAGCGTTACATTTGCCCGTGCAGACACCTACAGCTAGTCTCTCATTGGTTCTCCCTATTCCTGTTCATCTTGCACAGAAATTGCAAGCTGTGCCAAACAGGAGGTTAAAGGCACTGACTCTCCAAGCAGGGAGACTGTTAGTAAATCATCTGGAATGGTGAACCCGAGGACCAGGATACGAAAACTGAGATGCATTTTAAATCATTTCCCCATAACACGGTGGACCATACTGTGGGTTTCACATGCATGTTTTAGCTGGAGGAAGAATCCCTTGAACCTGAAGAGTTGGGACCCATGGAATAGGTACCATACAGTATGACTTCAAAGGGTGTGCATTTGCTCACCGAAACTCACCAATGCTATCAGCCTGAAGTGTCCAGCCTTATGTCTCAACCAGCTCTGGGTGTAGATGTGGTCAATCCCGGTTGCATCACATGCCCTGAGTGAATTATTTAAGAATTGCTCTCTATTTCACTGTCTTTGTGTTTTGTTTTCGAAATTTATTTTGATAATGGGATTTATCGGATTTTCACTGCTGCCTTTCGGCCGCTGTACACACCCTTGATTCTCTTACGGAGACATATATATCCATGGGTTTTAAGATTCTTCCTAGTCAGGTATATTCCTAGGCGTTGAATATGTGGTGTTGGGTCCATTTCGTTGAGCAAGGAGTAGGTCTTGTCTATTACATATTGGGCTTATGGAAAGTTATCTGTGCTAATTTCAGTCTCTGGTTTTATGCAGCACCCCAAGGCACCTTTCCCCATAAGCAAGCACTAGTTGGTTTTCTAAATTTGAGACCCTGTTCTGTTTTGTAATTCAGTTCATGTGTAGTCAAGTTTACATTCCGTGTATTAGTGATATCTTATGATGTTTCTTTTTCTGTGTGACGTAGTTCACGTAGAATCACCGTACCTGCATCCACTCACTATGCCGCTACGGGCCTGATGACACAGATTTCATTGCTGAGTGATATTGCATTGTACGTACGTGCCACAACTTCTTTATCCATATTTTGCTTTCTGGGATATTTACCTGTTACTGTAGACGAGCTTCTTGTGAACACAGCCGTCCCAAATATTGGGGTGGCTGTCTGTTTTTGATTTTAATTTCCGTAAGCTATAGGACCATAAGTGGAAGTGCCATAGACTGTGTTGCTTTGTTTCTTATGTGTTTCAGGAAACACCATACACTTCTCCAGGCTGGCTGCTGGCAATTTACATCCTGCCAATCAGCATAACAAGGCTCCCTGTTCTCCATATCCTGTCCTACCTTTCTGGATTTTACACTTTTTTCAGATGGCCCTCTTGCCCGGGGGGCAGTGAGACTTCATTGTAGTGCAGATTTCCTTTACAGGCTTGCTTGGTTGGCCAAAAAGGGCGTATGCGTTTTTTCCTGAATATATTCAGGAAAAAACGCATACGCCCTTTTTGGCCAAGTGCATCATTGTCGACGTTCTGCCTCTTTTCCTATGCTTTCAGGGCAATTCCAGTCTACCCCCTGCAATCGTTTTCCTGAAATTCTGCCCCGCTTTCAAGTCCCCTTCGCAGGCTTACTTCAATATATTTTTGGAGGATAGCTGTCATTTATAACTCTGCAGGTTTGTGAATTACAGTGCCCCTGAGCTCCTTTCTTCAACTCGCTTTCTTGTGAACTGGGCACAAAACCGCAGGATTGCTTCAGGCCCTAATCTGTTTCGGGCAGGGCATGCTGAGCCTTTGGTAAATTCCTCTTCCTGGTGGGAAATGAGCGTTACATTTGCCCGTGCAGACACCTACAGCTAGTCTCTCATTGGTTCTCCCTATTCCTGTTCATCTTGCACAGAAATTGCAAGCTGTGCCAAACAGGAGGTTAAAGGCACTGACTCTCCAAGCAGGGAGACTGTTAGTAAATCATCTGGAATGGTGATCCCGAGGACCAGGATACGAAAACTGAGATGCATTTTAAATCATTTCCCCATAACACGGTGGACCATACTGTGGGTTTCACATGCATGGTTTAGCTGGAGGAAGAATTCCTTGAACCTGAAGAGTTGGGACCCATGGAATAGGTACCATACAGTATGACTTCAAAGGGTGTGCATTTGCTCACCTAAACTCACCAATGCTATCAGCCTGAAGTGTCCAGCCTTATGTCTCAACCAGCTCTGGGTGTAGATGTGGTCAATCCCGGTTGCATCACATGCCCTGAGTGAATTATTTAAGAATTGCTCTCTATTTCACTGTCTTTGTGTTTTGTTTTCGAAATTTATTTTGATAATGGGATTTATCGGATTTTCACTGCTGCCTTTCGGCCGCTGTACACACCCTTGATTCTCTTACGGAGACATATATATCCATGGGTTTTAAGATTCTTCCTAGTCAGGTATATTCCTAGGCGTTGAATATGTGGTGTTGGGTCCATTTCGTTGAGCAAGGAGTAGGTCTTGTCTATTACATATTGGGCTTATGGAAAGTTATCTGTGCTAATTTCAGTCTCTGGTTTTATGCAGCACCCCAAGGCACCTTTCCCCATAAGCAAGCACTAGTTGGTTTTCTCAATTTGAGGCCCTGTTCTGTTTTGTAATTCAGTTCATGTGTAGTCAAGTTTACATTCCGTGTATTCGTGATATCTTATGATGTTTCTTTTTCTGTGTGACGTAGTTCACGTAGAATCACCGTACCTGCATCCACTCACTATGCCGCTATGGGCCTGATGACACAGATTTCATTGCTGAGTGATATTGCATTGTACGTACGTGCCACAAGTTCTTTATCCATTTTTTGCTTTCTGGGATATTTACCTGATACTGTAGACGAGCTTCTTGTGAACACAGCCGTCTCAAATATTGGGGTGGCTGTCTGTTTTTGATTTTAATTTCCGTAAGCTATAGGACCATAAGTGGAAGTGCCATAGGCTGTGTTGCTTTGTTTCTTTCGTGTTTCAGGAAACACCATACACTTCTCCAGGGTGGCTGCTGGCAATTTACATCCTGCCAATCAGCATAACAAGGCTCCCTGTTCTCCATATCCTGTCCTACCTTTCTGGATTTTACACTTTTTTCAGATGGCCCTTTTGCCAGGGGGGCAGTGAGACTTCATTGTAGTGCAGATTTCATTTACAGGCTTTCTTGGTTGGCCAAAAAGGGCGTATGCGTTTTTTCCTGAATATATTCAGGAAAAAACGCATACGCCCTTTTTGGCCAAGTGCATCATTGTCGACGTTCTGCCTCTTTTCCTATGCTTTCAGGGCAATTCCAGTCTACCCCCTGCAATCGTTTTCCTGAAATTCTGCCCCGCTTTCAAGTCCCCTTCGCAGGCTTACTTCAATATATTTTTGGAGGAAAGCTGTCATTTATAACTCTGCAGGTTTGTGAATTACAGTGCCCCTGAGCTCCTTTCTTCAACTCGCTTTCTTGTGAGCTGGGCACAAAACCGCAGGATTGCTTCAGGCCCTAATCTGTTTCCAGCAGGGCACACTGAGCCTTTGTTTAATTCCTCTTCCTGGTGGGCAATGAGCGTTTCATTTGCCCGTGCAGACACCTACAGCTAGTCTCTCATTGGTTCTCCCTATTCCTGTTCATTTTGCACAGAAATTGCAAGCTGTGCCAAAGAGGAGGTTAAAGGCACTGACTCTCCAAGCGGGGAGAGTGTTAGTAAAGCATCTGGAATGGTGAACCCGAGGACCAGGATACGAAAACTGAGATGCATTTTAAATCATTTCCCAATCACATGGTGGACGATACTCTTGGTTTCCCATGCATGTTTTAGCTGGAGGAAGAATCCCTTGAACCTGGAGAGTTGGGACCCATGGAATGGGTACCATGCAGTATGACTTCAAAGGGTCTGCATTTGCTCACCGAAACTCACCAATGCTATCAGCCTGAAGTGTCCAGCCTTATGTCTCAACCAGCTCTGGGTGTAGATGTGTTAAATCCCGGTTGCATCACATGCCCTGAGTGAATTATTTAAGAATTGCTCTCTATTTCACTGTCTTTATGATTTTTTTTTGAAATTTATTTTGATAATGGGATTTATCGGATTTTCACTGCTGCGTTTATGCCGCTGTACACACGCTTGATTCTCTTACGGAGACATATATATCCATGGGTTTTAAGATTCTTCCTAGTCAGGTATATTCCTAGGCGTTGAATATGTGGTGTTGGGTCCATTTCGTTGAGCAAGGAGTAGGTCTTGTCTATTACATATTTGGCTTATGGAAAGTTATCTGTGCTAATTTCAGTCTCTGGTTTTATGAAGCACCCCAACGCACCTTTCCCCATAAGCAAGCACTAGTTGGTTTTCTAAATTTGAGACCCTGTTCTGTTTTGTAATTCAGTTCATGTGTAGTCAAGTTTACATTCCGTGTATTAGTGATATCTTATGATGTTTCTTTTTCTGTGTGACGTAGTTCACGTAGAATCACCGTACCTGCATCCACTCACTATGCCGCTACGGGCCTGATGACACAGATTTCATTGCTGAGTGATATTGCATTGTACGTACGTGCCACAACTTCTTTATCCATATTTTGCTTTCTGGGATATTTACCTGTTACTGTAGACGAGCTTCTTGTGAACACAGCCGTCCCAAATATTGGGGTGGCTGTCTGTTTTTGATTTTAATTTCCGTAAGCTATAGGACCATAAGTGGAAGTGCCATAGACTGTGTTGCTTTGTTTCTTATGTGTTTCAGGAAACACCATACACTTCTCCAGGCTGGCTGCTGGCAATTTACATCCTGCCAATCAGCATAACAAGGCTCCCTGTTCTCCATATCCTGTCCTACCTTTCTGGATTTTACACTTTTTTCAGATGGCCCTCTTGCCTGGGGGGCAATGAGACTTCATTGTAGTGCAGATTTCCTTTACAGGCTTGCTTGGTTGGCCAAAAAGGGCGTATGCGTTTTTTCCTGAATATATTCAGGAAAAAACGCATACGCCCTTTTTGGCCAAGTGCATCATTGTCGACGTTCTGCCTCTTTTCCTATGCTTTCAGGGCAATTCCAGTCTACCCCCTGCAATCGTTTTCCTGAAATTCTGCCCCGCTTTCAAGTCCCCTTCGCAGGCTTACTTCAATATATTTTTGGAGGAAAGCTGTCATTTATAACTCTGCAGGTTTGTGAATTACAGTGCCCCTGAGCTCCTTTCTTCAACTCGCTTTCTTGTGAACTGGGCACAAAACCGCAGGATTGCTTCAGGCCCTAATCTGTTTCGGGCAGGGCATGCTGAGCCTTTGGTAAATTCCTCTTCCTGGTGGGCAATGAGCGTTACATTTGCCCGTGCAGACACCTACAGCTAGTCTCTCATTGGTTCTCCCTATTCCTGTTCATCTTGCACAGAAATTGCAAGCTGTGCCAAACAGGTGGTTAAAGGCACTGACTCTCCAAGCAGGGAGACTGTTAGTAAATCATCTGGAATGGTGAACCCGAGGACCAGGATACGAAAACTGAGATGCATTTTAAATCATTTCCCCATAACACGGTGGACCATACTGTGGGTTTCACATGCACGTTTTAGCTGGAGGAAGAATTCCTTGAACCTGAAGAGTTGGGACCCATGGAATAGGTACCATACAGTATGACTTCAAAGGGTGTGCATTTGCTCACCTAAACTCACCAATGCTATCAGCCTGAAGTGTCCAGCCTTATGTCTCAACCAGCTCTGGGTGTAGATGTGGTCAATCCCGGTTGCATCACATGCCCTGAGTGAATTATTTAAGAATTGCTCTCTATTTCACTGTCTTTGTGTTTTGTTTTCGAAATTTATTTTGATAATGGGATTTATCGGATTTTCACTGCTGCCTTTCGGCCGCTGTACACACCCTTGATTCTCTTACGGAGACATATATATCCATGGGTTTTAAGATTCTTCCTAGTCAGGTATATTCCTAGGCGTTGAATATGTGGTGTTGGGTCCATTTCGTTGAGCAAGGAGTAGGTCTTGTCTATTACATATTGGGCTTATGGAAAGTTATCTGTGCTAATTTCAGTCTCTGGTTTTATGCAGCACCCCAAGGCACCTTTCCCCATAAGCAAGCACTAGTTGGTTTTCTAAATTTGAGACCCTTTTCTATTTTGTAATTCAGTTCATGTGTAGTCAAGTTTACATTCCGTGTATTCGTGATATCTTATGATGTTTCTTTTTCTGTGTGACGTAGTTCACGTAGAATCACCGTACCTGCATCCACTCACTATGCCGCTATGGGCCTGATGACACAGATTTCATTGCTGAGTGATATTGCATTGTACGTACGTGCCACAAGTTCTTTATCCATTTTTTGCTTTCTGGGATATTTACCTGATACTGTAGACGAGCTTCTTGTGAACACAGCCGTCTCAAATATTGGGGTGGCTGTCTGTTTTTGATTTTAATTTCCGTAAGCTATAGGACCATAAGTGGAAGTGCCATAGGCTGTGTTGCTTTGTTTCTTTCGTGTTTCAGGAAACACCATACACTTCTCCAGGGTGGCTGCTGGCAATTTACATCCTGCCAATCAGCATAACAAGGCTCCCTGTTCTCCATATCCTGTCCTACCTTTCTGGATTTTACACTTTTTTCAGATGCCCCTTTTGCCAGGGGGGCAGTGAGACTTCATTGTAGTGCAGATTTCATTTACAGGCTTGCTTGGTTGGCCAAAAAGGGCGTATGCGTTTTTTCCTGAATATATTCAGGAAAAAACGCATACGCCCTTTTTGGCCAAGTGCATCATTGTCGACGTTCTGCCTCTTTTCCTATGCTTTCAGGGCAATTCCAGTCTACCCCCTGCAATCGTTTTCCTGAAATTCTGCCCCGCTTTCAAGTCCCCTTCGCAGGCTTACTTCAATATATTTTTGGAGGAAAGCTGTCATTTATAACTCTGCAGGTTTGTGAATTACAGTGCCCCTGAGCTCCTTTCTTCAACTCGCTTTCTTGTGAGCTGGGCACAAAACCACAGGATTGCTTCAGGCCCTAATCTGTTTCCAGCAGGGCACACTGAGCCTTTGTTTAATTCCTCTTCCTGGTGGGCAATGAGCGTTACATTTGCCCGTGCAGACACCTACAGCTAGTCTCTCATTGGTTCTCCCTATTCCTGTTCATTTTGCACAGAAATTGCAAGCTGTGCCAAAGAGGAGGTTAAAGGCACTGACTCTCCAAGCGGGGAGAGTGTTAGTAAAGCATCTGGAATGGTGAACCCGAGGACCAGGATACGAAAACTGAGATGCATTTTAAATCATTTCCCAATCACATGGTGGACGATACTCTTGGTTTCCCATGCATGTTTTAGCTGGAGGAAGAATCCCTTGAACCTGGAGAGTTGGGACCCATGGAATGGGTACCATGCAGTATGACTTCAAAGGGTCTGCATTTGCTCACCGAAACTCACCAATGCTATCAGCCTGAAGTGTCCAGCCTTATGTCTCAACCAGCTCTGGGTGTAGATGTGTTAAATCCCGGTTGCATCACATGCCCTGAGTGAATTATTTAAGAATTGCTCTCTATTTCACTGTCTTTATGATTTTTTTTTGAAATTTATTTTGATAATGGGATTTATCGGATTTTCACTGCTGCGTTTATGCCGCTGTACACACGCTTGATTCTCTTACGGAGACATATATATCCATGGGTTTTAAGATTCTTCCGAGACAGGTATATTCCTAGGCGTTGAATATGTGGTGTTGGGTCCATTTCGTTGAGCAAGGAGTAGGTCTTGTCTATTACATATTTGGCTTATGGAAAGTTATCTGTGCTAATTTCAGTCTCTGGTTTATGAAGCACCCCAACGCACCTTTCCCCATAAGCAAGCACTAGTTGGTTTTCTAAATTTGAGACCCTGTTCTGTTTTGTAATTCAGTTCATGTGTAGTCAAGTTTACATTCCGTGTATTAGTGATATCTTATGATGTTTCTTTTTCTGTGTGACGTAGTTCACGTAGAATCACCGTACCTGCATCCACTCACTATGCCGCTACGGGCCTGATGACACAGATTTCATTGCTGAGTGATATTGCATTGTACGTACGTGCCACAACTTCTTTATCCATATTTTGCTTTCTGGGATATTTACCTGTTACTGTAGACGAGCTTCTTGTGAACACAGCCGTCCCAAATATTGGGGTGGCTGTCTGTTTTTGATTTTAATTTCCGTAAGCTATAGGACCATAAGTGGAAGTGCCATAGACTGTGTTGCTTTGTTTCTTATGTGTTTCAGGAAACACCATACACTTCTCCAGGCTGGCTGCTGGCAATTTACATCCTGCCAATCAGCATAACAAGGCTCCCTGTTCTCCATATCCTGTCCTACCTTTCTGGATTTTACACTTTTTTCAGATGGCCCTCTTGCCCGGGGGGCAGTGAGACTTCATTGTAGTGCAGATTTCATTTACAGGCTTGCTTGGTTGGCCAAAAAGGGCGTATGCGTTTTTTCCTGAATATATTCAGGAAAAAACGCATACGCCCTTTTTGGCCAAGTGCATCATTGTCGACGTTCTGCCTCTTTTCCTATGCTTTCAGGGCAATTCCAGTCTACCCCCTGCAATCGTTTTCCTGAAATTCTGCCCCGCTTTCAAGTCCCCTTCGCAGGCTTACTTCAATATATTTTTGGAGGATAGCTGTCATTTATAACTCTGCAGGTTTGTGAATTACAGTGCCCCTGAGCTCCTTTCTTCAACTCGCTTTCTTGTGAACTGGGCACAAAACCGCAGGATTGCTTCAGGCCCTAATCTGTTTCGGGCAGGGCATGCTGAGCCTTTGGTAAATTCCTCTTCCTGGTGGGAAATGAGCGTTACATTTGCCCGTGCAGACACCTACAGCTAGTCTCTCATTGGTTCTCCCTATTCCTGTTCATCTTGCACAGAAATTGCAAGCTGTGCCAAACAGGAGGTTAAAGGCACTGACTCTCCAAGCAGGGAGACTGTTAGTAAATCATCTGGAATGGTGAACCCGAGGACCAGGATACGAAAACTGAGATGCATTTTAAATCATTTCCCCATAACACGGTGGACCATACTGTGGGTTTCACATGCATGTTTTAGCTGGAGGAAGAATCCCTTGAACCTGAAGAGTTGGGACCCATGGAATAGGTACCATACAGTATGACTTCAAAGGGTGTGCATTTGCTCACCTAAACTCACCAATGCTATCAGCCTGAAGTGTCCAGCCTTATGTCTCAACCAGCTCTGGGTGTAGATGTGGTCAATCCCGGTTGCATCACATGCCCTGAGTGAATTATTTAAGAATTGCTCTCTATTTCACTGTCTTTGTGTTTTGTTTTCGAAATTTATTTTGATAATGGGATTTATCGGATTTTCACTGCTGCCTTTCGGCCGCTGTACACACCCTTGATTCTCTTACGGAGACATATATATCCATGGGTTTTAAGATTCTTCCTAGTCAGGTATATTCCTAGGCGTTGAATATGTGGTGTTGGGTCCATTTCGTTGAGCAAGGAGTAGGACTTGTCTATTACATATTGGGCTTATGGAAAGTTATCTGTGCTAATTTCAGTCTCTGGTTTTATGCAGCACCCCAAGGCACCTTTCCCCATAAGCAAGCACTAGTTGGTTTTCTAAATTTGAGACCCTTTTCTATTTTGTAATTCAGTTCATGTGTAGTCAAGTTTACATTCCGTGTATTCGTGATATCTTATGATGTTTCTTTTTCTGTGTGACGTAGTTCACGTAGAATCACCGTACCTGCATCCACTCACTATGCCGCTACGGGCCTGATGACACAGATTTCATTGCTGAGTGATATTGCATTGTACGTACGTGCCACAAGTTCTTTATCCATTTTTTGCTTTCTGGGATATTTACCTGATACTGTAGACGAGCTTCTTGTGAACACAGCCGTCTCAAATATTGGGGTGGCTGTCTGTTTTTGATTTTAATTTCTGTAAGCTATAGGACCATAAGTGGAAGTGCCATAGGCTGTGTTGCTTTGTTTCTTTCGTGTTTCAGGAAACACCATACACTTCTCCAGGCTGGCTGCTGGCAATTTACATCCTGCCAATCAGCATAACAAGGCTCCCTGTTCTCCATATCCTGTCCTACCTTTCTGGATTTTACACTTTTTTCAGATGGCCCTTTTGCCAGGGGGGCAGTGAGACTTCATTGTAGTGCAGATTTCATTTACAGGCTTGCTTGGTTGGCCAAAAAGGGCGTATGCGTTTTTTCCTGAATATATTCAGGAAAAAACGCATACGCCCTTTTTGGCCAAGTGCATCATTGTCGACGTTCTGCCTCTTTTCCTATGCTTTCAGGGCAATTCCAGTCTACCCCCTGCAATCGTTTTCCTGAAATTCTGCCCCGCTTTCAAGTCCCCTTCGCAGGCTTACTTCAATATATTTTTGGAGGAAAGCTGTCATTTATAACTCTGCAGGTTTGTGAATTACAGTGCCCCTGAGCTCCTTTCTTCAACTCGCTTTCTTGTGAGCTGGGCACAAAACCGCAGGATTGCTTCAGGCCCTAATCTGTTTCCAGCAGGGCACACTGAGCCTTTGTTTAATTCCTCTTCCTGGTGGGCAATGAGTGTTACATTTGCCCGTGCAGACACCTACAGCTAGTCTCTCATTGGTTCTCCCTATTCCTGTTCATTTTGCACAGAAATTGCAAGTTGTGCCAAAGAGGAGGTTAAAGGCACTGACTCTCCAAGCGGGGAGAGTGTTAGTAAAGCATCTGGAATGGTGAACCCGAGGACCAGGATACGAAAACTGAGATGCATTTTAAATCATTTCCCAATCACATGGTGGACGATACTCTTGGTTTCCCATGCATGTTTTAGCTGGAGGAAGAATCCCTTGAACCTGGAGAGTTGGGACCCATGGAATGGGTACCATGCAGTATGACTTCAAAGGGTCTGCATTTGCTCACCGAAACTCACCAATGCTATCAGCCTGAAGTGTCCAGCCTTATGTCTCAACCAGCTCTGGGTGTAGATGTGTTAAATCCCGGTTGCATCACATGCCCTGAGTGAATTATTTAAGAATTGCTCTCTATTTCACTGTCTTTATGATTTTTTTTTGAAATTTATTTTGATAATGGGATTTATCGGATTTTCACTGCTGCGTTTATGCCGCTGTACACACACTTGATTCTCTTACGGAGACATATATATCCATGGGTTTTAAGATTCTTCCTAGTCAGGTATATTCCTAGGCGTTGAATATGTGGTGTTGGGTCCATTTCGTTGAGCAAGGAGTAGGTCTTGTCTATTACATATTTGGCTTATGGAAAGTTATCTGTGCTAATTTCAGTCTCTGGTTTATGAAGCACCCCAACGCACCTTTCCCCATAAGCAAGCACTAGTTGGTTTTCTAAATTTGAGACCCTGTTCTGTTTTGTAATTCAGTTCATGTGTAGTCAAGTTTACATTCCGTGTATTAGTGATATCTTATGATGTTTCTTTTTCTGTGTGACGTAGTTCACGTAGAATCACCGTACCTGCATCCACTCACTATGCCGCTACGGGCCTGATGACACAGATTTCATTGCTGAGTGATATTGCATTGTACGTACGTGCCACAACTTCTTTATCCATATTTTGCTTTCTGGGATATTTACCTGTTACTGTAGACGAGCTTCTTGTGAACACAGCCGTCCCAAATATTGGGGTGGCTGTCTGTTTTTGATTTTAATTTCCGTAAGCTATAGGACCATAAGTGGAAGTGCCATAGACTGTGTTGCTTTGTTTCTTATGTGTTTCAGGAAACACCATACACTTCTCCAGGCTGGCTGCTGGCAATTTACATCCTGCCAATCAGCATAACAAGGCTCCCTGTTCTCCATATCCTGTCCTACCTTTCTGGATTTTACACTTTTTTCAGATGGCCCTCTTGCCCGGGGGGCAGTGAGACTTCATTGTAGTGCAGATTTCCTTTACAGGCTTGCTTGGTTGGCCCAAAAGGGCGTATGCGTTTTTTCCTGAATATATTCAGGAAAAAACGCATACGCCCTTTTTGGCCAAGTGCATCATTGTCGACGTTCTGCCTCTTTTCCTATGCTTTCAGGGCAATTCCAGTCTACCCCCTGCAATCGTTTTCCTGAAATTCTGCCCCGCTTTCAAGTCCCCTTCGCAGGCTTACTTCAATATATTTTTGGAGGATAGCTGTCATTTATAACTCTGCAGGTTTGTGAATTACAGTGCCCCTGAGCTCCTTTCTTCAACTCGCTTTCTTGTGAACTGGGCACAAAACCGCAGGATTGCTTCAGGCCCTAATCTGTTTCGGGCAGGGCATGCTGAGCCTTTGGTAAATTCCTCTTCCTGGTGGGAAATGAGCGTTACATTTGCCCGTGCAGACACCTACAGCTAGTCTCTCATTGGTTCTCCCTATTCCTGTTCATCTTGCACAGAAATTGCAAGCTGTGCCAAACAGGAGGTTAAAGGCACTGACTCTCCAAGCAGGGAGACTGTTAGTAAATCATCTGGAATGGTGAACCCGAGGACCAGGATACGAAAACTGAGATGCATTTTAAATCATTTCCCCATAACACGGTGGACCATACTGTGGGTTTCACATGCATGTTTTAGCTGGAGGAAGAATCCCTTGAACCTGAAGAGTTGGGACCCATGGAATAGGTACCATACAGTATGACTTCAAAGGGTGTGCATTTGCTCACCGAAACTCACCAATGCTATCAGCCTGAAGTGTCCAGCCTTATGTCTCAACCAGCTCTGGGTGTAGATGTGGTCAATCCCGGTTGCATCACATGCCCTGAGTGAATTATTTAAGAATTGCTCTCTATTTCACTGTCTTTGTGTTTTGTTTTCGAAATTTATTTTGATAATGGGATTTATCGGATTTTCACTGCTGCCTTTCGGCCGCTGTACACACCCTTGATTCTCTTACGGAGACATATATATCCATGGGTTTTAAGATTCTTCCTAGTCAGGTATATTCCTAGGCGTTGAATATGTGGTGTTGGGTCCATTTCGT
Source organism: Phocoena phocoena (assembly GCF_963924675.1). Lineage (NCBI taxonomy): Eukaryota > Metazoa > Chordata > Mammalia > Artiodactyla > Phocoenidae > Phocoena > Phocoena phocoena. The sequence continues at coordinate 318,558 of NW_027077682.1, forward strand.
TGAGCAAGGAGTAGGTCTTGTCTATTACATATTGGGCTTATGGAAAGTTATCTGTGCTAATTTCAGTCTCTGGTTTTATGCAGCACCCCAAGGCACCTTTCCCCATAAGCAAGCACTAGTTGGTTTTCTAAATTTGAGACCCTTTTCTATTTTGTAATTCAGTTCATGTGTAGTCAAGTTTACATTCCGTGTATTCGTGATATCTTATGATGTTTCTTTTTCTGTGTGACGTAGTTCACGTAGAATCACCGTACCTGCATCCACTCACTATGCCGCTATGGGCCTGATGACACAGATTTCATTGCTGAGTGATATTGCATTGTACGTACGTGCCACAAGTTCTTTATCCATTTTTTGCTTTCTGGGATATTTACCTGATACTGTAGACGAGCTTCTTGTGAACACAGCCGTCTCAAATATTGGGGTGGCTGTCTGTTTTTGATGTTAATTTCCGTAAGCTATAGGACCAAAAGTGGAAGTGCCATAGGCTGTGTTGCTTTGTTTCTTTTGTGTTTCAGGAAACACCATACAATTCTCCAGGCTGGCTGCTGGCAATTTACATCCTGCCAATCAGCATAACAAGGCTCCCTGTTCTCCATATCCTGTCCTACCTTTCTGGATTTTACACTTTTTTCAGATGGCCCTCTTGCCCGGGGGGCAGTGAGACTTCATTGTAGTGCAGATTTCCTTTACAGGCTTTCTTGGTTGGCCAAAAAGGGCGTATGCGTTTTTTCCTGAATATATTCAGGAAAAAACGCATACGCCCTTTTTGGCCAAGTGCATCATTGTCGACGTTCTGCCTCTTTTCCTATGCTTTCAGGGCAATTCCAGTCTACCCCCTGCAATCGTTTTCCTGAAATTCTGCCCCGCTTTCAAGTCCCCTTCGCAGGCTTACTTCAATATATTTTTGGAGGAAAGCTGTCATTTATAACTCTGCAGGTTTGTGAATTACAGTGCCCCTGAGCTCCTTTCTTCAACTCGCTTTCTTGTGAGCTGGGCACAAAACCGCAGGATTGCTTCAGGCCCTAATCTGTTTCCAGCAGGGCACACTGAGCCTTTGTTTAATTCCTCTTCCTGGTGGGCAATGAGCGTTACATTTGCCCGTGCAGACACCTACAGCTAGTCTCTCATTGGTTCTCCCTATTCCTGTTCATTTTGCACAGAAATTGCAAGCTGTGCCAAAGAGGAGGTTAAAGGCACTGACTCTCCAAGCAGGGAGAGTGTTAGTAAAGCATCTGGAATGGTGAACCCGAGGACCAGGATACGAAAACTGAGATGCATTTTAAATCATTTCCCAATCACATGGTGGACGATACTCTTGGTTTCCCATGCATGTTTTAGCTGGAGGAAGAATCCCTTGAACCTGGAGAGTTGGGACCCATGGAATGGGTACCATGCAGTATGACTTCAAAGGGTCTGCATTTGCTCACCGAAACTCACCAATGCTATCAGCCTGAAGTGTCCAGCCTTATGTCTCAACCAGCTCTGGGTGTAGATGTGTTAAATCCCGGTTGCATCACATGCACTGAGTGAATTATTTAAGAATTGCTCTCTATTTCACTGTCTTTATGATTTTTTTTTGAAATTTATTTTGATAATGGGATTTATCGGATTTTCACTGCTGCGTTTATGCCGCTGTACACACGCTTGATTCTCTTACGGAGACATATATATCCATGGGTTTTAAGATTCTTCCTAGTCAGGTATATTCCTAGGCGTTGAATATGTGGTGTTGGGTCCATTTCGTTGAGCAAGGAGTAGGTCTTGTCTATTACATATTTGGCTTATGGAAAGTTATCTGTGCTAATTTCAGTCTCTGGTTTTATGAAGCACCCCAACGCACCTTTCCCCATAAGCAAGCACTAGTTGGTTTTCTAAATTTGAGACCCTGTTCTGTTTTGTAATTCAGTTCATGTGTAGTCAAGTTTACATTCCGTGTATTAGTGATATCTTATGATGTTTCTTTTTCTGTGTGACGTAGTTCACGTAGAATCACCGTACCTGCATCCACTCACTATGCCGCTACGGGCCTGATGACACAGATTTCATTGCTGAGTGATATTGCATTGTACGTACGTGCCACAACTTCTTTATCCATATTTTGCTTTCTGGGATATTTACCTGTTACTGTAGACGAGCTTCTTGTGAACACAGCCGTCCCAAATATTGGGGTGGCTGTCTGTTTTTGATTTTAATTTCCGTAAGCTATAGGACCATAAGTGGAAGTGCCATAGACTGTGTTGCTTTGTTTCTTATGTGTTTCAGGAAACACCATACACTTCTCCAGGCTGGCTGCTGGCAATTTACATCCTGCCAATCAGCATAACAAGGCTCCCTGTTCTCCATATCCTGTCCTACCTTTCTGGATTTTACTCTTTTTTCAGATGGCCCTCTTGCCCGGGGGGCAGTGAGACTTCATTGTAGTGCAGATTTCCTTTACAGGCTTGCTTGGTTGGCCAAAAAGGGCGTATGCGTTTTTTCCTGAATATATTCAGGAAAAAACGCATACGCCCTTTTTGGCCAAGTGCATCATTGTCGACGTTCTGCCTCTTTTCCTATGCTTTCAGGGCAATTCCAGTCTACCCCCTGCAATCGTTTTCCTGAAATTCTGCCCCGCTTTCAAGTCCCCTTCGCAGGCTTACTTCAATATATATTTGGAGGAAAGCTGTCATTTATAACTCTGCAGGTTTGTGAATTACAGTGCCCCTGAGCTCCTTTCTTCAACTCGCTTTCTTGTGAACTGGGCACAAAACCGCAGGATTGCTTCAGGCCCTAATCTGTTTCGGGCAGGGCATGCTGAGCCTTTGGTAAATTCCTCTTCCTGGTGGGAAATGAGCGTTACATTTGCCCGTGCAGACACCTACAGCTAGTCTCTCATTGGTTCTCCCTATTCCTGTTCATCTTGCACAGAAATTGCAAGCTGTGCCAAACAGGAGGTTAAAGGCACTGACTCTCCAAGCAGGGAGACTGTTAGTAAATCATCTGGAATGGTGAACCCGAGGACCAGGATACGAAAACTGAGATGCATTTTAAATCATTTCCCCATAACACGGTGGACCATACTGTGGGTTTCACATGCATGTTTTAGCTGGAGGAAGAATCCCTTGAACCTGAAGAGTTGGGACCCATGGAATAGGTACCATACAGTATGACTTCAAAGGGTGTGCATTTGCTCACCTAAACTCACCAATGCTATCAGCCTGAAGTGTCCAGCCTTATGTCTCAACCAGCTCTGGGTGTAGATGTGGTCAATCCCGGTTGCATCACATGCCCTGAGTGAATTATTTAAGAATTGCTCTCTATTTCACTGTCTTTGTGTTTTGTTTTCGAAATTTATTTTGATAATGGGATTTATCGGATTTTCACTGCTGCCTTTCGGCCGCTGTACACACCCTTGATTCTCTTACGGAGACATATATATCCATGGGTTTTAAGATTCTTCCTAGTCAGGTATATTCCTAGGCGTTGAATATGTGGTGTGGGGTCCATTTCGTTGAGCAAGGAGTAGGTCTTGTCTATTACATATTGGGCTTATGGAAAGTTATCTGTGCTAATTTCAGTCTCTGGTTTTATGCAGCACCCCAAGGCACCTTTCCCCATAAGCAAGCACTAGTTGGTTTTCTAAATTTGAGACCCTTTTCTATTTTGTAATTCAGTTCATGTGTAGTCAAGTTTACATTCCGTGTATTCGTGATATCTTATGATGTTTCTTTTTCTGTGTGACGTAGTTCACGTAGAATCACCGTACCTGCATCCACTCACTATGCCGCTATGGGCCTGATGACACAGATTTCATTGCTGAGTGATATTGCATTGTACGTACGTGCCACAAGTTCTTTATCCATTTTTTGCTTTCTGGGATATTTACCTGATACTGTAGACGAGCTTCTTGTGAACACAGCCGTCTCAAATATTGGGGTGGCTGTCTGTTTTTGATGTTAATTTCCGTAAGCTATAGGACCAAAAGTGGAAGTGCCATAGGCTGTGTTGCTTTGTTTCTTTTGTGTTTCAGGAAACACCATACAATTCTCCAGGCTGGCTGCTGGCAATTTACATCCTGCCAATCAGCATAACAAGGCTCCCTGTTCTCCATATCCTGTCCTACCTTTCTGGATTTTACACTTTTTTCAGATGGCCCTCTTGCCCGGGGGGCAGTGAGACTTCATTGTAGTGCAGATTTCCTTTACAGGCTTTCTTGGTTGGCCAAAAAGGGCGTATGCGTTTTTTCCTGAATATATTCAGGAAAAAACGCATACGCCCTTTTTGGCCAAGTGCATCATTGTCGACGTTCTGCCTCTTTTCCTATGCTTTCAGGGCAATTCCAGTCTACCCCCTGCAATCGTTTTCCTGAAATTCTGCCCCGCTTTCAAGTCCCCTTCGCAGGCTTACTTCAATATATTTTTGGAGGAAAGCTGTCATTTATAACTCTGCAGGTTTGTGAATTACAGTGCCCCTGAGCTCCTTTCTTCAACTCGCTTTCTTGTGAGCTGGGCACAAAACCGCAGGATTGCTTCAGGCCCTAATCTGTTTCCAGCAGGGCACACTGAGCCTTTGTTTAATTCCTCTTCCTGGTGGGCAATGAGCGTTACATTTGCCCGTGCAGACACCTACAGCTAGTCTCTCATTGGTTCTCCCTATTCCTGTTCATTTTGCACAGAAATTGCAAGCTGTGCCAAAGAGGAGGTTAAAGGCACTGACTCTCCAAGCAGGGAGAGTGTTAGTAAAGCATCTGGAATGGTGAACCCGAGGACCAGGATACGAAAACTGAGATGCATTTTAAATCATTTCCCAATCACATGGTGGACGATACTCTTGGTTTCCCATGCATGTTTTAGCTGGAGGAAGAATCCCTTGAACCTGGAGAGTTGGGACCCATGGAATGGGTACCATGCAGTATGACTTCAAAGGGTCTGCATTTGCTCACCGAAACTCACCAATGCTATCAGCCTGAAGTGTCCAGCCTTATGTCTCAACCAGCTCTGGGTGTAGATGTGTTAAATCCCGGTTGCATCACATGCACTGAGTGAATTATTTAAGAATTGCTCTCTATTTCACTGTCTTTATGATTTTTTTTTGAAATTTATTTTGATAATGGGATTTATCGGATTTTCACTGCTGCGTTTATGCCGCTGTACACACGCTTGATTCTCTTACGGAGACATATATATCCATGGGTTTTAAGATTCTTCCTAGTCAGGTATATTCCTAGGCGTTGAATATGTGGTGTTGGGTCCATTTCGTTGAGCAAGGAGTAGGTCTTGCCTATTACATATTTGGCTTATGGAAAGTTATCTGTGCTAATTTCAGTCTCTGGTTTTATGCAGCACCCCAAGGCACCTTTCCCCATAAGCAAGCACTAGTTGGTTTTCTAAATTTGAGACCCTGTTCTATTTTGTAATTCAGTTCATGTGTAGTCAAGTTTACATTCCGTGTATTCGTGATATCTTATGATGTTTCTTTTTCTGTGTGACGTAGTTCACGTAGAATCACCGTACCTGCATCCACTCACTATGCCGCTATGGGCCTGATGACACAGATTTCATTGCTGAGTGATATTGCATTGTACGTACGTGCCACAAGTTCTTTATCCATTTTTTGCTTTCTGGGATATTTACCTGATACTGTAGACGAGCTTCTTTTGAACACAGCCGTCTCAAATATTGGGGTGGCTGTCTGTTTTTGATTTTAATTTCCGTAAGCTATAGGACCATAAGTGGAAGTGCCATAGGCTGTGTTGCTTTGTTTCTTTCATGTTTCAGGAAACACCATACACTTCTCCAGGGTGGCTGCTGGCAATTTACATCCTGCCAATCAGCATAACAAGGCTCCCTGTTCTCCATATCCTGTCCTACCTTTCTGGATTTTACACTTTTTTCAGATGGCCCTTTTGCCAGGGGGGCAGTGAGACTTCATTGTAGTGCAGATTTCATTTACAGGCTTGCTTGGTTGGCCAAAAAGGGCGTATGCGTTTTTTCCTGAATATATTCAGGAAAAAACGCATACGCCCTTTTTGGCCAAGTGCATCATTGTCGACGTTCTGCCTCTTTTCCTATGCTTTCAGGGCAATTCCAGTCTACCCCCTGCAATCGTTTTCCTGAAATTCTGCCCCGCTTTCAAGTCCCCTTCGCAGGCTTACTTCAATATATATTTGGAGGAAAGCTGTCATTTATAACTCTGCAGGTTTGTGAATTACAGTGCCCCTGAGCTCCTTTCTTCAACTCGCTTTCTTGTGAGCTGGGCACAAAACCGCAGGATTGCTTCAGGCCCTAATCTGTTTCCAGCAGGGCACACTGAGCCTTTGTTTAATTCCTCTTCCTGGTGGGCAATGAGCGTTACATTTGCCCGTGCAGACACCTACAGCTAGTCTCTCATTGGTTCTCCCTATTCCTGTTCATTTTGCACAGAAATTGCAAGCTGTGCCAAAGAGGAGGTTAAAGGCACTGACTCTCCAAGCGGGGAGAGTGTTAGTAAAGCATCTGGAATGGTGAACCCGAGGACCAGGATACGAAAACTGAGATGCATTTTAAATCATTTCCCAATCACATGGTGGACGATACTCTTGGTTTCCCATGCATGTTTTAGCTGGAGGAAGAATCCCTTGAACCTGGAGAGTTGGGACCCATGGAATGGGTACCATGCAGTATGACTTCAAAGGGTCTGCATTTGCTCACCGAAACTCACCAATGCTATCAGCCTGAAGTGTCCAGCCTTATGTCTCAACCAGCTCTGGGTGTAGATGTGTTAAATCCCGGTTGCATCACATGCCCTGAGTGAATTATTTAAGAATTGCTCTCTATTTCACTGTCTTTATGATTTTTTTTTGAAATTTATTTTGATAATGGGATTTATCGGATTTTCACTGCTGCGTTTATGCCGCTGTACACACGCTTGATTCTCTTACGGAGACATATATATCCATGGGTTTTAAGATTCTTCCTAGTCAGGTATATTCCTAGGCGTTGAATATGTGGTGTTGGGTCCATTTCGTTGAGCAAGGAGTAGGTCTTGTCTATTACATATTTGGCTTATGGAAAGTTATCTGTGCTAATTTCAGTCTCTGGTTTTATGAAGCACCCCAACGCACCTTTCCCCATATGCAAGCACTAGTTTGTTTTCTAAATTTGAGACCCTGTTCTGTTTTGTAATTCAGTTCATGTGTAGTCAAGTTTACATTCCGTGTATTAGTGATATCTTATGATGTTTCTTTTTCTGTGTGACGTAGTTCACGTAGAATCACCGTACCTGCATCCACTCACTATGCCGCTACGGGCCTGATGACACAGATTTCATTGCTGAGTGATATTGCATTGTACGTACGTGCCACAACTTCTTTATCCATATTTTGCTTTCTGGGATATTTACCTGTTACTGTAGACGAGCTTCTTGTGAACACAGCCGTCCCAAATATTGGGGTGGCTGTCTGTTTTTGATTTTAATTTCCGTAAGCTATAGGACCATAAGTGGAAGTGCCATAGACTGTGTTGCTTTGTTTCTTATGTGTTTCAGGAAACACCATACACTTCTCCAGGCTGGCTGCTGGCAATTTACATCCTGCCAATCAGCATAACAAGGCTCCCTGTTCTCCATATCCTGTCCTACCTTTCTGGATTTTACACTTTTTTCAGATGGCCCTCTTGCCCGGGGGGCAGTGAGACTTCATTGTAGTGCAGATTTCCTTTACAGGCTTGCTTGGTTGGCCAAAAAGGGCGTATGCGTTTTTTCCTGAATATATTCAGGAAAAAACGCATACGCCCTTTTTGGCCAAGTGCATCATTGTCGACGTTCTGCCTCTTTTCCTATGCTTTCAGGGCAATTCCAGTCTACCCCCTGCAATCGTTTTCCTGAAATTCTGCCCCGCTTTCAAGTCCCCTTCGCAGGCTTACTTCAATATATATTTGGAGGAAAGCTGTCATTTATAACTCTGCAGGTTTGTGAATTACAGTGCCCCTGAGCTCCTTTCTTCAACTCGCTTTCTTGTGAGCTGGGCACAAAACCGCAGGATTGCTTCAGGCCCTAATCTGTTTCCAGCAGGGCACACTGAGCCTTTGTTTAATTCCTCTTCCTGGTGGGCAATGAGCGTTACATTTGCCCGTGCAGACACCTACAGCTAGTCTCTCATTGGTTCTCCCTATTCCTGTTCATTTTGCACAGAAATTGCAAGCTGTGCCAAAGAGGAGGTTAAAGGCACTGACTCTCCAAGCGGGGAGAGTGTTAGTAAAGCATCTGGAATGGTGAACCCGAGGACCAGGATACGAAAACTGAGATGCATTTTAAATCATTTCCCAATCACATGGTGGACGATACTCTTGGTTTCCCATGCATGTTTTAGCTGGAGGAAGAATCCCTTGAACCTGGAGAGTTGGGACCCATGGAATGGGTACCATGCAGTATGACTTCAAAGAGTCTGCATTTGCTCACCGAAACTCACCAATGCTATCAGCCTGAAGTGTCCAGCCTTATGTCTCAACCAGCTCTGGGTGTAGATGTGTTAAATCCCGGTTGCATCACATGCCCTGAGTGAATTATTTAAGAATTGCTCTCTATTTCACTGTCTTTATGATTTTTTTTTGAAATTTATTTTGATAATGGGATTTATCGGATTTTCACTGCTGCGTTTATGCCGCTGTACACACGCTTGATTCTCTTACGGAGACATATATATCCATGGGTTTTAAGATTCTTCCTAGTCAGGTATATTCCTAGGCGTTGAATATGTGGTGTTGGGTCCATTTCGTTGAGCAAGGAGTAGGTCTTGTCTATTACATATTTGGCTTATGGAAAGTTATCTGTGCTAATTTCAGTCTCTGGTTTTATGAAGCACCCCAACGCACCTTTCCCCATATGCAAGCACTAGTTTGTTTTCTAAATTTGAGACCCTGTTCTGTTTTGTAATTCAGTTCATGTGTAGTCAAGTTTACATTCCGTGTATTAGTGATATCTTATGATGTTTCTTTTTCTGTGTGACGTAGTTCACGTAGAATCACCGTACCTGCATCCACTCACTATGCCGCTACGGGCCTGATGACACAGATTTCATTGCTGAGTGATATTGCATTGTACGTACGTGCCACAACTTCTTTATCCATATTTTGCTTTCTGGGATATTTACCTGTTACTGTAGACGAGCTTCTTGTGAACACAGCCGTCCCAAATATTGGGGTGGCTGTCTGTTTTTGATTTTAATTTCCGTAAGCTATAGGACCATAAGTGGAAGTGCCATAGACTGTGTTGCTTTGTTTCTTATGTGTTTCAGGAAACACCATACACTTCTCCAGGCTGGCTGCTGGCAATTTACATCCTGCCAATCAGCATAACAAGGCTCCCTGTTCTCCATATCCTGTCCTACCTTTCTGGATTTTACACTTTTTTCAGATGGCCCTCTTGCCCGGGGGGCAGTGAGACTTCATTGTAGTGCAGATTTCCTTTACAGGCTTGCTTGGTTGGCCAAAAAGGGCGTATGCGTTTTTTCCTGAATATATTCAGGAAAAAACGCATACGCCCTTTTTGGCCAAGTGCATCATTGTCGACGTTCTGCCTCTTTTCCTATGCTTTCAGGGCAATTCCAGTCTACCCCCTGCAATCGTTTTCCTGAAATTCTGCCCCGCTTTCATGTCCCCTTCGCAGGCTTACTTCAATATATTTTTGGAGGATAGCTGTCATTTATAACTCTGCAGGTTTGTGAATTACAGTGCCCCTGAGCTCCTTTCTTCAACTCGCTTTCTTGTGAACTGGGCACAAAACCGCAGGATTGCTTCAGGCCCTAATCTGTTTTGGGCAGGGCATGCTGAGCCTTTGGTAAATTCCTCTTCCTGGTGGGAAATGATCGTTACATTTGCCCGTGCAGACACCTACAGCTAGTCTCTCATTGGTTCTCCCTATTCCTGTTCATCTTGCACAGAAATTGCAAGCTGTGCCAAACAGGAGGTTAAAGGCACTGACTCTCCAAGCAGGGAGACTGTTAGTAAATCATCTGGAATGGTGAACCCGAGGACCAGGATACGAAAACTGAGATGCATTTTAAATCATTTCCCCATAACACGGTGGACCATACTGTGGGTTTCACATGCATGTTTTAGCTGGAGGAAGAATCCCTTGAACCTGAAGAGTTGGGACCCATGGAATAGGTACCATACAGTATGACTTCAAAGGGTGTGCATTTGCTCACCGAAACTCACCAATGCTATCAGCCTGAAGTGTCCAGCCTTATGTCTCAACCAGCTCTGGGTGTAGATGTGGTCAATCCCGGTTGCATCACATGCCCTGAGTGAATTATTTAAGAATTGCTCTCTATTTCACTGTCTTTGTGTTTTGTTTTCGAAATTTATTTTGATAATGGGATTTATCGGATTTTCACTGCTGCCTTTCGGCCGCTGTACACACCCTTGATTCTCTTACGGAGACATATATATCCATGGGTTTTAAGATTCTTCCTAGTCAGGTATATTCCTAGGCGTTGAATATGTGGTGTTGGGTCCATTTCGTTGAGCAAGGAGTAGGTCTTGTCTATTACATATTGGGCTTATGGAAAGTTATCTGTGCTAATTTCAGTCTCTGGTTTTATGCAGCACCCCAAGGCACCTTTCCCCATAAGCAAGCACTAGTTGGTTTTCTAAATTTGAGACCCTTTTCTATTTTGTAATTCAGTTCATGTGTAGTCAAGTTTACATTCCGTGTATTCGTGATATCTTATGATGTTTCTTTTTCTGTGTGACGTAGTTCACGTAGAATCACCGTACCTGCATCCACTCACTATGCCGCTATGGGCCTGATGACACAGATTTCATTGCTGAGTGATATTGCATTGTACGTACGTGCCACAAGTTCTTTATCCATTTTTTGCTTTCTGGGATATTTACCTGATACTGTAGACGAGCTTCTTGTGAACACAGCCGTCTCAAATATTGGGGTGGCTGTCTGTTTTTGATTTTAATTTCCGTAAGCTATAGGACCATAAGTGGAAGTGCCATAGGCTGTGTTGCTTTGTTTCTTTCGTGTTTCAGGAAACACCATACACTTCTCCAGGGTGGCTGCTGGCAATTTACATCCTGCCAATCAGCATAACAAGGCTCCCTGTTCTCCATATCCTGTCCTACCTTTCTGGATTTTACACTTTTTTCAGATGGCCCTTTTGCCAGGGGGGCAGTGAGACTTCATTGTAGTGCAGATTTCATTTACAGGCTTGCTTGGTTGGCCAAAAAGGGCGTATGCGTTTTTTCCTGAATATATTCAGGAAAAAACGCATACGTCCTTTTTGGCCAAGTGCATCATTGTCGACGTTCTGCCTCTTTTCCTATGCTTTCAGGGCAATTCCAGTCTACCCCCTGCAATCGTTTTCCTGAAATTCTGCCCCGCTTTCAAGTCCCCTTCGCAGGCTTACTTCAATATATTTTTGGAGGATAGCTGTCATTTATAACTCTGCAGGTTTGTGAATTACAGTGCCCCTGAGCTCCTTTCTTCAACTCGCTTTCTTGTGAACTGGGCACAAAACCGCAGGATTGCTTCAGGCCCTAATCTGTTTTGGGCAGGGCATGCTGAGCCTTTGGTAAATTCCTCTTCCTGGTGGGAAATGAGCGTTACATTTGCCCGTGCAGACACCTACAGCTAGTCTCTCATTGGTTCTCCCTATTCCTGTTCATCTTGCACAGAAATTGCAAGCTGTGCCAAACAGGAGGTTAAAGGCACTGACTCTCCAAGCAGGGAGACTGTTAGTAAATCATCTGGAATGGTGAACCCGAGGACCAGGATACGAAAACTGAGATGCATTTTAAATCATTTCCCCATAACACGGTGGACCATACTGTGGGTTTCACATGCATGTTTTAGCTGGAGGAAGAATCCCTTGAACCTGAAGAGTTGGGACCCATGGAATAGGTACCATACAGTATGACTTCAAAGGGTGTGCATTTGCTCACCTAAACTCACCAATGCTATCAGCCTGAAGTGTCCAGCCTTATGTCTCAACCAGCTCTGGGTGTAGATGTGGTCAATCCCGGTTGCATCACATGCCCTGAGTGAATTATTTAAGAATTGCTCTCTATTTCACTGTCTTTGTGTTTTGTTTTCGAAATTTATTTTGATAATGGGATTTATCGGATTTTCACTGCTGCCTTTCGGCCGCTGTACACACCCTTGATTCTCTTACGGAGACATATATATCCATGGGTTTTAAGATTCTTCCTAGTCAGGTATATTCCTAGGCGTTGAATATGTGGTGTTGGGTCCATTTCGTTGAGCAAGGAGTAGGTCTTGTCTATTACATATTGGGCTTATGGAAAGTTATCTGTGCTAATTTCAGTCTCTGGTTTTATGCAGCACCCCAAGGCACCTTTCCCCATAAGCAAGCACTAGTTGGTTTTCTAAATTTGAGACCCTTTTCTATTTTGTAATTCAGTTCATGTGTAGTCAAGTTTACATTCCGTGTATTCGTGATATCTTATGATGTTTCTTTTTCTGTGTGACGTAGTTCACGTAGAATCACCGTACCTGCATCCACTCACTATGCCGCTATGGGCCTGATGACACAGATTTCATTGCTGAGTGATATTGCATTGTACGTACGTGCCACAAGTTCTTTATCCATTTTTTGCTTTCTGGGATATTTACCTGATACTGTAGACGAGCTTCTTGTGAACACAGCCGTCTCAAATATTGGGGTGGCTGTCTGTTTTTGATTTTAATTTCCGTAAGCTATAGGACCATAAGTGGAAGTGCCATAGGCTGTGTTGCTTTGTTTCTTTCGTGTTTCAGGAAACACCATACACTTCTCCAGGGTGGCTGCTGGCAATTTACATCCTGCCAATCAGCATAACAAGGCTCCCTGTTCTCCATATCCTGTCCTACCTTTCTGGATTTTACACTTTTTTCAGATGGCCCTTTTGCCAGGGGGGCAGTGAGACTTCATTGTAGTGCAGATTTCCTTTACAGGCTTGCTTGGTTGGCCAAAAAGGGCGTATGCGTTTTTTCCTGAATATATTCAGGAAAAAACGCATACGCCCTTTTTGGCCAAGTGCATCATTGTCGACGTTCTGCCTCTTTTCCTATGCTTTCAGGGCAATTCCAGTCTACCCCCTGCAATCGTTTTCCTGAAATTCTGCCCCGCTTTCAAGTCCCCTTCGCAGGCTTACTTCAATATATTTTTGGAGGAAAGCTGTCATTTATAACTCTGCAGGTTTGTGAATTACAGTGCCCCTGAGCTCCTTTCTTCAACTCGCTTTCTTGTGAGCTGGGCACAAAACCACAGGATTGCTTCAGGCCCTAATCTGTTTCCAGCAGGGCACACTGAGCCTTTGTTTAATTCCTCTTCCTGGTGGGCAATGAGCGTTACATTTGCCCGTGCAGACACTTACAGATAGTCTCTCATTGGTTCTCCCTATTCCTGTTCATTTTGCACAGAAATTGCAAGCTGTGCCAAAGAGGAGGTTAAAGGCACTGACTCTCCAAGCGGGGAGAGTGTTAGTAAAGCATCTGGAATGGTGAACCCGAGGACCAGGATACGAAAACTGAGATGCATTTTAAATCATTTCCCAATCACATGGTGGACGATACTCTTGGTTTCCCATGCATGTTTTAGCTGGAGGAAGAATCCCTTGAACCTGGAGAGTTGGGACCCATGGAATGGGTACCATGCAGTATGACTTCAAAGGGTCTGCATTTGCTCACCGAAACTCACCAATGCTATCAGCCTGAAGTGTCCAGCCTTATGTCTCAACCAGCTCTGGGTGTAGATGTGTTAAATCCCGGTTGCATCACATGCCCTGAGTGAATTATTTAAGAATTGCTCTCTATTTCACTGTCTTTATGATTTTTTTTTGAAATTTATTTTGATAATGGGATTTATCGGATTTTCACTGCTGCGTTTATGCCGCTGTACACATGCTTGATTCTCTTACGGAGACATATATATCCATGGGTTTTAAGATTCTTCCTAGTCAGGTATATTCCTAGGCGTTGAATATGTGGTGTTGGGTCCATTTCGTTGAGCAAGGAGTAGGTCTTGTCTATTACATATTTGGCTTATGGAAAGTTATCTGTGCTAATTTCAGTCTCTGGTTTTATGAAGCACCCCAACGCACCTTTCCCCATAAGCAAGCACTAGTTGGTTTTCTAAATTTGAGACCCTGTTCTGTTTTGTAATTCAGTTCATGTGTAGTCAAGTTTACATTCCGTGTATTAGTGATATCTTATGATGTTTCTTTTTCTGTGTGACGTAGTTCACGTAGAATCACCGTACCTGCATCCACTCACTATGCCGCTACGGGCCTGATGACACAGATTTCATTGCTGAGTGATATTGCATTGTACGTACGTGCCACAACTTCTTTATCCATATTTTGCTTTCTGGGATATTTACCTGTTACTGTAGACGAGCTTCTTGTGAACACAGCCGTCCCAAATATTGGGGTGGCTGTCTGTTTTTGATTTTAATTTCCGTAAGCTATAGGACCATAAGTGGAAGTGCCATAGACTGTGTTGCTTTGTTTCTTATGTGTTTCAGGAAACACCATACACTTCTCCAGGCTGGCTGCTGGCAATTTACATCCTGCCAATCAGCATAACAAGGCTCCCTGTTCTCCATATCCTGTCCTACCTTTCTGGATTTTACACTTTTTTCAGATGGCCCTCTTGCCCGGGGGGCAGTGAGACTTCATTGTAGTGCAGATTTCCTTTACAGGCTTGCTTGGTTGGCCAAAAAGGGCGTATGCGTTTTTTCCTGAATATATTCAGGAAAAAACGCATACGCCCTTTTTGGCCAAGTGCATCATTGTCGACGTTCTGCCTCTTTTCCTATGCTTTCAGGGCAATTCCAGTCTACCCCCTGCAATCGTTTTCCTGAAATTCTGCCCCGCTTTCAAGTCCCCTTCGCAGGCTTACTTCAATATATTTTTGGAGGATAGCTGTCATTTATAACTCTGCAGGTTTGTGAATTACAGTGCCCCTGAGCTCCTTTCTTCAACTCGCTTTCTTGTGAACTGGGCACAAAACCGCAGGATTGCTTCAGGCCCTAATCTGTTTCGGGCAGGGCATGCTGAGCCTTTGGTAAATTCCTCTTCCTGGTGGGAAATGAGCGTTACATTTGCCCGTGCAGACACCTACAGCTAGTCTCTCATTGGTTCTCCCTATTCCTGTTCATCTTGCACAGAAATTGCAAGCTGTGCCAAACAGGAGGTTAAAGGCACTGACTCTCCAAGCAGGGAGACTGTTAGTAAATCATCTGGAATGGTGAACCCGAGGACCAGGATACGAAAACTGAGATGCATTTTAAATCATTTCCCCATAACACGGTGGACCATACTGTGGGTTTCACATGCATGTTTTAGCTGGAGGAAGAATCCCTTGAACCTGAAGAGTTGGGACCCATGGAATAGGTACCATACAGTATGACTTCAAAGGGTGTGCATTTGCTCACCTAAACTCACCAATGCTATCAGCCTGAAGTGTCCAGCCTTATGTCTCAACCAGCTCTGGGTGTAGATGTGGTCAATCCCGGTTGCATCACATGCCCTGAGTGAATTATTTAAGAATTGCTCTCTATTTCACTGTCTTTGTGTTTTGTTTTCGAAATTTATTTTGATAATGGGATTTATCGGATTTTCACTGCTGCCTTTCGGCCGCTGTACACACCCTTGATTCTCTTACGGAGACATATATATCCATGGGTTTTAAGATTCTTCCTAGTCAGGTATATTCCTAGGCGTTGAATATGTGGTGTTGGGTCCATTTCGTTGAGCAAGGAGTAGGTCTTGTCTATTACATATTGGGCTTATGGAAAGTTATCTGTGCTAATTTCAGTCTCTGGTTTTATGCAGCACCCCAAGGCACCTTTCCCCATAAGCAAGCACTAGTTGGTTTTCTAAATTTGAGACCCTTTTCTATTTTGTAATTCAGTTCATGTGTAGTCAAGTTTACATTCCGTGTATTCGTGATATCTTATGATGTTTCTTTTTCTGTGTGACGTAGTTCACGTAGAATCACCGTACCTGCATCCACTCACTATGCCGCTATGGGCCTGATGACACAGATTTCATTGCTGAGTGATATTGCATTGTACGTACGTGCCACAAGTTCTTTATCCATTTTTTGCTTTCTGGGATATTTACCTGATACTGTAGACGAGCTTCTTGTGAACACAGCCGTCTCAAATATTGGGGTGGCTGTCTGTTTTTGATTTTAATTTCCGTAAGCTATAGGACCATAAGTGGAAGTGCCATAGGCTGTGTTGCTTTGTTTCTTTCGTGTTTCAGGAAACACCATACACTTCTCCAGGGTGGCTGCTGGCAATTTACATCCTGCCAATCAGCATAACAAGGCTCCCTGTTCTCCATATCCTGTCCTACCTTTCTGGATTTTACACTTTTTTCAGATGGCCCTTTTGCCAGGGGGGCAGTGAGACTTCATTGTAGTGCAGATTTCATTGACAGGCTTGCTTGGTTGGCCAAAAAGGGCGTATGCGTTTTTTCCTGAATATATTCAGGAAAAAACGCATACGCCCTTTTTGGCCAAGTGCATCATTGTCGACGTTCTGCCTCTTTTCCTATGCTTTCAGGGCAATTCCAGTCTACCCCCTGCAATCGTTTTCCTGAAATTCTGCCCCGCTTTCAAGTCCCCTTCGCAGGCTTACTTCAATATATTTTTGGAGGAAAGCTGTCATTTATAACTCTGCAGGTTTGTGAATTACAGTGCCCCTGAGCTCCTTTCTTCAACTCGCTTTCTTGTGAGCTGGGCACAAAACCGCAGGATTGCTTCAGGCCCTAATCTGTTTCCAGCAGGGCACACTGAGCCTTTGTTTAATTCCTCTTCCTGGTGGGCAATGAGCGTTACATTTGCCCGTGCAGACACCTACAGCTAGTCTCTCATTGGTTCTCCCTATTCCTGTTCATTTTGCACAGAAATTGCAAGCTGTGCCAAAGAGGAGGTTAAAGGCACTGACTCTCCAAGCGGGGAGAGTGTTAGTAAAGCATCTGGAATGGTGAACCCGAAGACCAGGATACGAAAACTGAGATGCATTTTAAATCATTTCCCAATCACATGGTGGACGATACTCTTGGTTTCCCATGCATGTTTTAGCTGGAGGAAGAATCCCTTGAGCCTGGAGAGTTGGGACCCATGGAATGGGTACCATGCAGTATGACTTCAAAGGGTCTGCATTTGCTCACCGAAACTCACCAATGCTATCAGCCTGAAGTGTCCAGCCTTATGTCTCAACCAGCTCTGGGTGTAGATGTGTTAAATCCCTGTTGCATCACATGCGCTGAGTGAATTATTTAAGAAGTGCTCTCTATTTCACTGTCTTTATGATTTTTTTTGAAATTTATTTTGATAATGGGATTTATCGGATTTTCACTGCTGCGTTTATGCCGCTGTACACACGCTTGATTCTCTTACGGAGACATATATATCCATGGGTTTTAAGATTCTTCCTAGTCAGGTATATTCCTAGGCGTTGAATATGTGGTGTTGGGTCCATTTCGTTGAGCAAGGAGTAGGTCTTGTCTATTACATATTTGGCTTATGGAAAGTTATCTGTGCTAATTTCAGTCTCTGGTTTTATGAAGCACCCCAACGCACCTTTCCCCATAAGCAAGCACTAGTTGGTTTTCTAAATTTGAGACCCTGTTCTGTTTTGTAATTCAGTTCATGTGTAGTCAAGTTTACATTCCGTGTATTAGTGATATCTTATGATGTTTCTTTTTCTGTGTGACGTAGTTCACGTAGAATCACCGTACCTGCATCCACTCACTATGCCGCTACGGGCCTGATGACACAGATTTCATTGCTGAGTGATATTGCATTGTACGTACGTGCCACAACTTCTTTATCCATATTTTGCTTTCTGGGATATTTACCTGTTACTGTAGACGAGCTTCTTGTGAACACAGCCGTCCCAAATATTGGGGTGGCTGTCTGTTTTTGATTTTAATTTCCGTAAGCTATAGGACCATAAGTGGAAGTGCCATAGACTGTGTTGCTTTGTTTCTTATGTGTTTCAGGAAACACCATACACTTCTCCAGGCTGGCTGCTGGCAATTTACATCCTGCCAATCAGCATAACAAGGCTCCCTGTTCTCCATATCCTGTCCTACCTTTCTGGATTTTACACTTTTTTCAGATGGCCCTCTTGCCCGGGGGGCAGTGAGACTTCATTGTAGTGCAGATTTCCTTTACAGGCTTGCTTGGTTGGCCAAAAAGGGCGTATGCGTTTTTTCCTGAATATATTCAGGAAAAAACGCATACGCCCTTTTTGGCCAAGTGCATCATTGTCGACGTTCTGCCTCTTTTCCTATGCTTTCAGGGCAATTCCAGTCTACCCCCTGCAATCGTTTTCCTGAAATTCTGCCCCGCTTTCAAGTCCCCTTCGCAGGCTTACTTCAATATATTTTTGGAGGATAGCTGTCATTTATAACTCTGCAGGTTTGTGAATTACAGTGCCCCTGAGCTCCTTTCTTCAACTCGCTTTCTTGTGAACTGGGCACAAAACCGCAGGATTGCTTCAGGCCCTAATCTGTTTCGGGCAGGGCATGCTGAGCCTTTGGTAAATTCCTCTTCCTGGTGGGAAATGAGCGTTACATTTGCCCGTGCAGACACCTACAGCTAGTCTCTCATTGGTTCTCCCTATTCCTGTTCATCTTGCACAGAAATTGCAAGCTGTGCCAAACAGGAGGTTAAAGGCACTGACTCTCCAAGCAGGGAGACTGTTAGTAAATCATCTGGAATGGTGAACCCGAGGACCAGGATACGAAAACTGAGATGCATTTTAAATCATTTCCCCATAACACGGTGGACCATACTGTGGGTTTCACATGCATGTTTTAGCTGGAGGAAGAATCCCTTGAACCTGAAGAGTTGGGACCCATGGAATAGGTACCATACAGTATGACTTCAAAGGGTGTGCATTTGCTCACCTAAACTCACCAATGCTATCAGCCTGAAGTGTCCAGCCTTATGTCTCAACCAGCTCTGGGTGTAGATGTGGTCAATCCCGGTTGCATCACATGCCCTGAGTGAATTATTTAAGAATTGCTCTCTATTTCACTGTCTTTGTGTTTTGTTTTCGAAATTTATTTTGATAATGGGATTTATCGGATTTTCACTGCTGCCTTTCGGCCGCTGTACACACCCTTGATTCTCTTACGGAGACATATATATCCATGGGTTTTAAGATTCTTCCTAGTCAGGTATATTCCTAGGCGTTGAATATGTGGTGTTGGGTCCATTTCGTTGAGCAAGGAGTAGGTCTTGTCTATTACATATTGGGCTTATGGAAAGTTATCTGTGCTAATTTCAGTCTCTGGTTTTATGCAGCACCCCAAGGCACCTTTCCCCATAAGCAAGCACTAGTTGGTTTTCTAAATTTGAGACCCTTTTCTATTTTGTAATTCAGTTCATGTGTAGTCAAGTTTACATTCCGTGTATTCGTGATATCTTATGATGTTTCTTTTTCTGTGTGACGTAGTTCACGTAGAATCACCGTACCTGCATCCACTCACTATGCCGCTATGGGCCTGATGACACAGATTTCATTGCTGAGTGATATTGCATTGTACGTACGTGCCACAAGTTCTTTATCCATTTTTTGCTTTCTGGGATATTTACCTGATACTGTAGACGAGCTTCTTGTGAACACAGCCGTCTCAAATATTGGGGTGGCTGTCTGTTTTTGATTTTAATTTCCGTAAGCTATAGGACCGTAAGTGGAAGTGCCATAGGCTGTGTTGCTTTGTTTCTTTCGTGTTTCAGGAAACACCATACACTTCTCCAGGGTGGCTGCTGGCAATTTACATCCTGCCAATCAGCATAACAAGGCTCCCTGTTCTCCATATCCTGTCCTACCTTTCTGGATTTTACACTTTTTTCAGATGGCCCTTTTGCCAGGGGGGCAGTGAGACTACATTGTAGTGCAGATTTCATTGACAGGCTTGCTTGGTTGGCCAAAAAGGGCGTATGCGTTTTATCCTGAATATATTCAGGAAAAAACGCATACGCCCTTTTTGGCCAAGTGCATCATTGTCGACGTTCTGCCTCTTTTCCTATGCTTTCAGGGCAATTCCAGTCTACCCCCTGCAATCGTTTTCCTGAAATTCTGCCCCGCTTTCAAGTCCCCTTCGCAGGCTTACTTCAATATATTTTTGGAGGAAAGCTGTCATTTATAACTCTGCAGGTTTGTGAATTACAGTGCCCCTGAGCTCCTTTCTTCAACTCGCTTTCTTGTGAGCTGGGCACAAAACCGCAGGATTGCTTCAGGCCCTAATCTGTTTCCAGCAGGGCACACTGAGCCTTTGTTTAATTCCTCTTCCTGGTGGGCAATGAGCGTTACATTTGCCCGTGCAGACACCTACAGCTAGTCTCTCATTGGTTCTCCCTATTCCTGTTCATTTTGCACAGAAATTGCAAGCTGTGCCAAAGAGGAGGTTAAAGGCACTGACTCTCCAAGCGGGGAGAGTGTTAGTAAAGCATCTGGAATGGTGAACCCGAGGACCAGGATACGAAAACTGAGATGCATTTTAAATCATTTCCCAATCACATGGTGGACGATACTCTTGGTTTCCCATGCATGTTTTAGCTGGAGGAAGAATCCCTTGAGCCTGGAGAGTTGGGACCCATGGAATGGGTACCATGCAGTATGACTTCAAAGGGTCTGCATTTGCTCACCGAAACTCACCAATGCTATCAGCCTGAAGTGTCCAGCCTTATGTCTCAACCAGCTCTAGGTGTAGATGTGTTAAATCCCTGTTGCATCACATGCCCTGAGTGAATTATTTAAGAAGTGCTCTCTATTTCACTGTCTTTATGATTTTTTTTTGAAATTTATTTTGATAATGGGATTTATCGGATTTTCACTGCTGCGTTTATGCCGCTGTACACACGCTTGATTCTCTTACGGAGACATATATATCCATGGGTTTTAAGATTCTTCCTAGTCAGGTATATTCCTAGGCGTTGAATATGTGGTGTTGGGTCCATTTCGTTGAGCAAGGAGTAGGTCTTGTCTATTACATATTTGGCTTATGGAAAGTTATCTGTGCTAATTTCAGTCTCTGGTTTTATGAAGCACCCCAACGCACCTTTCCCCATAAGCAAGCACTAGTTGGTTTTCTAAATTTGAGACCCTGTTCTGTTTTGTAATTCAGTTCATGTGTAGTCAAGTTTACATTCCGTGTATTAGTGATATCTTATGATGTTTCTTTTTCTGTGTGACGTAGTTCACGTAGAATCACCGTACCTGCATCCACTCACTATGCCGCTACGGGCCTGATGACACAGATTTCATTGCTGAGTGATATTGCATTGTACGTACGTGCCACAACTTCTTTATCCATATTTTGCTTTCTGGGATATTTACCTGTTACTGTAGACGAGCTTCTTGTGAACACAGCCGTCCCAAATATTGGGGTGGCTGTCTGTTTTTGATTTTAATTTCCGTAAGCTATAGGACCATAAGTGGAAGTGCCATAGACTGTGTTGCTTTGTTTCTTATGTGTTTCAGGAAACACCATACACTTCTCCAGGCTGGCTGATGGCAATTTACATCCTGCCAATCAGCATAACAAGGCTCCCTGTTCTCCATATCCTGTCCTACCTTTCTGGATTTTACACTTTTTTCAGATGGCCCTCTTGCCCGGGGGGCAGTGAGACTTCATTGTAGTGCAGATTTCATTTACAGGCTTGCTTGGTTGGCCAAAAAGGGCGTATGCGTTTTTTCCTGAATATATTCAGGAAAAAACGCATACGCCCTTTTTGGCCAAGTGCATCATTGTCGACGTTCTGCCTCTTTTCCTATGCTTTCAGGGCAATTCCAGTCTACCCCCTGCAATCGTTTTCCTGAAATTCTGCCCCGCTTTCAAGTCCCCTTCGCAGGCTTACTTCAATATATTTTTGGAGGATAGCTGTCATTTATAACTCTGCAGGTTTGTGAATTACAGTGCCCCTGAGCTCCTTTCTTCAACTCGCTTTCTTGTGAACTGGGCACAAAACCGCAGGATTGCTTCAGGCCCTAATCTGTTTCGGGTAGGGCATGCTGAGCCTTTGGTAAATTCCTCTTCCTGGTGGGAAATGAGCGTTACATTTGCCCGTGCAGACACCTACAGCTAGTCTCTCATTGGTTCTCCCTATTCCTGTTCATCTTGCACAGAAATTGCAAGCTGTGCCAAACAGGAGGTTAAAGGCACTGACTCTCCAAGCAGGGAGACTGTTAGTAAATCATCTGGAATGGTGAACCCGAGGACCAGGATACGAAAACTGAGATGCATTTTAAATCATTTCCCCATAACACGGTGGACCATACTGTGGGTTTCACATGCATGTTTTAGCTGGAGGAAGAATCCCTTGAACCTGAAGAGTTGGGACCCATGGAATAGGTACCATACAGTATGACTTCAAAGGGTGTGCATTTGCTCACCTAAACTCACCAATGCTATCAGCCTGAAGTGTCCAGCCTTATGTCTCAACCAGCTCTGGGTGTAGATGTGGTCAATCCCGGTTGCATCACATGCCCTGAGTGAATTATTTAAGAATTGCTCTCTATTTCACTGTCTTTGTGTTTTGTTTTCGAAATTTATTTTGATAATGGGATTTATCGGATTTTCACTGCTGCCTTTCGGCCGCTGTACACACCCTTGATTCTCTTACGGAGACATATATATCCATGGGTTTTAAGATTCTTCCTAGTCAGGTATATTCCTAGGCGTTGAATATGTGGTGTTGGGTCCATTTCGTTGAGCAAGGAGTAGGTCTTGTCTATTACATATTGGGCTTATGGAAAGTTATCTGTGCTAATTTCAGTCTCTGGTTTTATGCAGCACCCCAAGGCACCTTTCCCCATAAGCAAGCACTAGTTGGTTTTCTAAATTTGAGACCCTTTTCTATTTTGTAATTCAGTTCATGTGTAGTCAAGTTTACATTCCGTGTATTCGTGATATCTTATGATGTTTCTTTTTCTGTGTGACGTAGTTCACGTAGAATCACCGTACCTGCATCCACTCACTATGCCGCTATGGGCCTGATGACACAGATTTCATTGCTGAGTGATATTGCATTGTACGTACGTGCCACAAGTTCTTTATCCATTTTTTGCTTTCTGGGATATTTACCTGATACTGTAGACGAGCTTCTTGTGAACACAGCCGTCTCAAATATTGGGGTGGCTGTCTGTTTTTGATTTTAATTTCCGTAAGCTATAGGACCATAAGTGGAAGTGCCATAGGCTGTGTTGCTTTGTTTCTTTCGTGTTTCAGGAAACACCATACACTTCTCCAGGGTGGCTGCTGGCAATTTACATCCTGCCAATCAGCATAACAAGGCTCCCTGTTCTCCATATCCTGTCCTACCTTTCTGGATTTTACACTTTTTTCAGATGGCCCTTTTGCCAGGGGGGCAATGAGACTTCATTGTAGTGCAGATTTCATTTACAGGCTTGCTTGGTTGGCCAAAAAGGGCGTATGCGTTTTTTCCTGAATATATTCAGGAAAAAACGCATACGCCCTTTTTGGCCAAGTGCATCATTGTCGACGTTCTGCCTCTTTTCCTATGCTTTCAGGGCAATTCCAGTCTACCCCCTGCAATCGTTTTCCTGAAATTCTGCCCCGCTTTCATGTCCCCTTCGCAGGCTTACTTCAATATATTTTTGGAGGATAGCTGTCATTTATAACTCTGCAGGTTTGTGAATTACAGTGCCCCTGAGCTCCTTTCTTCAACTCGCTTTCTTGTGAACTGGGCACAAAACCGCAGGATTGCTTCAGGCCCTAATCTGTTTCCAGCAGGGCACACTGAGCCTTTGTTTAATTCCTCTTCCTGGTGGGCAATGAGCGTTACATTTGCCCGTGCAGACACCTACAGCTAGTCTCTCATTGGTTCTCCCTATTCCTGTTCATTTTGCACAGAAATTGCAAGCTGTGCCAAAGAGGAGGTTAAAGGCACTGACTCTCCAAGCGGGGAGAGTGTTAGTAAAGCATCTGGAATGGTGAACCCGAGGACCAGGATACGAAAACTGAGATGCATTTTAAATCATTTCCCAATCACATGGTGGACGATACTCTTGGTTTCCCATGCATGTTTTAGCTGGAGGAAGAATCCCTTGAGCCTGGAGAGTTGGGACCCATGGAATGGGTACCATGCAGTATGACTTCAAAGGGTCTGCATTTGCTCACCGAAACTCACCAATGCTATCAGCCTGAAGTGTCCAGCCTTATGTCTCAACCAGCTCTAGGTGTAGATGTGTTAAATCCCTGTTGCATCACATGCCCTGAGTGAATTATTTAAGAAGTGCTCTCTATTTCACTGTCTTTATGATTTTTTTTTGAAATTTATTTTGATAATGGGATTTATCGGATTTTCACTGCTGCGTTTATGCCGCTGTACACACGCTTGATTCTCTTACGGAGACATATATATCCATGGGTTTTAAGATTCTTCCTAGTCAGGTATATTCCTAGGCGTTGAATATGTGGTGTTGGGTCCATTTCGTTGAGCAAGGAGTAGGTCTTGTCTATTACATATTTGGCTTATGGAAAGTTATCTGTGCTAATTTCAGTCTCTGGTTTTATGAAGCACCCCAACGCACCTTTCCCCATAAGAAAGCACTAGTTGGTTTTCTAAATTTGAGACCCTGTTCTGTTTTGTAATTCAGTTCATGTGTAGTCAAGTTTACATTCCGTGTATTAGTTATATCTTATGATGTTTCTTTTTCTGTGTGACGTAGTTCATGTAGAATCACCGTACCTGCATCCACTCACTATGCCACTACGGGCCTGATGACACAGATTTCATTGCTGAGTGATATTGCATTGTACGTACGTGCCACAACTTCTTTATCCATATTTTGCTTTCTGGGATATTTACCTGTTACTGTAGACGAGCTTCTTGTGAACACAGCCGTCCCAAATATTGGGGTGGCTGTCTGTTTTTGATTTTAATTTCCGTAAGCTATAGGACCATAAGTGGAAGTGCCATAGACTGTGTTGCTTTGTTTCTTATGTGTTTCAGGAAACACCATACACTTCTCCAGGCTGGCTGCTGGCAATTTACATCCTGCCAATCAGCATAACAAGGCTCCCTGTTCTCCATATCCTGTCCTACCTTTCTGGATTTTACACTTTTTTCAGATGGCCCTCTTGCCCGGGGGGCAGTGAGACTTCATTGTAGTGCAGATTTCATTTACAGGCTTGCTTGGTTGGCCAAAAAGGGCGTATGCGTTTTTTCCTGAATATATTCAGGAAAAAACGCATACGCCCTTTTTGGCCAAGTGCATCATTGTCGACGTTCTGCCTCTTTTCCTATGCTTTCAGGGCAATTCCAGTCTACCCCCTGCAATCGTTTTCCTGAAATTCTGCCCCGCTTTCAAGTCCCCTTCGCAGGCTTACTTCAATATATTTTTGGAGGATAGCTGTCATTTATAACTCTGCAGGTTTGTGAATTACAGTGCCCCTGAGCTCCTTTCTTCAACTCGCTTTCTTGTGAACTGGGCACAAAACCGCAGGATTGCTTCAGGCCCTAATCTGTTTCGGGCAGGGCATGCTGAGCCTTTGGTAAATTCCTCTTCCTGGTGGGAAATGAGCGTTACATTTGCCCGTGCAGACACCTACAGCTAGTCTCTCATTGGTTCTCCCTATTCCTGTTCATCTTGCACAGAAATTGCAAGCTGTGCCAAACAGGAGGTTAAAGGCACTGACTCTCCAAGCAGGGAGACTGTTAGTAAATCATCTGGAATGGTGAACCCGAGGACCAGGATACGAAAACTGAGATGCATTTTAAATCATTTCCCCATAACACGGTGGACCATACTGTGGGTTTCACATGCATGTTTTAGCTGGAGGAAGAATCCCTTGAACCTGAAGAGTTGGGACCCATGGAATAGGTACCATACAGTATGACTTCAAAGGGTGTGCATTTGCTCACCTAAACTCACCAATGCTATCAGCCTGAAGTGTCCAGCCTTATGTCTCAACCAGCTCTGGGTGTAGATGTGGTCAATCCCGGTTGCATCACATGCCCTGAGTGAATTATTTAAGAATTGCTCTCTATTTCACTGTCTTTGTGTTTTGTTTTCGAAATTTATTTTGATAATGGGATTTATCGGATTTTCACTGCTGCCTTTCGGCCGCTGTACACACCCTTGATTCTCTTACGGAGACATATATATCCATGGGTTTTAAGATTCTTCCTAGTCAGGTATATTCCTAGGCGTTGAATATGTGGTGTTGGGTCCATTTCGTTGAGCAAGGAGTAGGTCTTGTCTATTACATATTGGGCTTATGGAAAGTTATCTGTGCTAATTTCAGTCTCTGGTTTTATGCAGCACCCCAAGGCACCTTTCCCCATAAGCAAGCACTAGTTGGTTTTCTAAATTTGAGACCCTTTTCTATTTTGTAATTCAGTTCATGTGTAGTCAAGTTTACATTCCGTGTATTCGTGATATCTTATGATGTTTCTTTTTCTGTGTGACGTAGTTCACGTAGAATCACCGTACCTGCATCCACTCACTATGCCGCTATGGGCCTGATGACACAGATTTCATTGCTGAGTGATATTGCATTGTACGTACGTGCCACAAGTTCTTTATCCATTTTTTGCTTTCTGGGATATTTACCTGATACTGTAGACGAGCTTCTTGTGAACACAGCCGTCTCAAATATTGGGGTGGCTGTCTGTTTTTGATTTTAATTTCCGTAAGCTATAGGACCATAAGTGGAAGTGCCATAGGCTGTGTTGCTTTGTTTCTTTCGTGTTTCAGGAAACACCATACACTTCTCCAGGGTGGCTGCTGGCAATTTACATCCTGCCAATCAGCATAACAAGGCTCCCTGTTCTCCATATCCTGTCCTACCTTTCTGGATTTTACACTTTTTTCAGATGGCCCTTTTGCCAGGGGGGCAGTGAGACTTCATTGTAGTGCAGATTTCATTTACAGGCTTGCTTGGTTGGCCAAAAAGGGCGTATGCGTTTTTTCCTGAATATATTCAGGAAAAAACGCATACGCCCTTTTTGGCCAAGTGCATCATTGTCGACGTTCTGCCTCTTTTCCTATGCTTTCAGGGCAATTCCAGTCTACCCCCTGCAATCGTTTTCCTGAAATTCTGCCCCGCTTTCAAGTCCCCTTCGCAGGCTTACTTCAATATATTTTTGGAGGAAAGCTGTCATTTATAACTCTGCAGGTTTGTGAATTACAGTGCCCCTGAGCTCCTTTCTTCAACTCGCTTTCTTGTGAGCTGGGCACAAAACCGCAGGATTGCTTCAGGCCCTAATCTGTTTCCAGCAGGGCACACTGAGCCTTTGTTTAATTCCTCTTCCTGGTGGGCAATGAGCGTTACATTTGCCCGTGCAGACACTTACAGATAGTCTCTCATTGGTTCTCCCTATTCCTGTTCATTTTGCACAGAAATTGCAAGCTGTGCCAAAGAGGAGGTTAAAGGCACTGACTCTCCAAGCGGGGAGAGTGTTAGTAAAGCATCTGGAATGGTGAACCCGAGGACCAGGATACGAAAACTGAGATGCATTTTAAATCATTTCCCAATCACATGGTGGACGATACTCTTGGTTTCCCATGCATGTTTTAGCTGGAGGAAGAATCCCTTGAACCTGGAGAGTTGGGACCCATGGAATGGGTACCATGCAGTATGACTTCAAAGGGTCTGCATTTGCTCACCGAAACTCACCAATGCTATCAGCCTGAAGTGTCCAGCCTTATGTCTCAACCAGCTCTGGGTGTAGATGTGTTAAATCCCGGTTGCATCACATGCCCTGAGTGAATTATTTAAGAATTGCTCTCTATTTCACTGTCTTTATGATTTTTTTTTGAAATTTATTTTGATAATGGGATTTATCGGATTTTCACTGCTGCGTTTATGCCGCTGTACACATGCTTGATTCTCTTACGGAGACATATATATCCATGGGTTTTAAGATTCTTCCTAGTCAGGTATATTCCTAGGCGTTGAATATGTGGTGTTGGGTCCATTTCGTTGAGCAAGGAGTAGGTCTTGTCTATTACATATTTGGCTTATGGAAAGTTATCTGTGCTAATTTCAGTCTCTGGTTTTATGAAGCACCCCAACGCACCTTTCCCCATAAGCAAGCACTAGTTGGTTTTCTAAATTTGAGACCCTGTTCTGTTTTGTAATTCAGTTCATGTGTAGTCAAGTTTACATTCCGTGTATTAGTGATATCTTATGATGTTTCTTTTTCTGTGTGACGTAGTTCACGTAGAATCACCGTACCTGCATCCACTCACTATGCCGCTACGGGCCTGATGACACAGATTTCATTGCTGAGTGATATTGCATTGTACGTACGTGCCACAACTTCTTTATCCATATTTTGCTTTCTGGGATATTTACCTGTTACTGTAGACGAGCTTCTTGTGAACACAGCCGTCCCAAATATTGGGGTGGCTGTCTGTTTTTGATTTTAATTTCCGTAAGCTATAGGACCATAAGTGGAAGTGCCATAGACTGTGTTGCTTTGTTTCTTATGTGTTTCAGGAAACACCATACACTTCTCCAGGCTGGCTGCTGGCAATTTACATCCTGCCAATCAGCATAACAAGGCTCCCTGTTCTCCATATCCTGTCCTACCTTTCTGGATTTTACACTTTTTTCAGATGGCCCTCTTGCCCGGGGGGCAGTGAGACTTCATTGTAGTGCAGATTTCCTTTACAGGCTTGCTTGGTTGGCCAAAAAGGGCGTATGCGTTTTTTCCTGAATATATTCAGGAAAAAACGCATACGCCCTTTTTGGCCAAGTGCATCATTGTCGACGTTCTGCCTCTTTTCCTATGCTTTCAGGGCAATTCCAGTCTACCCCCTGCAATCGTTTTCCTGAAATTCTGCCCCGCTTTCAAGTCCCCTTCGCAGGCTTACTTCAATATATTTTTGGAGGATAGCTGTCATTTATAACTCTGCAGGTTTGTGAATTACAGTGCCCCTGAGCTCCTTTCTTCAACTCGCTTTCTTGTGAACTGGGCACAAAACCGCAGGATTGCTTCAGGCCCTAATCTGTTTCGGGCAGGGCATGCTGAGCCTTTGGTAAATTCCTCTTCCTGGTGGGAAATGAGCGTTACATTTGCCCGTGCAGACACCTACAGCTAGTCTCTCATTGGTTCTCCCTATTCCTGTTCATCTTGCACAGAAATTGCAAGCTGTGCCAAACAGGAGGTTAAAGGCACTGACTCTCCAAGCAGGGAGACTGTTAGTAAATCATCTGGAATGGTGAACCCGAGGACCAGGATACGAAAACTGAGATGCATTTTAAATCATTTCCCCATAACACGGTGGACCATACTGTGGGTTTCACATGCATGTTTTAGCTGGAGGAAGAATCCCTTGAATCTGAAGAGTTGGGACCCATGGAATAGGTACCATACAGTATGACTTCAAAGGGTGTGCATTTGCTCACCTAAACTCACCAATGCTATCAGCCTGAAGTGTCCAGCCTTATGTCTCAACCAGCTCTGGGTGTAGATGTGGTCAATCCCAGTTGCATCACATGCCCTGAGTGAATTATTTAAGAATTGCTCTCTATTTCACTGTCTTTGTGTTTTGTTTTCGAAATTTATTTTGATAATGGGATTTATCGGATTTTCACTGCTGCCTTTCGGCCGCTGTACACACCCTTGATTCTCTTACGGAGACATATATATCCATGGGTTTTAAGATTCTTCCTAGTCAGGTATATTCCTAGGCGTTGAATATGTGGTGTTGGGTCCATTTCGTTGAGCAAGGAGTAGGTCTTGTCTATTACATATTGGGCTTATGGAAAGTTATCTGTGCTAATTTCAGTCTCTGGTTTTATGCAGCACCCCAAGGCACCTTTCCCCATAAGCAAGCACTAGTTGGTTTTCTAAATTTGAGACCCTTTTCTATTTTGTAATTCAGTTCATGTGTAGTCAAGTTTACATTCCGTGTATTCGTGATATCTTATGATGTTTCTTTTTCTGTGTGACGTAGTTCACGTAGAATCACCGTACCTGCATCCACTCACTATGCCGCTATGGGCCTGATGACACAGATTTCATTGCTGAGTGATATTGCATTGTACGTACGTGCCACAAGTTCTTTATCCATTTTTTGCTTTCTGGGATATTTACCTGATACTGTAGACGAGCTTCTTGTGAACACAGCCGTCTCAAATATTGGGGTGGCTGTCTGTTTTTGATTTTAATTTCCGTAAGCTATAGGACCATAAGTGGAAGTGCCATAGGCTGTGTTGCTTTGTTTCTTTCGTGTTTCAGGAAACACCATACACTTCTCCAGGGTGGCTGCTGGCAATTTACATCCTGCCAATCAGCATAACAAGGCTCCCTGTTCTCCATATCCTGTCCTACCTTTCTGGATTTTACACTTTTTTCAGATGGCCCTTTTGCCAGGGGGGCAGTGAGACTTCATTGTAGTGCAGATTTCATTGACAGGCTTGCTTGGTTGGCC
The DNA here is from genome assembly GCF_963924675.1 of Phocoena phocoena. NCBI lineage: Eukaryota > Metazoa > Chordata > Mammalia > Artiodactyla > Phocoenidae > Phocoena > Phocoena phocoena. The sequence continues at coordinate 348,967 of NW_027077682.1, forward strand.
AAAAAGGGCGTATGCGTTTTTTCCTGAATATATTCAGGAAAAAACGCATACGCCCTTTTTGGCCAAGTGCATCATTGTCGACGTTCTGCCTCTTTTCCTATGCTTTCAGGGCAATTCCAGTCTACCCCCTGCAATCGTTTTCCTGAAATTCTGCCCCGCTTTCAACTCCCCTTCGCAGGCTTACTTCAATATATTTTTGGAGGAAAGCTGTCATTTATAACTCTGCAGGTTTGTGAATTACAGTGCCCCTGAGCTCCTTTCTTCAACTCGCTTTCTTGTGAGCTGGGCACAAAACCGCAGGATTGCTTCAGGCCCTAATCTGTTTCCAGCAGGGCACACTGAGCCTTTGTTTAATTCCTCTTCCTGGTGGGCAATGAGCGTTACATTTGCCCGTGCAGACACCTACAGCTAGTCTCTCATTGGTTCTCCCTATTCCTGTTCATTTTGCACAGAAATTGCAAGCTGTGCCAAAGAGGAGGTTAAAGGCACTGACTCTCCAAGCGGGGAGAGTGTTAGTAAAGCATCTGGAATGGTGAACCCGAAGACCAGGATACGAAAACTGAGATGCATTTTAAATCATTTCCCAATCACATGGTGGACGATACTCTTGGTTTCCCATGCATGTTTTAGCTGGAGGAAGAATCCCTTGAGCCTGGAGAGTTGGGACCCATGGAATGGGTACCATGCAGTATGACTTCAAAGGGTCTGCATTTGCTCACCGAAACTCACCAATGCTATCAGCCTGAAGTGTCCAGCCTTATGTCTCAACCAGCTCTGGGTGTAGATGTGTTAAATCCCTGTTGCATCACATGCGCTGAGTGAATTATTTAAGAAGTGCTCTCTATTTCACTGTCTTTATGATTTTTTTTGAAATTTATTTTGATAATGGGATTTATCGGATTTTCACTGCTGCGTTTATGCCGCTGTACACACGCTTGATTCTCTTACAGAGACATATATATCCATGGGTTTTAAGATTCTTCCTAGTCAGGTATATTCCTAGGCGTTGAATATGTGGTGTTGGGTCCATTTCGTTGAGCAAGGAGTAGGTCTTGTCTATTACATATTTGGCTTATGGAAAGTTATCTGTGCTAATTTCAGTCTCTGGTTTTATGAAGCACCCCAACGCACCTTTCCCCATAAGCAAGCACTAGTTGGTTTTCTAAATTTGAGACCCTGTTCTGTTTTGTAATTCAGTTCATGTGTAGTCAAGTTTACATTCCGTGTATTAGTGATATCTTATGATGTTTCTTTTTCTGTGTGACGTAGTTCACGTAGAATCACCGTACCTGCATCCACTCACTATGCCGCTACGGGCCTGATGACACAGATTTCATTGCTGAGTGATATTGCATTGTACGTACGTGCCACAACTTCTTTATCCATATTTTGCTTTCTGGGATATTTACCTGTTACTGTAGACGAGCTTCTTGTGAACACAGCCGTCCCAAATATTGGGGTGGCTGTCTGTTTTTGATTTTAATTTCCGTAAGCTATAGGACCATAAGTGGAAGTGCCATAGACTGTGTTGCTTTGTTTCTTATGTGTTTCAGGAAACACCATACACTTCTCCAGGCTGGCTGCTGGCAATTTACATCCTGCCAATCAGCATAACAAGGCTCCCTGTTCTCCATATCCTGTCCTACCTTTCTGGATTTTACACTTTTTTCAGATGGCCCTCTTGCCCGGGGGGCAGTGAGACTTCATTGTAGTGCAGATTTCCTTTACAGGCTTGCTTGGTTGGCCAAAAAGGGCGTATGCGTTTTTTCCTGAATATATTCAGGAAAAAACGCATACGCCCTTTTTGGCCAAGTGCATCATTGTCGACGTTCTGCCTCTTTTCCTATGCTTTCAGGGCAATTCCAGTCTACCCCCTGCAATCGTTTTCCTGAAATTCTGCCCCGCTTTCAAGTCCCCTTCGCAGGCTTACTTCAATATATTTTTGGAGGATAGCTGTCATTTATAACTCTGCAGGTTTGTGAATTACAGTGCCCCTGAGCTCCTTTCTTCAACTCGCTTTCTTGTGAACTGGGCACAAAACCGCAGGATTGCTTCAGGCCCTAATCTGTTTCGGGCAGGGCATGCTGAGCCTTTGGTAAATTCCTCTTCCTGGTGGGAAATGAGCGTTACATTTGCCCGTGCAGACACCTACAGCTAGTCTCTCATTGGTTCTCCCTATTCCTGTTCATCTTGCACAGAAATTGCAAGCTGTGCCAAACAGGAGGTTAAAGGCACTGACTCTCCAAGCAGGGAGACTGTTAGTAAATCATCTGGAATGGTGAACCCGAGGACCAGGATACGAAAACTGAGATGCATTTTAAATCATTTCCCCATAACACGGTGGACCATACTGTGGGTTTCACATGCATGTTTTAGCTGGAGGAAGAATCCCTTGAACCTGAAGAGTTGGGACCCATGGAATAGGTACCATACAGTATGACTTCAAAGGGTGTGCATTTGCTCACCTAAACTCACCAATGCTATCAGCCTGAAGTGTCCAGCCTTATGTCTCAACCAGCTCTGGGTGTAGATGTGGTCAATCCCGGTTGCATCACATGCCCTGAGTGAATTATTTAAGAATTGCTCTCTATTTCACTGTCTTTGTGTTTTGTTTTCGAAATTTATTTTGATAATGGGATTTATCGGATTTTCACTGCTGCCTTTCGGCCGCTGTACACACCCTTGATTCTCTTACGGAGACATATATATCCATGGGTTTTAAGATTCTTCCTAGTCAGGTATATTCCTAGGCGTTGAATATGTGGTGTTGGGTCCATTTCGTTGAGCAAGGAGTAGGTCTTGTCTATTACATATTGGGCTTATGGAAAGTTATCTGTGCTAATTTCAGTCTCTGGTTTTATGCAGCACCCCAAGGCACCTTTCCCCATAAGCAAGCACTAGTTGGTTTTCTAAATTTGAGACCCTTTTCTATTTTGTAATTCAGTTCATGTGTAGTCAAGTTTACATTCCGTGTATTCGTGATATCTTATGATGTTTCTTTTTCTGTGTGACGTAGTTCACGTAGAATCACCGTACCTGCATCCACTCACTATGCCGCTATGGGCCTGATGACACAGATTTCATTGCTGAGTGATATTGCATTGTACGTACGTGCCACAAGTTCTTTATCCATTTTTTGCTTTCTGGGATATTTACCTGATACTGTAGACGAGCTTCTTGTGAACACAGCCGTCTCAAATATTGGGGTGGCTGTCTGTTTTTGATTTTAATTTCCGTAAGCTATAGGACCATAAGTGGAAGTGCCATAGGCTGTGTTGCTTTGTTTCTTTCGTGTTTCAGGAAACACCATACACTTCTCCAGGGTGGCTGCTGGCAATTTACATCCTGCCAATCAGCATAACAAGGCTCCCTGTTCTCCATATCCTGTCCTACCTTTCTGGATTTTACACTTTTTTCAGATGGCCCTTTTGCCAGGGGGGCAGTGAGACTTCATTGTAGTGCAGATTTCATTGACAGGCTTGCTTGGTTGGCCAAAAAGGGCGTATGCGTTTTATCCTGAATATATTCAGGAAAAAACGCATACGCCCTTTTTGGCCAAGTGCATCATTGTCGACGTTCTGCCTCTTTTCCTATGCTTTCAGGGCAATTCCAGTCTACCCCCTGCAATCGTTTTCCTGAAATTCTGCCCCGCTTTCAAGTCCCCTTCGCAGGCTTACTTCAATATATTTTTGGAGGAAAGCTGTCATTTATAACTCTGCAGGTTTGTGAATTACAGTGCCCCTGAGCTCCTTTCTTCAACTCGCTTTCTTGTGAGCTGGGCACAAAACCGCAGGATTGCTTCAGGCCCTAATCTGTTTCCAGCAGGGCACACTGAGCCTTTGTTTAATTCCTCTTCCTGGTGGGCAATGAGCGTTACATTTGCCCGTGCAGACACCTACAGCTAGTCTCTCATTGGTTCTCCCTATTCCTGTTCATTTTGCACAGAAATTGCAAGCTGTGCCAAAGAGGAGGTTAAAGGCACTGACTCTCCAAGCGGGGAGAGTGTTAGTAAAGCATCTGGAATGGTGAACCCGAGGACCAGGATACGAAAACTGAGATGCATTTTAAATCATTTCCCAATCACATGGTGGACGATACTCTTGGTTTCCCATGCATGTTTTAGCTGGAGGAAGAATCCCTTGAGCCTGGAGAGTTGGGACCCATGGAATGGGTACCATGCAGTATGACTTCAAAGGGTCTGCATTTGCTCACCGAAACTCACCAATGCTATCAGCCTGAAGTGTCCAGCCTTATGTCTCAACCAGCTCTAGGTGTAGATGTGTTAAATCCCTGTTGCATCACATGCCCTGAGTGAATTATTTAAGAAGTGCTCTCTATTTCACTGTCTTTATGATTTTTTTTTGAAATTTATTTTGATAATGGGATTTATCGGATTTTCACTGCTGCGTTTATGCCGCTGTACACACGCTTGATTCTCTTACGGAGACATATATATCCATGGGTTTTAAGATTCTTCCTAGTCAGGTATATTCCTAGGCGTTGAATATGTGGTGTTGGGTCCATTTCGTTGAGCAAGGAGTAGGTCTTGTCTATTACATATTTGGCTTATGGAAAGTTATCTGTGCTAATTTCAGTCTCTGGTTTTATGAAGCACCCCAACGCACCTTTCCCCATAAGCAAGCACTAGTTGGTTTTCTAAATTTGAGACCCTGTTCTGTTTTGTAATTCAGTTCATGTGTAGTCAAGTTTACATTCCGTGTATTAGTGATATCTTATGATGTTTCTTTTTCTGTGTGACGTAGTTCACGTAGAATCACCGTACCTGCATCCACTCACTATGCCGCTACGGGCCTGATGACACAGATTTCATTGCTGAGTGATATTGCATTGTACGTACGTGCCACAACTTCTTTATCTATATTTTGCTTTCTGGGATATTTACCTGTTACTGTAGACGAGCTTCTTGTGAACACAGCCGTCCCAAATATTGGGGTGGCTGTCTGTTGTTGATTTTAATTTCCGTAAGCTATAGGACCATAAGTGGAAGTGCCATAGACTGTGTTGCTTTGTTTCTTATGTGTTTCAGGAAACACCATACACTTCTCCAGGCTGGCTGATGGCAATTTACATCCTGCCAATCAGCATAACAAGGCTCCCTGTTCTCCATATCCTGTCCTACCTTTCTGGATTTTACACTTTTTTCAGATGGCCCTCTTGCCCGGGGGGCAGTGAGACTTCATTGTAGTGCAGATTTCATTTACAGGCTTGCTTGGTTGGCCAAAAAGGGCGTATGCGTTTTTTCCTGAATATATTCAGGAAAAAACGCATACGCCCTTTTTGGCCAAGTGCATCATTGTCGACGTTCTGCCTCTTTTCCTATGCTTTCAGGGCAATTCCAGTCTACCCCCTGCAATCGTTTTCCTGAAATTCTGCCCCGCTTTCAAGTCCCCTTCGCAGGCTTACTTCAATATATTTTTGGAGGATAGCTGTCATTTATAACTCTGCAGGTTTGTGAATTACAGTGCCCCTGAGCTCCTTTCTTCAACTCGCTTTCTTGTGAACTGGGCACAAAACCGCAGGATTGCTTCAGGCCCTAATCTGTTTCGGGCAGGGCATGCTGAGCCTTTGGTAAATTCCTCTTCCTGGTGGGAAATGAGCGTTACATTTGCCCGTGCAGACACCTACAGCTAGTCTCTCATTGGTTCTCCCTATTCCTGTTCATCTTGCACAGAAATTGCAAGCTGTGCCAAACAGGAGGTTAAAGGCACTGACTCTCCAAGCAGGGAGACTGTTAGTAAATCATCTGGAATGGTGAACCCGAGGACCAGGATACGAAAACTGAGATGCATTTTAAATCATTTCCCCATAACACGGTGGACCATACTGTGGGTTTCACATGCATGTTTTAGCTGGAGGAAGAATCCCTTGAACCTGAAGAGTTGGGACCCATGGAATAGGTACCATACAGTATGACTTCAAAGGGTGTGCATTTGCTCACCTAAACTCACCAATGCTATCAGCCTGAAGTGTCCAGCCTTATGTCTCAACCAGCTCTGGGTGTAGATGTGGTCAATCCCGGTTGCATCACATGCCCTGAGTGAATTATTTAAGAATTGCTCTCTATTTCACTGTCTTTGTGTTTTGTTTTCGAAATTTATTTTGATAATGGGATTTATCGGATTTTCACTGCTGCCTTTCGGCCGCTGTACACACCCTTGATTCTCTTACGGAGACATATATATCCATGGGTTTTAAGATTCTTCCTAGTCAGGTATATTCCTAGGCGTTGAATATGTGGTGTTGGGTCCATTTCGTTGAGCAAGGAGTAGGTCTTGTCTATTACATATTGGGCTTATGGAAAGTTATCTGTGCTAATTTCAGTCTCTGGTTTTATGCAGCACCCCAAGGCACCTTTCCCCATAAGCAAGCACTAGTTGGTTTTCTAAATTTGAGACCCTTTTCTATTTTGTAATTCAGTTCATGTGTAGTCAAGTTTACATTCCGTGTATTCGTGATATCTTATGATGTTTCTTTTTCTGTGTGACGTAGTTCACGTAGAATCACCGTACCTGCATCCACTCACTATGCCACTATGGGCCTGATGACACAGATTTCATTGCTGAGTGATATTGCATTGTACGTACGTGCCACAAGTTCTTTATCCATTTTTTGCTTTCTGGGATATTTACCTGATACTGTAGACGAGCTTCTTGTGAACACAGCCGTCTCAAATATTGGGGTGGCTGTCTGTTTTTGATTTTAATTTCCGTAAGCTATAGGACCATAAGTGGAAGTGCCATAGGCTGTGTTGCTTTGTTTCTTTCGTGTTTCAGGAAACACCATACACTTCTCCAGGGTGGCTGCTGGCAATTTACATCCTGCCAATCAGCATAACAAGGCTCCCTGTTCTCCATATCCTGTCCTACCTTTCTGGATTTTACACTTTTTTCAGATGGCCCTTTTGCCAGGGGGGCAATGAGACTTCATTGTAGTGCAGATTTCATTTACAGGCTTGCTTGGTTGGCCAAAAAGGGCGTATGCGTTTTTTCCTGAATATATTCAGGAAAAAACGCATACGCCCTTTTTGGCCAAGTGCATCATTGTCGACGTTCTGCCTCTTTTCCTATGCTTTCAGGGCAATTCCAGTCTACCCCCTGCAATCGTTTTCCTGAAATTCTGCCCCGCTTTCAAGTCCCCTTCGCAGGCTTACTTCAATATATTTTTGGAGGAAAGCTGTCATTTATAACTCTGCAGGTTTGTGAATTACAGTGCCCCTGAGCTCCTTTCTTCAACTCGCTTTCTTGTGAGCTGGGCACAAAACCGCAGGATTGCTTCAGGCCCTAATCTGTTTCCAGCAGGGCACACTGAGCCTTTGTTTAATTCCTCTTCCTGGTGGGCAATGAGCGTTACATTTGCCCGTGCAGACACCTACAGCTAGTCTCTCATTGGTTCTCCCTATTCCTGTTCATTTTGCACAGAAATTGCAAGCTGTGCCAAAGAGGAGGTTAAAGGCACTGACTCTCCAAGCGGGGAGAGTGTTAGTAAAGCATCTGGAATGGTGAACCCGAGGACCAGGATACGAAAACTGAGATGCATTTTAAATCATTTCCCAATCACATGGTGGACGATACTCTTGTTTTCCCATGCATGTTTTAGCTGGAGGAAGAATCCCTTGAACCTGGAGAGTTGGGACCCATGGAATGGGTACCATGCAGTATGACTTCAAAGGGTCTGCATTTGCTCACCGAAACTCACCAATGCTATCAGCCTGAAGTGTCCAGCCTTATGTCTCAACCAGCTCTGGGTGTAGATGTGTTAAATCCCGGTTGCATCACATGCCCTGAGTGAATTATTTAAGAATTGCTCTCTATTTCACTGTCTTTATGATTTTTTTTTGAAATTTATTTTGATAATGGGATTTATCGGATTTTCACTGCTGTGTTTATGCCGCTGTACACACGCTTGATTCTCTTACGGAGACATATATATCCATGGGTTTTAAGATTCTTCCTAGTCAGGTATATTCCTAGGCGTTGAATATGTGGTGTTGGGTCCATTTCGTTGAGCAAGGAGTAGGTCTTGTCTATTACATATTTGGCTTATGGAAAGTTATCTGTGCTAATTTCAGTCTCTGGTTTTATGAAGCACCCCAACGCACCTTTCCCCATAAGCAAGCACTAGTTGGTTTTCTAAATTTGAGACCCTGTTCTGTTTTGTAATTCAGTTCATGTGTAGTCAAGTTTACATTCCGTGTATTAGTGATATCTTATGATGTTTCTTTTTCTGTGTGACGTAGTTCACGTAGAATCACCGTACCTGCATCCACTCACTATGCCGCTACGGGCCTGATGACACAGATTTCATTGCTGAGTGATATTGCATTGTACGTACGTGCCACAACTTCTTTATCCATATTTTGCTTTCTGGGATATTTACCTGTTACTGTAGACGAGCTTCTTGTGAACACAGCCGTCCCAAATATTGGGGTGGCTGTCTGTTTTTGATTTTAATTTCCGTAAGCTATAGGACCATAAGTGGAAGTGCCATAGACTGTGTTGCTTTGTTTCTTATGTGTTTCAGGAAACACCATACACTTCTCCAGGCTGGCTGCTGGCAATTTACATCCTGCCAATCAGCATAACAAGGCTCCCTGTTCTCCATATCCTGTCCTACCTTTCTGGATTTTACACTTTTTTCAGATGGCCCTCTTGCCCGGGGGGCAGTGAGACTTCATTGTAGTGCAGATTTCCTTTACAGGCTTGCTTGGTTGGCCAAAAAGTGCGTATGCGTTTTTCCCTGAATATATTCAGGAAAAAACGCATACGCCCTTTTTGGCCAAGTGCATCATTGTCGACGTTCTGCCTCTTTTCCTATGCTTTCAGGGCAATTCCAGTCTACCCCCTGCAATCGTTTTCCTGAAATTCTGCCCCGCTTTCAAGTCCCCTTCGCAGGCTTACTTCAATATATTTTTGGAGGATAGCTGTCATTTATAACTCTGCAGGTTTGTGAATTACAGTGCCCCTGAGCTCCTTTCTTCAACTCGCTTTCTTGTGAACTGGGCACAAAACCGCAGGATTGCTTCAGGCCCTAATCTGTTTCGGGCAGGGCATGCTGAGCCTTTGGTAAATTCCTCTTCCTGGTGGGAAATGAGCGTTACATTTGCCCGTGCAGACACCTACAGCTAGTCTCTCATTGGTTCTCCCTATTCCTGTTCATCTTGCACAGAAATTGCAAGCTGTGCCAAACAGGAGGTTAAAGGCACTGACTCTCCAAGCAGGGAGACTGTTAGTAAATCATCTGGAATGGTGATCCCGAGGACCAGGATACGAAAACTGAGATGCATTTTAAATCATTTCCCCATAACACGGTGGACCATACTGTGGGTTTCACATGCATGTTTTAGCTGGAGGAAGAATCCCTTGAACCTGAAGAGTTGGGACCCATGGAATAGGTACCATACAGTATGACTTCAAAGGGTGTGCATTTGCTCAACTAAACTCACCAATGCTATCAGCCTGAAGTGTCCAGCCTTATGTCTCAACCAGCTCTGGGTGTAGATGTGGTCAATCCCGGTTGCATCACATGCCCTGAGTGAATTATTTAAGAATTGCTCTCTATTTCACTGTCTTTGTGTTTTGTTTTCGAAATTTATTTTGATAATGGGATTTATCGGATTTTCACTGCTGCCTTTCGGCCGCTGTACACACCCTTGATTCTCTTACGGAGACATATATATCCATGGGTTTTAAGATTCTTCCTAGTCAGGTATATTCCTAGGCGTTGAATATGTGGTGTGGGGTCCATTTCGTTGAGCAAGGAGTAGGTCTTGTCTATTACATATTGGGCTTATGGAAAGTTATCTGTGCTAATTTCAGTCTCTGGTTTTATGCAGCACCCCAAGGCACCTTTCCCCATAAGCAAGCACTAGTTGGTTTTCTAAATTTGAGGCCCTGTTCTGTTTTGTAATTCAGTTCATGTGTAGTCAAGTTTACATTCCGTGTATTCGTGATATCTTATGATGTTTCTTTTTCTGTGTGACGTAGTTCACGTAGAATCACCGTACCTGCATCCACTCACTATGCCGCTATGGGCCTGATGACACAGATTTCATTGCTGAGTGATATTGCATTGTACATACGTGCCACAAGTTCTTTATCCATTTTTTGCTTTCTGGGATATTTACCTGATACTGTAGACGAGCTTCTTGTGAACACAGCCGTCTCAAATATTGGGGTGGCTGTCTGTTTTTGATTTTAATTTCCGTAAGCTATAGGACCATAAGTGGAAGTGCCATAGGCTGTGTTGCTTTGTTTCTTTCGTGTTTCAGGAAACACCATACACTTCTCCAGGGTGGCTGCTGGCAATTTACATCCTGCCAATCAGCATAACAAGGCTCCCTGTTCTCCATATCCTGTCCTACCTTTCTGGATTTTACACTTTTTTCAGATGGCCCTTTTGCCAGGGGGGCAGTGAGACTTCATTGTAGTGCAGATTTCATTTACAGGCTTGCTTGGTTGGCCAAAAAGGGCGTATGCGTTTTTTCCTGAATATATTCAGGAAAAAACGCATACGCCCTTTTTGGCCAAGTGCATCATTGTCGACGTTCTGCCTCTTTTCCTATGCTTTCAGGGCAATTCCAGTCTACCCCCTGCAATCGTTTTCCTGAAATTCTGCCCCGCTTTCAAGTCCCCTTCGCAGGCTTACTTCAATATATTTTTGGAGGAAAGCTGTCATTTATAACTCTGCAGGTTTGTGAATTACAGTGCCCCTGAGCTCCTTTCTTCAACTCGCTTTCTTGTGAGCTGGGCACAAAACCGCAGGATTGCTTCAGGCCCTAATCTGTTTCCAGCAGGGCACACTGAGCCTTTGTTTAATTCCTCTTCCTGGTGGGAAATGAGCGTTACATTTGCCCGTGCAGACACCTACAGCTAGTCTCTCATTGGTTCTCCCTATTCCTGTTCATTTTGCACAGAAATTGCAAGCTGTGCCAAAGAGGAGGTTAAAGGCACTGACTCTCCAAGCGGGGAGAGTGTTAGTAAAGCATCTGGAATGGTGAACCCGAGGACCAGGATACGAAAACTGAGATGCATTTTAAATCATTTCCCAATCACATGGTGGACGATACTCTTGGTTTCCCATGCATGTTTTAGCTGGAGGAAGAATCCCTTGAACCTGGAGAGTTGGGACCCATGGAATGGGTACCATGCAGTATGACTTCAAAGGGTCTGCATTTGCTCACCGAAACTCACCAATGCTATCAGCCTGAAGTGTCCAGCCTTATGTCTCAACCAGCTCTGGGTGTAGATGTGTTAAATCCCGGTTGCATCACATGCCCTGAGTGAATTATTTAAGAATTGCTCTCTATTTCACTGTCTTTATGATTTTTTTTTGAAATTTATTTTGATAATGGGATTTATCGGATTTTCACTGCTGCGTTTATGCCGCTGTACACACGCTTGATTCTCTTACGGAGACATATATATCCATGGGTTTTAAGATTCTTCCTAGTCAGGTATATTCCTAGGCGTTGAATATGTGGTGTTGGGTCCATTTCGTTGAGCAAGGAGTAGGTCTTGTCTATTACATATTTGGCTTATGGAAAGTTATCTGTGCTAATTTCAGTCTCTGGTTTTATGAAGCACCCCAACGCACCTTTCCCCATAAGCAAGCACTAGTTGGTTTTCTAAATTTGAGACCCTGTTCTGTTTTGTAATTCAGTTCATGTGTAGTCAAGTTTACATTCCGTGTATTAGTGATATCTTATGATGTTTCTTTTTCTGTGTGACGTAGTTCACGTAGAATCACCGTACCTGCATCCACTCACTATGCCGCTACGGGCCTGATGACACAGATTTCATTGCTGAGTGATATTGCATTGTACGTACGTGCCACAACTTCTTTATCCATATTTTGCTTTCTGGGATATTTACCTGTTACTGTAGACGAGCTTCTTGTGAACACAGCCGTCCCAAATATTGGGGTGGCTGTCTGTTTTTGATTTTAATTTCCGTAAGCTATAGGACCATAAGTGGAAGTGCCATAGACTGTGTTGCTTTGTTTCTTATGTGTTTCAGGAAACACCATACACTTCTCCAGGCTGGCTGCTGGCAATTTACATCCTGCCAATCAGCATAACAAGGCTCCCTGTTCTCCATATCCTGTCCTACCTTTCTGGATTTTACACTTTTTTCAGATGGCCCTCTTGCCCGGGGGGCAGTGAGACTTCATTGTAGTGCAGATTTCCTTTACAGGCTTGCTTGGTTGGCCAAAAAGGGCGTATGCGTTTTTTCCTGAATATATTCAGGAAAAAACGCATACGCCCTTTTTGGCCAAGTGCATCATTGTCGACGTTCTGCCTCTTTTCCTATGCTTTCAGGGCAATTCCAGTCTACCCCCTGCAATCGTTTTCCTGAAATTCTGCCCCGCTTTCAAGTCCCCTTCGCAGGCTTACTTCAATATATTTTTGGAGGATAGCTGTCATTTATAACTCTGCAGGTTTGTGAATTACAGTGCCCCTGAGCTCCTTTCTTCAACTCGCTTTCTTGTGAGCTGGGCACAAAACCGCAGGATTGCTTCAGGCCCTAATCTGTTTCCAGCAGGGCACACTGAGCCTTTGTTTAATTCCTCTTCCTGGTGGGCAATGAGCGTTACATTTGCCCGTGCAGACACCTACAGCTAGTCTCTCATTGGTTCTCCCTATTCCTGTTCATTTTGCACAGAAATTGCAAGCTGTGCCAAAGAGGAGGTTAAAGGCACTGACTCTCCAAGCGGGGAGAGTGTTAGTAAAGCATCTGGAATGGTGAACCCGAGGACCAGGATACGAAAACTGAGATGCATTTTAAATCATTTCCCAATCACATGGTGGACGATACTCTTGTTTTCCCATGCATGTTTTAGCTGGAGGAAGAATCCCTTGAACCTGGAGAGTTGGGACCCATGGAATGGGTACCATGCAGTATGACTTCAAAGGGTCTGCATTTGCTCACCGAAACTCACCAATGCTATCAGCCTGAAGTGTCCAGCCTTATGTCTCAACCAGCTCTGGGTGTAGATGTGGTCAATCCCGGTTGCATCACATGCCCTGAGTGAATTATTTAAGAATTGCTCTCTATTTCACTGTCTTTATGATTTTTTTTTGAAATTTATTTTGATAATGGGATTTATCGGATTTTCACTGCTGCGTTTATGCCGCTGTACACACGCTTGATTCTCTTACGGAGACATATATATCCATGGGTTTTAAGATTCTTCCTAGTCAGGTATATTCCTAGGCGTTGAATATGTGGTGTTGGGTCCATTTCGTTGAGCAAGGAGTAGGTCTTGTCTATTACATATTTGGCTTATGGAAAGTTATCTGTGCTAATTTCAGTCTCTGGTTTTATGAAGCACCCCAACGCACCTTTCCCCATAAGCAAGCACTAGTTGGTTTTCTAAATTTGAGACCCTGTTCTGTTTTGTAATTCAGTTCATGTGTAGTCAAGTTTACATTCCGTGTATTAGTGATATCTTATGATGTTTCTTTTTCTGTGTGACGTAGTTCACGTAGAATCACCGTACCTGCATCCACTCACTATGCCGCTACGGGCCTGATGACACAGATTTCATTGCTGAGTGATATTGCATTGTACGTACGTGCCACAACTTCTTTATCCATATTTTGCTTTCTGGGATATTTACCTGTTACTGTAGACGAGCTTCTTGTGAACACAGCCGTCCCAAATATTGGGGTGGCTGTCTGTTTTTGATTTTAATTTCCGTAAGCTATAGGACCATAAGTGGAAGTGCCATAGACTGTGTTGCTTTGTTTCTTATGTGTTTCAGGAAACACCATACACTTCTCCAGGCTGGCTGCTGGCAATTTACATCCTGCCAATCAGCATAACAAGGCTCCCTGTTCTCCATATCCTGTCCTACCTTTCTGGATTTTACACTTTTTTCAGATGGCCCTCTTGCCCGGGGGGCAGTGAGACTTCATTGTAGTGCAGATTTCCTTTACAGGCTTGCTTGGTTGGCCAAAAAGGGCGTATGCGTTTTTTCCTGAATATATTCAGGAAAAAACGCATACGCCCTTTTTGGCCAAGTGCATCATTGTCGACGTTCTGCCTCTTTTCCTATGCTTTCAGGGCAATTCCAGTCTACCCCCTGCAATCGTTTTCCAGAAATTCTGCCCCGCTTTCAAGTCCCCTTCGCAGGCTTACTTCAATATATTTTTGGAGGATAGCTGTCATTTATAACTCTGCAGGTTTGTGAATTACAGTGCCCCTGAGCTCCTTTCTTCAACTCGCTTTCTTGTGAACTGGGCACAAAACCGCAGGATTGCTTCAGGCCCTAATCTGTTTCGGGCAGGGCATGCTGAGCCTTTGGTAAATTCCTCTTCCTGGTGGGAAATGAGCGTTACATTTGCCCGTGCAGACACCTACAGCTAGTCTCTCATTGGTTCTCCCTATTCCTGTTCATCTTGCACAGAAATTGCAAGCTGTGCCAAACAGGAGGTTAAAGGCACTGACTCTCCAAGCAGGGAGACTGTTAGTAAATCATCTGGAATGGTGAACCCGAGGACCAGGATACGAAAACTGAGATGCATTTTAAATCATTTCCCCATAACACGGTGGACCATACTGTGGGTTTCACATGCATGTTTTAGCTGGAGGAAGAATCCCTTGAACCTGAAGAGTTGGGACCCATGGAATAGGTACCATACAGTATGACTTCAAAGGGTGTGCATTTGCTCACCTAAACTCACCAGTGCTATCAGCCTGAAGTGTCCAGCCTTATGTCTCAACCAGCTCTGGGTGTAGATGTGGTCAATCCCGGTTGCATCACATGCCCTGAGTGAATTATTTAAGAATTGCTCTCTATTTCACTGTCTTTGTGTTTTGTTTTCGAAATTTATTTTGATAATGGGATTTATCGGATTTTCACTGCTGCCTTTCGGCCGCTGTACACACCCTTGATTCTCTTACGGAGACATATATATCCATGGGTTTTAAGATTCTTCCTAGTCAGGTATATTCCTAGGCGTTGAATATGTGGTGTGGGGTCCATTTCGTTGAGCAAGGAGTAGGTCTTGTCTATTACATATTGGGCTTATGGAAAGTTATCTGTGCTAATTTCAGTCTCTGGTTTTATGCAGCACCCCAAGGCACCTTTCCCCATAAGCAAGCACTAGTTGGTTTTCTAAATTTGAGACCCTTTTCTATTTTGTAATTCAGTTCATGTGTAGTCAAGTTTACATTCCGTGTATTCGTGATATCTTATGATGTTTCTTTTTCTGTGTGACGTAGTTCACGTAGAATCACCGTACCTGCATCCACTCACTATGCCGCTATGGGCCTGATGACACAGATTTCATTGCTGAGTGATATTGCATTGTACGTAAGTGCCACAAGTTCTTTATCCATTTTTTGCTTTCTGGGATATTTACCTGATACTGTAGACGAGCTTCTTGTGAACACAGCCGTCTCAAATATTGGGGTGGCTGTCTGTTTTTGATTTTAATTTCCGTAAGCTATAGGACCATAAGTGGAAGTGCCATAGGCTGTGTTGCTTTGTTTCTTTCGTGTTTCAGGAAACACCATACACTTCTCCAGGGTGGCTGCTGGCAATTTACATCCTGCCAATCAGCATAACAAGGCTCCCTGTTCTCCATATCCTGTCCTACCTTTCTGGATTTTACACTTTTTTCAGATGGCCCTTTTGCCAGGGGGGCAGTGAGACTTCATTGTAGTGCAGATTTCATTTACAGGCTTGCTTGGTTGGCCAAAAAGGGCGTATGCGTTTTTTCCTGAATATATTCAGGAAAAAACGCATACGCCCTTTTTGGCCAAGTGCATCATTGTCGACGTTCTGCCTCTTTTCCTATGCTTTCAGGGCAATTCCAGTCTACCCCCTGCAATCGTTTTCCTGAAATTCTGCCCCGCTTTCAAGTCCCCTTCGCAGGCTTACTTCAATATATTTTTGGAGGAAAGCTGTCATTTATAACTCTGCAGGTTTGTGAATTACAGTGCCCCTGAGCTCCTTTCTTCAACTCGCTTTCTTGTGAGCTGGGCACAAAACCGCAGGATTGCTTCAGGCCCTAATCTGTTTCCAGCAGGGCACACTGAGCCTTTGTTTAATTCGTCTTCCTGGTGGGCAATGAGCGTTACATTTGCCCGTGCAGACACCTACAGCTAGTCTCTCATTGGTTCTCCCTATTCCTGTTCATTTTGCACAGAAATTGCAAGCTGTGCCAAAGAGGAGGTTAAAGGCACTGACTCTCCAAGCGGGGAGAGTGTTAGTAAAGCATCTGGAATTGTGAACCCGAGGACCAGGATACGAAAACTGAGATGCATTTTAAATCATTTCCCAATCACATGGTGGACGATACTCTTGGTTTCCCATGCATGTTTTAGCTGGAGGAAGAATCCCTTGAACCTGGAGAGTTGGGACCCATGGAATGGGTACCATGCAGTATGACTTCAAAGGGTCTGCATTTGCTCACCGAAACTCACCAATGCTATCAGCCTGAAGTGTCCAGCCTTATGTCTCAACCAGCTCTGGGTGTAGATGTGTTAAATCCCGGTTGCATCACATGCCCTGAGTGAATTATTTAAGAATTGCTCTCTATTTCACTGTCTTTATGATTTTTTTTTGAAATTTATTTTGATAATGGGATTTATCGGATTTTCACTGCTGCGTTTATGCCGCTGTACACACGCTTGATTCTCTTACGGAGACATATATATCCATGGGTTTTAAGATTCTTCCTAGTCAGGTATATTCCTAGGCGTTGAATATGTGGTGTTGGGTCCATTTCGTTGAGCAAGGAGTAGGTCTTGTCTATTACATATTTGGCTTATGGAAAGTTATCTGTGCTAATTTCAGTCTCTGGTTTTATGAAGCACCCCAACGCACCTTTCCCCATAAGCAAGCACTAGTTGGTTTTCTAAATTTGAGACCCTGTTCTGTTTTGTAATTCAGTTCATGTGTAGTCAAGTTTACATTCCGTGTATTAGTGATATCTTATGATGTTTCTTTTTCTGTGTGACGTAGTTCACGTAGAATCACCGTACCTGCATCCACTCACTATGCCGCTACGGGCCTGATGACACAGATTTCATTGCTGAGTGATATTGCATTGTACGTACGTGCCACAACTTCTTTATCCATATTTTGCTTTCTGGGATATTTACCTGTTACTGTAGACGAGCTTCTTGTGAACACAGCCGTCCCAAATATTGGGGTGGCTGTCTGTTTTTGATTTTAATTTCCGTAAGCTATAGGACCATAAGTGGAAGTGCCATAGACTGTGTTGCTTTGTTTCTTATGTGTTTCAGGAAACACCATACACTTCTCCAGGCTGGCTGCTGGCAATTTACATCCTGCCAATCAGCATAACAAGGCTCCCTGTTCTCCATATCCTGTCCTACCTTTCTGGATTTTACACTTTTTTCAGATGGCCCTCTTGCCCGGGGGGCAGTGAGACTTCATTGTAGTGCAGATTTCCTTTACAGGCTTGCTTGGTTGGCCAAAAAGGGCGTATGCGTTTTTTCCTGAATATATTCAGGAAAAAACGCATACGCCCTTTTTGGCCAAGTGCATCATTGTCGACGTTCTGCCTCTTTTCCTATGCTTTCAGGGCAATTCCAGTCTACCCCCTGCAATCGTTTTCCTGAAATTCTGCCCCGCTTTCAAGTCCCCTTCGCAGGCTTACTTCAATATATTTTTGGAGGATAGCTGTCATTTATAACTCTGCAGGTTTGTGAATTACAGTGCCCCTGAGCTCCTTTCTTCAACTCGCTTTCTTGTGAACTGGGCACAAAACCGCAGGATTGCTTCAGGCCCTAATCTGTTTCGGGCAGGGCATGCTGAGCCTTTGGTAAATTCCTCTTCCTGGTGGGAAATGAGCGTTACATTTGCCCGTGCAGACACCTACAGCTAGTCTCTCATTGGTTCTCCCTATTCCTGTTCATCTTGCACAGAAATTGCAAGCTGTGCCAAACAGGAGGTTAAAGGCACTGACTCTCCAAGCAGGGAGACTGTTAGTAAATCATCTGGAATGGTGAACCCGAGGACCAGGATACGAAAACTGAGATGCATTTTAAATCATTTCCCCATAACACGGTGGACCATACTGTGGGTTTCACATGCATGTTTTAGCTGGAGGAAGAATCCCTTGAACCTGAAGAGTTGGGACCCATGGAATAGGTACCATACAGTATGACTTCAAAGGGTGTGCATTTGCTCACCTAAACTCACCAATGCTATCAGCCTGAAGTGTCCAGCCTTATGTCTCAACCAGCTCTGGGTGTAGATGTGGTCAATCCCGGTTGCATCACATGCCCTGAGTGAATTATTTAAGAATTGCTCTCTATTTCACTGTCTTTGTGTTTTGTTTTCGAAATTTATTTTGATAATGGGATTTATCGGATTTTCACTGCTGCCTTTCGGCCGCTGTACACACCCTTGATTCTCTTACGGAGACATATATATCCATGGGTTTTAAGATTCTTCCTAGTCAGGTATATTCCTAGGCGTTGAATATGTGGTGTGGGGTCCATTTCGTTGAGCAAGGAGTAGGTCTTGTCTATTACATATTGGGCTTATGGAAAGTTATCTGTGCTAATTTCAGTCTCTGGTTTTATGCAGCACCCCAAGGCACCTTTCCCCATAAGCAAGCACTAGTTGGTTTTCTAAATTTGAGACCCTTTTCTATTTTGTAATTCAGTTCATGTGTAGTCAAGTTTACATTCCGTGTATTCGTGATATCTTATGATGTTTCTTTTTCTGTGTGACGTAGTTCACGTAGAATCACCGTACCTGCATCCACTCACTATGCCGCTATGGGCCTGATGACACAGATTTCATTGCTGAGTGATATTGCATTGTACGTACGTGCCACAAGTTCTTTATCCATTTTTTGCTTTCTGGGATATTTACCTGATACTGTAGACGAGCTTCTTGTGAACACAGCCGTCTCAAATATTGGGGTGGCTGTCTGTTTTTGATTTTAATTTCCGTAAGCTATAGGACCATAAGTGGAAGTGCCATAGGCTGTGTTGCTTTGTTTCTTTCGTGTTTCAGGAAACACCATACACTTCTCCAGGGTGGCTGCTGGCAATTTACATCCTGCCAATCAGCATAACAAGGCTCCCTGTTCTCCATATCCTGTCCTACCTTTCTGGATTTTACACTTTTTTCAGATGGCCCTTTTGCCAGGGGGGCAGTGAGACTTCATTGTAGTGCAGATTTCATTTACAGGCTTGCTTGGTTGGCCAAAAAGAGCGTATGCGTTTTTTCCTGAATATATTCAGGAAAAAACGCATACGCCCTTTTTGGCCAAGTGCATCATTGTCGACGTTCTGCCTCTTTTCCTATGCTTTCAGGGCAATTCCAGTCTACCCCCTGCAATCGTTTTCCTGAAATTCTGCCCCGCTTTCAAGTCCCCTTCGCAGGCTTACTTCAATATATTTTTGGAGGAAAGCTGTCATTTATAACTCTGCAGGTTTGTGAATTACAGTGCCCCTGAGCTCCTTTCTTCAACTCGCTTTCTTGTGAGCTGGGCACAAAACCGCAGGATTGCTTCAGGCCCTAATCTGTTTCCAGCAGGGCACACTGAGCCTTTGTTTAATTCCTCTTCCTGGTGGGCAATGAGCGTTACATTTGCCCGTGCAGACACCTACAGCTAGTCTCTCATTGGTTCTCCCTATTCCTGTTCATTTTGCACAGAAATTGCAAGCTGTGCCAAAGAGGAGGTTAAAGGCACTGACTCTCCAAGCGGGGAGAGTGTTAGTAAAGCATCTGGAATGGTGAACCCGAGGACCAGGATACGAAAACTGAGATGCATTTTAAATCATTTCCCAATCACATGGTGGACGATACTCTTGGTTTCCCATGCATGTTTTAGCTGGAGGAAGAATCCCTTGAACCTGGAGAGTTGGGACCCATGGAATGGGTACCATGCAGTATGACTTCAAAGGGTCTGCATTTGCTCACCGAAACTCACCAATGCTATCAGCCTGAAGTGTCCAGCCTTATGTCTCAACCAGCTCTGGGTGTAGATGTGTTAAATCCCGGTTGCATCACATGCCCTGAGTGAATTATTTAAGAATTGCTCTCTATTTCACTGTCTTTATGATTTTTTTTTGAAATTTATTTTGATAATGGGATTTATCGGATTTTCACTGCTGCGTTTATGCCGCTGTACACACGCTTGATTCTCTTACGGAGACATATATATCCATGGGTTTTAAGATTCTTCCTAGTCAGGTATATTCCTAGGCGTTGAATATGTGGTGTTGGGTCCATTTCGTTGAGCAAGGAGTAGGTCTTGTCTATTACATATTTGGCTTATGGAAAGTTATCTGTGCTAATTTCAGTCTCTGGTTTTATGAAGCACCCCAACGCACCTTTCCCCATAAGCAAGCACTAGTTGGTTTTCTAAATTTGAGACCCTGTTCTGTTTTGTAATTCAGTTCATGTGTAGTCAAGTTTACATTCCGTGTATTAGTGATATCTTATGATGTTTCTTTTTCTGTGTGACGTAGTTCACGTAGAATCACCGTACCTGCATCCACTCACTATGCCGCTACGGGCCTGATGACACAGATTTCATTGCTGAGTGATATTGCATTGTACGTACGTGCCACAACTTCTTTATCCATATTTTGCTTTCTGGGATATTTACCTGTTACTGTAGACGAGCTTCTTGTGAACACAGCCGTCCCAAATATTGGGGTGGCTGTCTGTTTTTGATTTTAATTTCCGTAAGCTATAGGACCATAAGTGGAAGTGCCATAGACTGTGTTGCTTTGTTTCTTATGTGTTTCAGGAAACACCATACACTTCTCCAGGCTGGCTGCTGGCAATTTACATCCTGCCAATCAGCATAACAAGGCTCCCTGTTCTCCATATCCTGTCCTACCTTTCTGGATTTTACACTTTTTTCAAATGGCCCTCTTGCCCGGGGGGCAGTGAGACTTCATTGTAGTGCAGATTTCCTTTACAGGCTTGCTTGGTTGGCCAAAAAGGGCGTATGCGTTTTTTCCTGAATATATTCAGGAAAAAACGCATACGCCCTTTTTGGCCAAGTGCATCATTGTCGACGTTCTGCCTCTTTTCCTATGCTTTCAGGGCAATTCCAGTCTACCCCCTGCAATCGTTTTCCTGAAATTCTGCCCCGCTTTCAAGTCCCCTTCGCAGGCTTACTTCAATATATTTTTGGAGGATAGCTGTCATTTATAACTCTGCAGGTTTGTGAATTACAGTGCCCCTGAGCTCCTTTCTTCAACTCGCTTTCTTGTGAACTGGGCACAAAACCGCAGGATTGCTTCAGGCCCTAATCTGTTTCGGGCAGGGCATGCTGAGCCTTTGGTAAATTCCTCTTCCTGGTGGGAAATGAGCGTTACATTTGCCCGTGCAGACACCTACAGCTAGTCTCTCATTGGTTCTCCCTATTCCTGTTCATCTTGCACAGAAATTGCAAGCTGTGCCAAACAGGAGGTTAAAGGCACTGACTCTCCAAGCAGGGAGACTGTTAGTAAATCATCTGGAATGGTGAACCCGAGGACCAGGATACGAAAACTGAGATGCATTTTAAATCATTTCCCCATAACACGGTGGACCATACTGTGGGTTTCACATGCATGTTTTAGCTGGAGGAAGAATCCCTTGAACCTGAAGAGTTGGGACCCATGGAATAGGTACCATACAGTATGACTTCAAAGGGTGTGCATTTGCTCACCTAAACTCACCAATGCTATCAGCCTGAAGTGTCCAGCCTTATGTCTCAACCAGCTCTGGGTGTAGATGTGGTCAATCCCGGTTGCATCACATGCCCTGAGTGAATTATTTAAGAATTGCTCTCTATTTCACTGTCTTTGTGTTTTGTTTTCGAAATTTATTTTGATAATGGGATTTATCGGATTTTCACTGCTGCCTTTCGGCCGCTGTACACACCCTTGATTCTCTTACGGAGACATATATATCCATGGGTTTTAAGATTCTTCCTAGTCAGGTATATTCCTAGGCGTTGAATATGTGGTGTTGGGTCCATTTCGTTGAGCAAGGAGTAGGTCTTGTCTATTACATATTGGGCTTATGGAAAGTTATCTGTGCTAATTTCAGTCTCTGGTTTTATGCAGCACCCCAAGGCACCTTTCCCCATAAGCAAGCACTAGTTGGTTTTCTAAATTTGAGACCCTTTTCTATTTTGTAATTCAGTTCATGTGTAGTCAAGTTTACATTCCGTGTATTCGTGATATCTTATGATGTTTCTTTTTCTGTGTGACGTAGTTCACGTAGAATCACCGTACCTGCATCCACTCACTATGCCGCTATGGGCCTGATGACACAGATTTCATTGCTGAGTGATATTGCATTGTACGTACGTGCCACAAGTTCTTTATCCATTTTTTGCTTTCTGGGATATTTACCTGATACTGTAGACGAGCTTCTTGTGAACACAGCCGTCTCAAATATTGGGGTGGCTGTCTGTTTTTGATTTTAATTTCCGTAAGCTATAGGACCATAAGTGGAAGTGCCATAGGCTGTGTTGCTTTGTTTCTTTCGTGTTTCAGGAAACACCATACACTTCTCCAGGGTGGCTGCTGGCAATTTACATCCTGCCAATCAGCATAACAAGGCTCCCTGTTCTCCATATCCTGTCCTACCTTTCTGGATTTTACACTTTTTTCAGATGGCCCTTTTGCCAGGGGGGCAGTGAGACTTCATTGTAGTGCAGATTTCATTTACAGGCTTGCTTGGTTGGCCAAAAAGGGCGTATGCGTTTTTTCCTGAATATATTCAGGAAAAAACGCATACGCCCTTTTTGGCCAAGTGCATCATTGTCGACGTTCTGCCTCTTTTCCTATGCTTTCAGGGCAATTCCAGTCTACCCCCTGCAATCGTTTTCCTGAAATTCTGCCCCGCTTTCAAGTCCCCTTCGCAGGCTTACTTCAATATATTTTTGGAGGAAAGCTGTCATTTATAACTCTGCAGGTTTGTGAATTACAGTGCCCCTGAGCTCCTTTCTTCAACTCGCTTTCTTGTGAGCTGGGCACAAAACCGCAGGATTGCTTCAGGCCCTAATCTGTTTCCAGCAGGGCACACTGAGCCTTTGTTTAATTCCTCTTCCTGGTGGGCAATGAGCGTTACATTTGCCCGTGCAGACACCTACAGCTAGTCTCTCATTGGTTCTCCCTATTCCTGTTCATTTTGCACAGAAATTGCAAGCTGTGCCAAAGAGGAGGTTAAAGGCACTGACTCTCCAAGCGGGGAGAGTGTTAGTAAAGCATCTGGAATGGTGAACCCGAGGACCAGGATACGAAAACTGAGATGCATTTTAAATCATTTCCCAATCACATGGTGGACGATACTCTTGGTTTCCCATGCATGTTTTAGCTGGAGGAAGAATCCCTTGAACCTGGAGAGTTGGGACCCATGGAATGGGTACCATGCAGTATGACTTCAAAGGGTCTGCATTTGCTCACCGAAACTCACCAATGCTATCAGCCTGAAGTGTCCAGCCTTATGTCTCAACCAGCTCTGGGTGTAGATGTGTTAAATCCCGGTTGCATCACATGCCCTGAGTGAATTATTTAAGAATTGCTCTCTATTTCACTGTCTTTATGATTTTTTTTTGAAATTTATTTTGATAATGGGATTTATCGGATTTTCACTGCTGCGTTTATGCCGCTGTACACACGCTTGATTCTCTTACGGAGACATATATATCCATGGGTTTTAAGATTCTTCCTAGTCAGGTATATTCCTAGGCGTTGAATATGTGGTGTTGGGTCCATTTCGTTGAGCAAGGAGTAGGTCTTGTCTATTACATATTTGGCTTATGGAAAGTTATCTGTGCTAATTTCAGTCTCTGGTTTTATGAAGCACCCCAACGCACCTTTCCCCATAAGCAAGCACTAGTTGGTTTTCTAAATTTGAGACCCTGTTCTGTTTTGTAATTCAGTTCATGTGTAGTCAAGTTTACATTCCGTGTATTAGTGATATCTTATGATGTTTCTTTTTCTGTGTGACGTAGTTCACGTAGAATCACCGTACCTGCATCCACTCACTATGCCGCTACGGGCCTGATGACACAGATTTCATTGCTGAGTGATATTGCATTGTACGTACGTGCCACAACTTCTTTATCCATATTTTGCTTTCTGGGATATTTACCTGTTACTGTAGACGAGCTTCTTGTGAACACAGCCGTCCCAAATATTGGGGTGGCTGTCTGTTTTTGATTTTAATTTCCGTAAGCTATAGGACCATAAGTGGAAGTGCCATAGACTGTGTTGCTTTGTTTCTTATGTGTTTCAGGAAACACCATACACTTCTCCAGGCTGGCTGCTGGCAATTTACATCCTGCCAATCAGCATAACAAGGCTCCCTGTTCTCCATATCCTGTCCTACCTTTCTGGATTTTACACTTTTTTCAGATGGCCCTCTTGCCCGGGGGGCAGTGAGACTTCATTGTAGTGCAGATTTCCTTTACAGGCTTGCTTGGTTGGCCAAAAAGGGCGTATGCGTTTTTTCCTGAATATATTCAGGAAAAAACGCATACGCCCTTTTTGGCCAAGTGCATCATTGTCGACGTTCTGCCTCTTTTCCTATGCTTTCAGGGCAATTCCAGTCTACCCCCTGCAATCGTTTTCCTGAAATTCTGCCCCGCTTTCAAGTCCCCTTCGCAGGCTTACTTCAATATATTTTTGGAGGATAGCTGTCATTTATAACTCTGCAGGTTTGTGAATTACAGTGCCCCTGAGCTCCTTTCTTCAACTCGCTTTCTTGTGAACTGGGCACAAAACCGCAGGATTGCTTCAGGCCCTAATCTGTTTCGGGCAGGGCATGCTGAGCCTTTGGTAAATTCCTCTTCCTGGTGGGAAATGAGCGTTACATTTGCCCGTGCAGACACCTACAGCTAGTCTCTCATTGGTTCTCCCTATTCCTGTTCATCTTGCACAGAAATTGCAAGCTGTGCCAAACAGGAGGTTAAAGGCACTGACTCTCCAAGCAGGGAGACTGTTAGTAAATCATCTGGAATGGTGAACCCGAGGACCAGGATACGAAAACTGAGATGCATTTTAAATCATTTCCCCATAACACGGTGGACCATACTGTGGGTTTTACATGCATGTTTTAGCTGGAGGAAGAATCCCTTGAACCTGAAGAGTTGGGACCCATGGAATAGGTACCATACAGTATGACTTCAAAGGGTGTGCATTTGCTCACCTAAACTCACCAATGCTATCAGCCTGAAGTGTCCAGCCTTATGTCTCAACCAGCTCTGGGTGTAGATGTGGTCAATCCCGGTTGCATCACATGCCCTGAGTGAAATATTTAAGAATTGCTCTCTATTTCACTGTCTTTGTGTTTTGTTTTCGAAATTTATTTTGATAATGGGATTTATCGGATTTTCACTGCTGCCTTTCGGCCACTGTACACACCCTTGATTCTCTTACGGAGACATATATATCCATGGGTTTTAAGATTCTTCCTAGTCAGGTATATTCCTAGGCGTTGAATATGTGGTGTGGGGTCCATTTCGTTGAGCAAGGAGTAGGTCTTGTCTATTACATATTGGGCTTATGGAAAGTTATCTGTGCTAATTTCAGTCTCTGGTTTTATGCAGCACCCCAAGGCACCTTTCCCCATAAGCAAGCACTAGTTGGTTTTCTAAATTTGAGACCCTTTTCTATTTTGTAATTCAGTTCATGTGTAGTCAAATTTACATTCCGTGTATTCGTGATATCTTATGATGTTTCTTTTTCTGTGTGACGTAGTTCACGTAGAATCACCGTACCTGCATCCACTCACTATGCCGCTATGGGCCTGATGACACAGATTTCATTGCTGAGTGATATTGCATTGTACGTACGTGCCACAACTTCTTTATCCATATTTTGCTTTCTGGGATATTTACCTGTTACTGTAGACGAGCTTCTTGTGAACACAGCCGTCTCAAATATTGGGGTGGCTGTCTGTTTTTGATTTTAATTTCCGTAAGCTATAGGACCATAAGTGGAAGTGCCATAGGCTGTGTTGCTTTGTTTCTTTCGTGTTTCAGGAAACACCATACACTTCTCCAGGGTGGCTGCTGGCAATTAACATCCTGCCAATCAGCATAACAAGGCTCCCTGTTCTCCATATCCTGTCCTACCTTTCTGGATTTTACACTTTTTTCAGATGGCCCTTTTGCCAGGGGGGCAGTGAGACTTCATTGTAGTGCAGATTTCATTTACAGGCTTGCTTGGTTGGCCAAAAAGGGCGTATGCGTTTTTTCCTGAATATATTCAGGAAAAAACGCATACGCCCTTTTTGGCCAAGTGCATCATTGTCGACGTTCTGCCTCTTTTCCTATGCTTTCAGGGCAATTCCAGTCTACCCCCTGCATTCGTTTTCCTGAAATTCTGCCCCGCTTTCAAGTCCCCTTCGCAGGCTTACTTCAATATATTTTTGGAGGAAAGCTGTCATTTATAACTCTGCAGGTTTGTGAATTACAGTGCCCCTGAGCTCCTTTCTTCAACTCGCTTTCTTGTGAGCTGGGCACAAAACCGCAGGATTGCTTCAGGCCCTAATCTGTTTCCAGCAGGGCACACTGAGCCTTTGTTTAATTCCTCTTCCTGGTGGGCAATGAGCGTTACATTTGCCCGTGCAGACACCTACAGCTAGTCTCTCATTGGTTCTCCCTATTCCTGTTCATTTTGCACAGAAATTGCAAGCTGTGCCAAAGAGGAGGTTAAAGGCACTGACTCTCCAAGCGGGGAGAGTGTTAGTAAAGCATCTGGAATGGTGAACCCGAGGACCAGGATACGAAAACTGAGATGCATTTTAAATCATTTCCCAATCACATGGTGGACGATACTCTTGGTTTCCCATGCATGTTTTAGCTGGAGGAAGAATCCCTTGAACCTGGAGAGTTGGGACCCATGGAATGGGTACCATGCAGTATGACTTAAAAGGGTCTGCATTTGCTCACCGAAACTCACCAATGCTATCAGCCTGAAGTGTCCAGCCTTATGTCTCAACCAGCTCTGGGTGTAGATGTGTTAAATCCCGGTTGCATCACATGCCCTGAGTGAATTATTTAAGAATTGCTCTCTATTTCACTGTCTTTATGATTTTTTTTTGAAATTTATTTTGATAATGGGATTTATCGGATTTTCTCTGCTGCGTTTATGCCGCTGTACACACGCTTGATTCTCTTACGGAGACATATATATCCATGGGTTTTAAGATTCTTCCTAGTCAGGTATATTCCTAGGCGTTGAATATGTGGTGTTGGGTCCATTTCGTTGAGCAAGGATTAGGTCTTGTCTATTACATATTTGGCTTATGGAAAGTTATCTGTGCTAATTTCAGTCTCTGGTTTATGAAGCACCCCAACGCACCTTTCCCCATAAGCAAGCACTAGTTGGTTTTCTAAATTTGAGACACTGTTCTGTTTTGTAATTCAGTTCATGTGTAGTCAAGTTTACATTCCGTGTATTAGTGATATCTTATGATGTTTCTTTTTCTGTGTGACGTAGTTCACGTAGAATCACCGTACCTGCATCCACTCACTATGCCGCTACGGGCCTGATGACACAGATTTCATTGCTGAGTGATATTGCATTGTACGTACGTGCCACAACTTCTTTATCCATATTTTGCTTTCTGGGATATTTACCTGTTACTGTAGACGAGCTTCTTGTGAACACAGCCGTCCCAAATATTGGGGTGGCTGTCTGTTTTTGATTTTAATTTCCGTAAGCTATAGGACCATAAGTGGAAGTGCCATAGACTGTGTTGCTTTGTTTCTTATGTGTTTCAGGAAACACCATACACTTCTCCAGGCTGGCTGCTGGCAATTTACATCCTGCCAATCAGCATAACAAGGCTCCCTGTTCTCCATATACTGTCCTACCTTTCTGGATTTTACACTTTTTTCAGATGGCCCTCTTGCCCGGGGGGCAGTGAGACTTCATTGTAGTGCAGATTTCCTTTACAGGCTTTCTTGGTTGGCTAAAAAGGGCGTATGCGTTTTTTCCTGAATATATTCAGGAAAAAACGCATACGCCCTTTTTGGCCAAGTGCATCATTGTCGACGTTCTGCCTCTTTTCCTATGCTTTCAGGGCAATTCCAGTCTACCCCCTGCAATCGTTTTCCTGAAATTCTGCCCCGCTTTCAAGTCCCCTTCGCAGGCTTACTTCAATATATTTTTGGAGGATAGCTGTCATTTATAACTCTGCAGGTTTGTGAATTACAGTGCCCCTGAGCTCCTTTCTTCAACTCGCTTTCTTGTGAACTGGGCACAAAACCGCAGGATTGCTTCAGGCCCTAATCTGTTTCGGGCAGGGCATGCTGAGCCTTTGGTAAATTCCTCTTCCTGGTGGGAAATGAGCGTTACATTTGCCCGTGCAGACACCTACAGCTAGTCTCTCATTGGTTCTCCCTATTCCTGTTCATCTTGCACAGAAATTGCAAGCTGTGCCAAACAGGAGGTTAAAGGCACTGACTCTCCAAGCAGGGAGACTGTTAGTAAATCATCTGGAATGGTGAACCCGAGGACCAGGATACGAAAACTGAGATGCATTTTAAATCATTTCCCCATAACACGGTGGACCATACTGTGGGTTTCACATGCATGTTTTAGCTGGAGGAAGAATCCCTTGAACCTGAAGAGTTGGGACCCATGGAATAGGTACCATACAGTATGACTTCAAAGGGTGTGCATTTGCTCACCTAAACTCACCAATGCTATCAGCCTGAAGTGTCCAGCCTTATGTCTCAACCAGCTCTGGGTGTAGATGTGGTCAATCCCGGTTGCATCACATGCCCTGAGTGAATTATTTAAGAATTGCTCTCTATTTCACTGTCTTTGTGTTTTGTTTTCGAAATTTATTTTGATAATGGGATTTATCGGATTTTCACTGCTGCCTTTCGGCCGCTGTACACACCCTTGATTCTCTTACGGAGACATATATATCCATGGGTTTTAAGATTCTTCCTAGTCAGGTATATTCCTAGGCGTTGAATATGTGGTGTGGGGTCCATTTCGTTGAGCAAGGAGTAGGTCTTGTCTATTACATATTGGGCTTATGGAAAGTTATCTGTGCTAATTTCAGTCTCTGGTTTTATGCAGCACCCCAAGGCACCTTTCCCCATAAGCAAGCACTAGTTGGTTTTCTAAATTTGAGACCCTTTTCTATTTTGTAATTCAGTTCATGTGTAGTCAAGTTTACATTCCGTGTATTCGTGATATCTTATGATGTTTCTTTTTCTGTGTGACGTAGTTCACGTAGAATCACCGTACCTGCATCCACTCACTATGCCGCTATGGGCCTGATGACACAGATTTCATTGCTGAGTGATATTGCATTGTACGTACGTGCCACAAGTTCTTTATCCATTTTTTGCTTTCTGGGATATTTACCTGATACTGTAGACGAGCTTCTTGTGAACACAGCCGTCTCAAATATTGGGGTGGCTGTCTGTTTTTGATTTTAATTTCCGTAAGCTATAGGACCATAAGTGGAAGTGCCATAGGCTGTGTTGCTTTGTTTCTTTCGTGTTTCAGGAAACACCATACACTTCTCCAGGGTGGCTGCTGGCAATTTACATCCTGCCAATCAGCATAACAAGGCTCCCTGTTCTCCATATCCTGTCCTACCTTTCTGGATTTTACACTTTTTTCAGATGGCCCTTTTGCCAGGGGGGCAGTGAGACTTCATTGTAGTGCAGATTTCATTTACAGGCTTGCTTGGTTGGCCAAAAAGGGCGTATGCGTTTTTTCCTGAATATATTCAGGAAAAAACGCATACGCCCTTTTTGGCCAAGTGCATCATTGTCGACGTTCTGCCTCTTTTCCTATGCTTTCAGGGCAATTCCAGTCTACCCCCTGCAATCGTTTTCCTGAAATTCTGCCCCGCTTTCAAGTCCCCTTCGCAGGCTTACTTCAATATATTTTTGGAGGAAAGCTGTCATTTATAACTCTGCAGGTTTGTGAATTACAGTGCCTCTGAGCTCCTTTCTTCAACTCGCTTTCTTGTGAGCTGGGCACAAAACCGCAGGATTGCTTCAGGCCCTAATCTGTTTCCAGCAGGGCACACTGAGCCTTTGTTTAATTCGTCTTCCTGGTGGGCAATGAGCGTTACATTTGCCCGTGCAGACACCTACAGCTAGTCTCTCATTGGTTCTCCCTATTCCTGTTCATTTTGCACAGAAATTGCAAGCTGTGCCAAAGAGGAGGTTAAAGGCACTGACTCTCCAAGCGGGGAGAGTGTTAGTAAAGCATCTGGAATGGTGAACCCGAGGACCAGGATACGAAAACTGAGATGCATTTTAAATCATTTCCCAATCACATGGTGGACGATACTCTTGGTTTCCCATGCATGTTTTAGCTGGAGGAAGAATCCCTTGAACCTGGAGAGTTGGGACCCATGGAATGGGTACCATGCAGTATGACTTCAAAGGGTCTGCATTTGCTCACCGAAACTCACCAATGCTATCAGCCTGAAGTGTCCAGCCTTATGTCTCAACCAGCTCTGGGTGTAGATGTGTTAAATCCCGGTTGCATCACATGCCCTGAGTGAATTATTTAAGAATTGCTCTCTATTTCACTGTCTTTATGATTTTTTTTTGAAATTTATTTTGATAATGGGATTTATCGGATTTTCACTGCTGCGTTTATGCCGCTGTACACACGCTTGATTCTCTTACGGAGACATATATATCCATGGGTTTTAAGATTCTTCCTAGTCAGGTATATTCCTAGGCGTTGAATATGTGGTGTTGGGTCCATTTCGTTGAGCAAGGAGTAGGTCTTGTCTATTACATATTTGGCTTATGGAAAGTTATCTGTGCTAATTTCAGTCTCTGGTTTATGAAGCACCCCAACGCACCTTTCCCCGTAAGCAAGCACTAGTTGGTTTTCTAAATTTGAGACCCTGTTCTGTTTTGTAATTCAGTTCATGTGTAGTCAAGTTTACATTCCGTGTATTAGTGATATCTTATGATGTTTCTTTTTCTGTGTGACGTAGTTCACGTAGAATCACCGTACCTGCATCCACTCACTATGCCGCTACGGGCCTGATGACACAGATTTCATTGCTGAGTGATATTGCATTGTACGTACGTGCCACAACTTCTTTATCCATATTTTGCTTTCTGGGATATTTACCTGTTACTGTAGACGAGCTTCTTGTGAACACAGCCGTCCCAAATATTGGGGTGGCTGTCTGTTTTTGATTTTAATTTCCGTAAGCTATAGGACCATAAGTGGAAGTGCCATAGACTGTGTTGCTTTGTTTCTTATGTGTTTCAGGAAACACCATACACTTCTCCAGGCTGGCTGCTGGCAATTTACATCCTGCCAATCAGCATAACAAGGCTCCCTGTTCTCCATATCCTGTCCTACCTTTCTAGATTTTACACTTTTTTCAGATGGCCCTCTTGCCCGGGGGGCAGTGAGACTTCATTGTAGTGCAGATTTCCTTTACAGGCTTGCTTGGTTGGCCAAAAAGGGCGTATGCGTTTTTTCCTGAATATATTCAGGAAAAAACGCATACGCCCTTTTTGGCCAAGTGCATCATTGTCGACGTTCTGCCTCTTTTCCTATGCTTTCAGGGCAATTCCAGTCTACCCCCTGCAATCGTTTTCCTGAAATTCTGCCCCGCTTTCAAGTCCCCTTCGCAGGCTTACTTCAATATATTTTTGGAGGAAAGCTGTCATTTATAACTCTGCAGGTTTGTGAATTACAGTGCCCCTGAGCTCCTTATTTCAACTCGCTTTCTTGTGAGCTGGGCACAAAACCGCAGGATTGCTTCAGGCCCTAATCTGTTTCCAGCAGGGCACACTGAGCCTTTGTTTAATTCCTCTTCCTGGTGGGCAATGAGCGTTACATTTGCCCGTGCAGACACCTACAGCTAGTCTCTCATTGGTTCTCCCTATTCCTGTTCATTTTGCACAGAAATTGCAAGCTGTGCCAAAGAGGAGGTTAAAGGCACTGACTCTCCAAGCGGGGAGAGTGTTAGTAAAGCATCTGGAATGGTGAACCCAAGGACCAGGATACGAAAACTGAGATGCATTTTAAATCATTTCCCAATCACATGGTGGACGATACTCTTGGTTTCCCATGCATGTTTTAGCTGGAGGAAGAATCCCTTGAACCTGGAGAGTTGGGACCCATGGAATGGGTACCATGCAGTATGACTTCAAAGGGTCTGCATTTGCTCACCGAAACTCACCAATGCTATCAGCCTGAAGTGTCCAGCCTTATGTCTCAACCAGCTCTGGGTGTAGATGTGTTAAATCCTGGTTGCATCACATGCCCTGAGTGAATTATTTAAGAATTGCTCTCTATTTCACTGTCTTTATGATTTTTTTTTGAAATTTATTTTGATAATGGGATTTATCGGATTTTCACTGCTGCCTTTCGGCCGCTGTACACACCCTTGATTCTCTTACGGAGACATATATATCCATGGGTTTTAAGATTCTTCCTAGTCAGGTATATTCCTAGGCGTTGAATATGTGGTGTTGGGTCCATTTCGTTGAGCAAGGAGTAGGTCTTGTCTATTACATATTGGGCTTATGGAAAGTTATCTGTGCTAATTTCAGTCTCTGGTTTTATGCAGCACCCCAAGGCACCTTTCCCCATAAGCAAGCACTAGTTGGTTTTCTAAATTTGAGACCCTTTTCTATTTTGTAATTCAGTTCATGTGTAGTCAAGTTTACATTCCGTGTATTCGTGATATCTTATGATGTTTCTTTTTCTGTGTGACGTAGTTCACGTAGAATCACCGTACCTGCATCCACTCACTATGCCGCTATGGGCCTGATGACACAGATTTCATTGCTGAGTGATATTGCATTGTACGTACGTGCCACAAGTTCTTTATCCATTTTTTGCTTTCTGGGATATTTACCTGATACTGTAGACGAGCTTCTTGTGAACACAGCCGTCTCAAATATTGGGGTGGCTGTCTGTTTTTGATTTTAATTTCCGTAAGCTATAGGACCATAAGTGGAAGTGCCATAGGCTGTGTTGCTTTGTTTCTTTCGTGTTTCAGGAAACACCATACACTTCTCCAGGGTGGCTGCTGGCAATTTACATCCTGCCAATCAGCATAACAAGGCTCCCTGTTCTCCATATCCTGTCCTACCTTTCTGGATTTTACACTTTTTTCAGATGGCCCTTTTGCCAGGGGGGCAGTGAGACTTCATTGTAGTGCAGATTTCATTTACAGGCTTGCTTGGTTGGCCAAAAAGGGCGTATGCGTTTTTTCCTGAATATATTCAGGAAAAAACGCATACGCCCTTTTTGGCCAAGTGCATCATTGTCGACGTTCTGCCTCTTTTCCTATGCTTTCAGGGCAATTCCAGTCTACCCCCTGCAATCGTTTTCCTGAAATTCTGCCCCGCTTTCAAGTCCCCTTCGCAGGCTTACTTCAATATATTTTTGGAGGAAAGCTGTCATTTATAACTCTGCAGGTTTGTGAATTACAGTGCCCCTGAGCTCCTTTCTTCAACTCGCTTTCTTGTGAGCTGGGCACAAAACCGCAGGATTGCTTCAGGCCCTAATCTGTTTCCAGCAGGGCACACTGAGCCTTTGTTTAATTCCTCTTCCTGGTGGGCAATGAGCGTTACATTTGCCCGTGCAGACACCTACAGCTAGTCTCTCATTGGTTCTGCCTATTCCTGTTCATTTTGCACAGAAATTGCAAGCTGTGCCAAAGAGGAGGTTAAAGGCACTGACTCTCCAAGCGGGGAGAGTGTTAGTAAAGCATCTGGAATGGTGAACCCGAGGACCAGGATACGAAAACTGAGATGCATTTTAAATCATTTCCCAATCACATGGTGGACGATACTCTTGGTTTCCCATGCATGTTTTAGCTGGAGGAAGAATCCCTTGAACCTGGAGAGTTGGGACCCATGGAATGGGTACCATGCAGTATGACTTCAAAGGGTGTGCATTTGCTCACCGAAACTCACCAATGCTATCAGCCTGAAGTGTCCAGCCTTATGTCTCAACCAGCTCTGGGTGTAGATGTGTTAAATCCCGGTTGCATCACATGCCCTGAGTGAATTATTTAAGAATTGCTCTCTATTTCACTGTCTTTATGATTTTTTTTTGAAATTTATTTTGATAATGGGATTTATCGGATTTTCACTGCTGCGTTTATGCCGCTGTACACACGCTTGATTCTCTTACGGAGACATATATATCCATGGGTTTTAAGATTCTTCCTAGTCAGGTATATTCCTAGGCGTTGAATATGTGGTGTTGGGTCCATTTCGTTGAGCAAGGAGTAGGTCTTGTCTATTACATATTTGGCTTATGGAAAGTTATCTGTGCTAATTTCAGTCTCTGGTTTTATGAAGCACCCCAACGCACCTTTCCCCATAAGCAAGCACTAGTTGGTTTTCTAAATTTGAGACCCTGTTCTGTTTTGTAATTCAGTTCATGTGTAGTCAAGTTTACATTCCGTGTATTAGTGATATCTTATGATGTTTCTTTTTCTGTGTGACGTAGTTCACGTAGAATCACCGTACCTGCATCCACTCACTATGCCGCTACGGGCCTGATGACACAGATTTCATTGCTGAGTGATATTGCATTGTACGTACGTGCCACAACTTCTTTATCCATATTTTGCTTTCTGGGATATTTACCTGTTACTGTAGACGAGCTTCTTGTGAACACAGCCGTCCCAAATATTGGGGTGGCTGTCTGTTTTTGATTTTAATTTCCGTAAGCTATAGGACCATAAGTGGAAGTGCCATAGACTGTGTTGCTTTGTTTCTTATGTGTTTCAGGAAACACCATACACTTCTCCAGGCTGGCTGCTGGCAATTTACATCCTGCCAATCAGCATAACAAGGCTCCCTGTTCTCCATATCCTGTCCTACCTTTCTGGATTTTACACTTTTTTCAGATGGCCCACTTGCCCGGGGGGCAGTGAGACTTCATTGTAGTGCAGATTTCCTTTACAGGCTTGCTTGGTTGGCCAAAAAGGGCGTATGCGTTTTTTCCTGAATATATTCAGGAAAAAACGCATACGCCCTTTTTGGCCAAGTGCATCATTGTCGACGTTCTGCCTCTTTTCCTATGCTTTCAGGGCAATTCCAGTCTACCCCCTGCAATCGTTTTCCTGAAATTCTGCCCCGCTTTCAAGTCCCCTTCGCAGGCTTACTTCAATATATTTTTGGAGGATAGCTGTCATTTATAACTCTGCAGGTTTGTGAATTACAGTGCCCCTGAGCTCCTTTCTTCAACTCGCTTTCTTGTGAACTGGGCACAAAACCGCAGGATTGCTTCAGGCCCTAATCTGTTTCGGGCAGGGCATGCTGAGCCTTTGGTAAATTCCTCTTCCTGGTGGGAAATGAGCGTTACATTTGCCCGTGCAGACACCTACAGCTAGTCTCTCATTGGTTCTCCCTATTCCTGTTCATCTTGCACAGAAATTGCAAGCTGTGCCAAACAGGAGGTTAAAGGCACTGACTCTCCAAGCAGGGAGACTGTTAGTAAATCATCTGGAATGGTGAACCCGAGGACCAGGATACGAAAACTGAGATGCATTTTAAATCATTTCCCCATAACACGGTGGACCATACTGTGGGTTTCACATGCATGTTTTAGCTGGAGGAAGAATCCCTTGAACCTGAAGAGTTGGGACCCATGGAATAGGTACCATACAGTATGACTTCAAAGGGTGTGCATTTGCTCACCTAAACTCACCAATGCTATCAGCCTGAAGTGTCCAGCCTTATGTCTCAACCAGCTCTGGGTGTAGATGTGGTCAATCCCGGTTGCATCACATGCCCTGAGTGAATTATTTAAGAATTGCTCTCTATTTCACTGTCTTTGTGTTTTGTTTTCGAAATTTATTTTGATAATGGGATTTATCGGATTTTCACTGCTGCCTTTCGGCCGCTGTACACACCCTTGATTCTCTTACGGAGACATATATATCCATGGGTTTTAAGATTCTTCCTAGTCAGGTATATTCCTAGGCGTTGAATATGTGGTGTGGGGTCCATTTCGTTGAGCAAGGAGTAGGTCTTGTCTATTACATATTGGGCTTATGGAAAGTTATCTGTGCTAATTTCAGTCTCTGGTTTTATGCAGCACCCCAAGGCACCTTTCCCCATAAGCAAGCACTAGTTGGTTTTCTAAATTTGAGACCCTTTTCTATTTTGTAATTCAGTTCATGTGTAGTCAAGTTTACATTCCGTGTATTCGTGATATCTTATGATGTTTCTTTTTCTGTGTGACGTAGTTCACGTAGAATCACCGTACCTGCATCCACTCACTATGCCGCTACGGGCCTGATGACACAGATTTCATTGCTGAGTGATATTGCATTGTACGTACGTGCCACAAGTTCTTTATCCATTTTTTGCTTTCTGGGATATTTACCTGATACTGTAGACGAGCTTCTTGTGAACACAGCCGTCTCAAATATTGGGGTGGCTGTCTGTTTTTGATTTTAATTTCCGTAAGCTATAGGACCATAAGTGGAAGTGCCATAGGCTGTGTTGCTTTGTTTCTTTCGTGTTTCAGGAAACACCATACACTTCTCCAGGGTGGCTGCTGGCAATTTACATCCTGCCAATCAGCATAACAAGGCTCCCTGTTCTCCATATCCTGTCCTACCTTTCTGGATTTTACACTTTTTTCAGATGGCCCTTTTGCCAGGGGGGCAGTGAGACTTCATTGTAGTGCAGATTTCATTTACAGGCTTGCTTGGTTGGCCAAAAAGGGCGTATGCGTTTTTTCCTGAATATATTCAGGAAAAAACGCATACGCCCTTTTTGGCCAAGTGCATCATTGTCGACGTTCTGCCTCTTTTCCTATGCTTTCAGGGCAATTCCAGTCTACCCCCTGCAATCGTTTTCCTGAACTTCTGCCCCGCTTTCAAGTCCCCTTCGCAGGCTTACTTCAATATATTTTTGGAGGAAAGCTGTCATTTATAACTCTGCAGGTTTGTGAATTACAGTGCCCCTGAGCTCCTTTCTTCAACTCGCTTTCTTGTGAGCTGGGCACAAAACCGCAGGATTGCTTCAGGCCCTAATCTGTTTCCAGCAGGGCACACTGAGCCTTTGTTTAATTCCTCTTCCTGGTGGGCAATGAGCGTTACATTTGCCCGTGCAGACACCTACAGCTAGTCTCTCATTGGTTCTCCCTATTCCTGTTCATTTTGCACAGAAATTGCAAGCTGTGCCAAAGAGGAGGTTAAAGGCACTGACTCTCCAAGCGGGGAGAGTGTTAGTAAAGCATCTGGAATGGTGAACCCGAGGACCAGGATACGAAAACTGAGATGCATTTTAAATCATTTCCCAATCACATGGTGGACGATACTCTTGGTTTCCCATGCATGTTTTAGCTGGAGGAAGAATCCCTTGAACCTGGAGAGTTGGGACCCATGGAATGGGTACCATGCAGTATGACTTCAAAGGGTCTGCATTTGCTCACCGAAACTCACCAATGCTATCAGCCTGAAGTGTCCAGCCTTATGTCTCAACCAGCTCTGGGTGTAGATGTGTTAAATCCCGGTTGCATCACATGCCCTGAGTGAATTATTTAAGAATTGCTCTCTATTTCACTGTCTTTATGATTTTTTTTTGAAATTTATTTTGATAATGGGATTTATCGGATTTTCACTGCTGCGTTTATGCCGCTGTACACACGCTTGATTCTCTTACGGAGACATATATATCCATGGGTTTTAAGATTCTTCCTAGTCAGGTATATTCCTAGGCGTTGAATATGTGGTGTTGGGTCCATTTCGTTGAGCAAGGAGTAGGTTTTGTCTATTACATATTTGGCTTATGGAAAGTTATCTGTGCTAATTTCAGTCTCTGGTTTTATGAAGCACCCAAACGCACCTTTCCCCATAAGCAAGCACTAGTTGGTTTTCTAAATTTGAGACCCTGTTCTGTTTTGTAATTCAGTTCATGTGTAGTCAAGTTTACATTCCGTGTATTAGTGATATCTTATGATGTTTCTTTTTCTGTGTGACGTAGTTCACGTAGAATCACCGTACCTGCATCCACTCACTATGCCGCTACGGGCCTGATGACACAGATTTCATTGCTGAGTGATATTGCATTGTATGTACGTGCCACAACTTCTTTATCCATATTTTGCTTTCTGGGATATTTACCTGTTACTGTAGACGAGCTTCTTGTGAACACAGCCGTCCCAAATATTGGGGTGGCTGTCTGTTTTTGATTTTAATTTCCGTAAGCTATAGGACCATAAGTGGAAGTGCCATAGACTGTGTTGCTTTGTTTCTTATGTGTTTCAGGAAACACCATACACTTCTCCAGGCTGGCTGCTGGCAATTTACATCCTGCCAATCAGCATAACAAGGCTCCCTGTTCTCCATATCCTGTCCTACCTTTCTGGATTTTACACTTTTTTCAGATGGCCCTCTTGCCCGGGGGGCAGTGAGACTTCATTGCAGTGCAGATTTCCTTTACAGGCTTGCTTGGTTGGCCAAAAAGGGCGTATGCGTTTTTTCCTGAATATATTCAGGAAAAAACGCATACGCCCTTTTTGGCCAAGTGCATCATTGTCGACGTTCTGCCTCTTTTCCTATGCTTTCAGGGCAATTCCAGTCTACCCCCTGCAATCGTTTTCCTGAAATTCTGCCCCGCTTTCAAGTCCCCTTCGCAGGCTTACTTCAATATATTTTTGGAGGATAGCTGTCATTTATAACTCTGCAGGTTTGTGAATTACAGTGCCCCTGAGCTCCTTTCTTCAACTCGCTTTCTTGTGAACTGGGCACAAAACCGCAGGATTGCTTCAGGCCCTAATCTGTTTCGGGCAGGGCATGCTGAGCCTTTGGTAAATTCCTCTTCCTGGTGGGAAATGAGCGTTACATTTGCCCGTGCAGACACCTACAGCTAGTCTCTCATTGGTTCTCCCTATTCCTGTTCATCTTGCACAGAAATTGCAAGCTGTGCCAAACAGGAGGTTAAAGGCACTGACTCTCCAAGCAGGGAGACTGTTAGTAAATCATCTGGAATGGTGAACCCGAGGACCAGGATACGAAAACTGAGATGCATTTTAAATCATTTCCCCATAACACGGTGGACCATACTGTGGGTTTCACATGCATGTTTTAGCTGGAGGAAGAATCCCTTGAACCTGAAGAGTTGGGACCCATGGAATAGGTACCATACAGTATGACTTCAAAGGGTGTGCATTTGCTCACCTAAACTCACCAATGCTATCAGCCTGAAGTGTCC
Organism: Phocoena phocoena; assembly: GCF_963924675.1. Taxonomy (NCBI): domain Eukaryota; kingdom Metazoa; phylum Chordata; class Mammalia; order Artiodactyla; family Phocoenidae; genus Phocoena; species Phocoena phocoena. The sequence goes on from NW_027077682.1 coordinate 388,151, forward strand.
AGCCTTATGTCTCAACCAGCTCTGGGTGTAGATGTGGTCAATCCCGGTTGCATCACATGCCCTGAGTGAATTATTTAAGAATTGCTCTCTATTTCACTGTCTTTGTGTTTTGTTTTCGAAATTTATTTTGATAATGGGATTTATCGGATTTTCACTGCTGCCTTTCGGCCGCTGTACACACCCTTGATTCTCTTACGGAGACATATATATCCATGGGTTTTAAGATTCTTCCTAGTCAGGTATATTCCTAGACGTTGAATATGTGGTGTTGGGTCCATTTCGTTGAGCAAGGAGTAGGTCTTGTCTATTACATATTGGACTTATGGAAAGTTATCTGTGCTAATTTCAGTCTCTGGTTTTATGCAGCACCCCAAGGCACCTTTCCCCATAAGCAAGCACTAGTTGGTTTTCTAAATTTGAGACCCTTTTCTATTTTGTAATTCAGTTCATGTGTAGTCAAGTTTACATTCCGTGTATTCGTGATATCTTATGATGTTTCTTTTTCTGTGTGACGTAGTTCACGTAGAATCACCGTACCTGCATCCACTCACTATGCCGCTACGGGCCTGATGACACAGATTTCATTGCTGAGTGATATTGCATTGTACGTACGTGCCACAAGTTCTTTATCCATTTTTTGCTTTCTGGGATATTTACCTGATACTGTAGACGAGCTTCTTGTGAACACAGCCGTCTCAAATATTGGGGTGGCTGTCTGTTTTTGATTTTAATTTCCGTAAGCTATAGGACCATAAGTGGAAGTGCCATAGGCTGTGTTGCTTTGTTTCTTTCGTGTTTCAGGAAACACCATACACTTCTCCAGGCTGGCTGCTGGCAATTTACATCCTGCCAATCAGCATAACAAGGCTCCCTGTTCTCCATATCCTGTCCTACCTTTCTGGATTTTACACTTTTTTCAGATGGCCCTTTTGCCAGGGGGGCAGTGAGACTTCATTGTAGTGCAGATTTCATTTACAGGCTTGCTTGGTTGGCCAAAAAGGGCGTATGCGTTTTTTCCTGAATATATTCAGGAAAAAACGCATACGCCCTTTTTGGCCAAGTGCATCATTGTCGACGTTCTGCCTCTTTTCCTATGCTTTCAGGGCAATTCCAGTCTACCCCCTGCAATCGTTTTCCTGAAATTCTGCCCCGCTTTCAAGTCCCCTTCGCAGGCTTACTTCAATATATTTTTGGAGGAAAGCTGTCATTTATAACTCTGCAGGTTTGTGAATTACAGTGCCCCTGAGCTCCTTTCTTCAACTCGCTTTCTTGTGAGCTGGGCACAAAACCGCAGGATTGCTTCATGCCCTAATCTGTTTCTAGCAGGGCACACTGAGCCTTTGTTTAATTCCTCTTCCTGGTGGGCAATGAGTGTTACATTTGCCCGTGCAGACACCTACAGCTAGTCTCTCATTGGTTCTCCCTATTCCTGTTCATTTTGCACAGAAATTGCAAGCTGTGCCAAAGAGGAGGTTAAAGGCACTGACTCTCCAAGCGGGGAGAGTGTTAGTAAAGCATCTGGAATGGTGAACCCGAGGACCAGGATACGAAAACTGAGATGCATTTTAAATCATTTCCCAATCACATGGTGGACGATACTCTTGGTTTCCCATGCATGTTTTAGCTGGAGGAAGAATCCCTTGAACCTGGAGAGTTGGGACCCATTGAATGGGTACCATGCAGTATGACTTCAAAGGGTCTGCATTTGCTCACCGAAACTCACCAATGCTATCAGCCTGAAGTGTCCAGCCTTATGTCTCAACCAGCTCTGGGTGTAGATGTGTTAAATCCCGGTTGCATCACATGCCCTGAGTGAATTATTTAAGAATTGCTCTCTATTTCACTGTCTTTATGATTTTTTTTTGAAATTTATTTTGATAATGGGATTTATCGGATTTTCACTGCTGCGTTTATGCCGCTGTACACACGCTTGATTCTCTTACGGAGACATATATATCCATGGGTTTTAAGATTCTTCCTAGTCAGGTATATTCCTAGGCGTTGAATATGTGGTGTTGGGTCCATTTCGTTGAGCAAGGAGTAGGTCTTGTCTATTACATATTTGGCTTATGGAAAGTTATCTGTGCTAATTTCAGTCTCTGGTTTTATGAAGCACCCCAACGCACCTTTCCCCATAAGCAAGCACTAGTTGGTTTTCTAAATTTGAGACCCTGTTCTGTTTTGTAATTCAGTTCATGTGTAGTCAAGTTTACATTCCGTGTATTAGTGATATCTTATGATGTTTCTTTTTCTGTGTGACGTAGTTCACGTAGAATCACCGTACCTGCATCCACTCACTATGCCGCTACGGGCCTGATGACACAGATTTCATTGCTGAGTTATACTGCATTGCACGTACGTGCCACAACTTCTTTATCCATATTTTGCTTTCTGGGATATTTACCTGGTCCTATAGACGAGTTGCTTGTGAACAGAGCCGTCCCAAAATTTGGGGTGGCTCTCTGTTTTTGATTTTAATTTCCCTAAGGAATAGGACAATAAGTGCAATTGCCATAGGCTGTGTTGCTTTATTTCTTACGTGTTTCAGGAAACACCATACACTTAGCCAGGGTGGCTGTTCAAAATTTACATCCTGCCAATCAGCATAACAAGGCTGCCTGTTCTCCATATCCTGTCCTTCCTTTCTGGGTTTTACACTTTTTTCAGATGGCACTTTTGCCCGGAGGGCAGTGAGATTTCATTGTAGTGCAGATTGCTTTACAGGCTTGCTTGGTTGGCCAAAAAGTGCGTATGCGTTTTTTCCTGAATATATTCAGGAAAAAACACATATGCACTTTTTGGCCAAGTGCATCATTGTCGACGTTGTGCCTCTTTTCCTATGCTTTCAGGGCAATTCCAGTCTACCCCCTGCAATCGTTTTCCTGAAATTCTGCCCCGCTTTCAAGTCCCCTTCGCAGGCTTACTTCAATATACTTTTGGAAGATAGCTGTCATTTATAACTCTGCAGGTTTGTGAATTACAGTGCCCCTGAGCTCCATTCTTCAACTCCCTTTCTTGTGAGCTGGGCACAAAACTACAGGATTGCTTAAGGCCCTACTCTGTTTCCAGCAGGGCACACTGAGCCTTTGTTTAATTCCTCTTCCTGGTGGGCAATGAGGGTTACATTTGCCCGTGCAGACACCTACAGCTAGTCTCTCATTGGTTCTCCCTATTCCTCTTCATCTTGCACAGAAATTGCAAGCTGTGCCAAAGACGAGGTTAAAGGCACTGACTCTCCAAGCGGGGAGAGTGTTAGTAAAGCATCTGGAATGGTGAACCCGAGGACCAGGATACGAAAACTGAGATGCATTTTAAATCGTTTCCCAATCACATGGTGGACGATACTCTGGGTTTCCCATGCATGTTTTAGCTGGAGGAAGAATGCCTTGAACCTGGAGAGTTGGGACCCATGGAATGGGTACCATGCAGTATGACATAAAAGGGTCTGCATTTGCTCACCGAAACTCACCAATGCTATCAGCCTGAAGTGTCCAGCCTTATGTCTCAACCAGCTCTGGGTGTAGATGTGTTAAATCCCGGTTGCATCACATGCCCTGAGTGAATTATTTAAGAATTGCTCTCTATTTCACTGTCTTTGTGTTTTGTTTTCGAAATTTATTTGGATAATGGGATTTATCGGATTTTCACTGCTGCGTTTCGGCCGCTGTACACACGCTTGATTCTCTTACGGAGACATATATATCCATGGGTTTTAAGATTCTTCCTAGTCAGGTATATTCCTAGGCGTTGAATATGTGGTCTTGGGTCCATTTCGTTGAGCAAGGAGTAGGTCTTGTCTATTACATATTTGGCTTATGGAAAGTTAGCTGTGCTAATTTCAGTCTCTGGTTTTATGCAGCACTCCAAGGCACCTTTCCCCATAAGCAAGCACTAGTTGGTTTTCTAAATTTGAGACCCTGTTCTGTTTTGTAATTCAGTTCATGTGTAGTCAAGTTTACATTCCGTGTATTAGTGATATCTTATGATGTTTCTTTTTCTGTGTGACGTAGTTCACGTAGAGTCACCGTACCCGCATCCACTCACTATGCCCCTATGGGCCTGATGACACAGATTTCATTGCTGAGTGATATTGCATTGTACGTACGTGCCACAACTTCTTTATCCATTTTTTGCTTTCTTGGATATTTACCTGATAATGTAGACGCGCTTCTTCTGAACACAGCTGTCCCAAATATTGGGGTGGCTGTCTGTTTTTGATTTTAATTTCCGTAACCTATAGGACCATAAGTGGAAGTGCCATAGGCTGTGTTGCTTTGTTTCTTACGTGTTTCAGGAAACACCATACACTTCTCCAGGGTGGCTGCTGGCAATTTACATCCTGCCAATCAGCTTAACAAGGCTTCCTGTTCTCCATATCCTGTCCTACCTTTCTGGATTTTACACTTATTTCAGATGGCCCTTTTGTCCGAGGGGCAGTGAGACTTCATTGTAGTGCAGATTTCCTTTACAGGCTTGCTTGGTTGGCCAAAAAGGGCGTATGCGTTTTTTCCTGAATATATTCAGGAAAAAACGCATACGCCCTTTTTGGCCAAGTGCATCATTGTTGACGTTATGCCTCTTTTCCTATGCTTTCAGGGCAATTCCAGTCTACCCCCTGCAATCGTTTTCCTGAAATTCTGCCCCGCTTTCAAGTCCCCTTCGCAGGCTTACTTCAATATAATTTTGGAGGATAGCTGTCAATTATAACTCTGCAGGTTTGTGAATTACAGTGCCCCTGAGCTCCTTTCTTCAACTCGCTTTCTTGTGAGCTGGGCACAAAACCGCAGGATTGCTTCAGGCCCTAATCTGTTTCCAGCAGGGCACACTAAGCCTTTGTTTAATTCCTCTTCCTGGTGGGCAATGAGCATTACATATGCCCGTGAAGACACCTACAGCTAGTCTCTCATTGGTTGTCCCTATTCCTGTTCATCTTGCACAGAAATTGCAAGCTGTGCCAAAGAGGAGGTTAAAGGCACTGACTCTCCAAGCGGGTAGAGTGTTAGTAAAGCATCTGGTTTGGTGAAACCGAGGACCAGGATACGAAAACTGAGATGCATTTTAAATCGTTTCCCAATCACACGGTGGACGATACTCTGGGTTTCCCATGCATGTTTTAGCTGGAGGAAGAATCCCTTGAACCTGGAGAGTTGGGACCCATGGAATGGGTACCATGCAGTATGACTTCAAAGGGTGTGCATTTGCTCACCGAAACTCACCAATGCTATCAGCCTGAAGTGTCCAGCCTTATGTCTCAACCAGCTCTGGGTGTAGATGTGGTCAATCCCGGTTGCATCACATGCCCTGAGTGAATTATTTAAGAATTGCTCTCTATTTCACTGTCTTTGTGTTTTGTTTTCGAAATTTATTTTGATAATGGGATTTATCGGATTTTCACTGCTGCGTTTGTCCGCTGTACACACGCTTGATTCTCTTACGGAGACATATAAATCAATGGGTTTTAAGATTCTTCCTAGTCAGGTATATTCCTAGGCGTTGAATATGTGGTGTTGGGTCCATTTCGTTGAGCAAGGAGTAGGTCTTGTCTATTACATATTTGGCTTATGGAAAGTTATCTGTGCTAATTTCAGTCTCTGGTTTTATGCAGCACCCCAAGGCACCTTTCCCCATAAAAAAGCACTAGTTGGTTTTCTAAATTTGAGACCCTGTTCTGTTTTGTAATTCAGTTCATGTGTAGTCAAGTTTACATTCCGTGTATTAGTGATATCTTATGATGTTTCTTTTTCTGTGTGACGTAGTTCACGTAGAATCACCGTACCTGCATCCACTCACTATGCTGCTACGGGCCTGATGACACAGATTTCATTGCTGAGTGATATTGCATTGCACGTACGTGCCACAACTTCTTTATCCATTTTCTGCTTTCTGGGATATTTACCTGGTACTGTAGACGAGCTTCTTGAGAACACAGCCGTCCCAAACTTTGGGGTGGCTCTCAGTTTTTGATTTTAATTTCCCTAAGCAATAGGACCATAAGTGCAATTGCCATAGGCTGTGTTGCTTTATTTCTTACGTGTTTCAGGAAACACCATACACTTCTCCAGGGTGGCTGTTCACAATTTACATCCTGCCAATCAGCATAACAAGGCTCCCTGTTCTCCATATCCTGTCCTACCTTTCTGGATTTTACACTTTTTTCAGATGGCCCTTTTGCCCGGGGGGGCAGGGAGATTTCATTGTAGTGTAGATTTCCTTTACAGGCTTGCTTCGTTGGCCAAGAAGTGCGTATGCATTTTTTCCTGAATATATTCAGGAAAAAACGCATATGCCCTTTTTGGCCAAGTGCATCATTGTCGACGTTTTGCCTCTTTTCCTATGCTTTCAAGGCAATTCCAGTCTACCCCCTGCAATCGTTTTCCTAAAATTTTGGCCCGCCTTCCAGTCCCCTTCGCAGGCTTACTTCAATATATTTTTGGAGGATAGCTGTCATTTATAACTCTGCAGGTTTGTGAATTACAGTGCCCCTGAGCTCCTTTCTTCAATTCGCTTTCTTGTGAGCTGGGCCCAAAACCGCAGGATTGCTTCAGGCCCTAATCTGTTTCCGGCAGGGCACGCTGAGCCTTTGGTTAATTCCTCTTCCTGGTGGTAAATGAGCGTTATATTTGCCCGTGCAGACACCTACATCTAGTCTCTCATTGCTTCTCCTATTCCTGTTCATCTTGCACAGAAATTGCAAGCTGTGCCAAATACGAGGTTAAAGGCACTGACTCTCCAAGCGGGGAGATTGTTAGTAAAGCATCTGGAATGGTGAACCCGAGGACAAGGATACAAAAACTGAGATGCATTTTAAATTGTTTCCCAATCACACGGTGGACGATACTCTGGGTTTCTCATGCATGTTTTAGCCAGAGGAAGAATCCTTTGAACCTGGAGAGTTGGGACCCATGGAATGGGTACCATGCAGTATGACTTCAAAGGGTCTGCATTTGCTCACCGAAACTCACCAATGCTATCAGCCTGAAGTGTCCAGCCTTATGTCTCAACCAGCTCTGGGTGTAGTTGTGGTCAATCCCGGTTGCATTACATGCCCTGAGTGAATTATTTAAGAATTGCTCTCTATTTCACTGTCTTTGTGTTTTGTTTTTGAAATTTATTTTGATAATGGGATTTATCGGATTTTCACTGGTGCGTTTATGGCGCTGTACACACGCTTGGTTCTCTTACGGAGACGTATAAATCCATGGGTTTTAAGATTCTTCCTAGTCAGGTATATTCCTAGGCGTTGAATATGTGGTGTTGCGTCCATTCCGTTGAGCAAGGAGTAGGTCTTGTCTATTACATATTTGGCTTATGGAATGTTATCTGTGCTAATTTCAGTCTCTGGTTTTATGAAGCACCCCAACGCACCTTTCCCCATAAGCAAGCACTAGTTGGTTTTCTAAATTTGAGACCCTGTTCTGTTTTGTAATTCTGTTCATGTGTAGTCAAGTTTACATTCCGTGTATTAGTGATATCTTATGATGTTTCTTTTTCTGTGTGACGTAGTTCACGTAGAATCACCGTACCTGCATCCACTCACTATGCCACTACGGGCCTGATGACACAGATTTCATTGCTGAGTGATATTGCATTGCACATACGTGCCACAACTTCTTTATCCATTTTTTGCTTTCTGGGATATTTACCTGGTACTGCAGATGAGCTTCTTGTGAACACAGCCGTCCCAAACATTGGGGTGGCTGTCTGTTTTTGAATTTAATTTCCGTAATCTTTGGGACCATAAGTGGAAGTGCCATAGGCTGTGTTGCTTTGTTTCTTATGGATTTCAGGAAACACCATACACTTCTCCAGGATGGCTGTTGGCAATTTACATCCTGCCAATCAGCATAACCAAGCTCCCTGTTCTCCATATCCTTTCCTAACTTTCTGGATTTTACACTTTTTTCAGATGGCCCTTTTGCCCAGGGGGCAGTTAGACTTCATTGTAGTGCAGATTTCCTTTACAGGCTTGCTTGGTTTGCGAAAAAGGGCGTATGCGTTTTTTCCTGAATATATTCAGGAAAAAATTCATACGCACTTTTTGGCCAAGTGCACCATTGTCGACGTTCTGCCTCTTTTCCTATGCTTTCTGGGCAAATCCAGTCTACCCCCTGCAATCGTTTTCCTGAAATTCTGCCCCGCTTTCACGTCCCCTTCGCAGGCTTACTTCAATATATTTTTGGAGGATAGCTGTCATTTATAACTCTGCAGGTTTGTGAATTACAGTGACCCTGAGCTCCTTTCTTCAACTCGCTTTCTTGTGAGCTGGGCACAAAACCGCAGGATTGCTTCAGGCCCTAATCTGTTTCCGGCAGGGCACGCTGAGCCTTTGGTTAATTCCTCTTCCTGGTGGGAAATGAGCCTTACATTTGACCGTGCAAATACCTATAGCTAGTCTCTCATTGGTTCTCCCTATTCCTGTTCATCTTGCGCAGAAATTGCAAGCTGTGCCAAACAGGAGGTTAAAGGCACTGACTCTCCAAGCGGGGAGAGTGTTAGTAAACCCTCTGGAATGGTGAACCCGAGGACCAGGATACGAAAACTGAGATGCATTTTAAGTCGTTTCCCAATCACACGGTGGACCATACTCGGCGTTTCCCACGCATGTTTTAGCTGAAGAAAGAATCCCTTGAACCTGGAGAGTTGGGACCCTTGGAATGGGTACCATGCAGTATGACTTCAAAGGATCTGCATTTGTTTACTGAAACTCACCAATGCTATCAGCCTGAAGTGTCCAGCCTTATGTCTCAACCAGCTCTGGGTGTAGATGTGGTAAATCCAGGTTGCATCACATGCCCTGAGTGAATTATTTAAGAATTGCTCTCTATTTCACTGTCATTGTGTTTTGTTTTTGAAATTTATTTTAATAATGGGATTTATCGCATTTTCACTGCTTCGTTTATGCTGCTGTACACGCGCTTGTTTCTCTTACGGAGACATATAAGCCCATGGGTTTTAAGATTCTTACTAATCCGGTATATTCTTAGGCATTGAATATGGCGTGTTGAGTCCATTTCGTTGAGCAAGGAGTAGGTCTTGACTATTACATATTTGGCTTATGGAATGGTATCTGTGCTAATTTTAATCTCTGGTTTTATGTAGCACCCCAACTCACCTTTCCCCTTAAGGAAGCATAAGTTGGTTTTCTTAATTTGAAACCCTCTTCTCTTTTGTAATTCAGTTCATGTGTAGCCATGTTAACATTCCATGTATTAGTGATATCTTATGTCTTTTTCTTTTTGAATTATGTGACTTCGAATGATCACACGTAACTCCTCTGGCGTTGTTATAACTGGCCGTATTTCATTGATTTCCAGGCTGAGTAATATTCCACTCTACATAATCACCACATCTCTGTCCGTTTTTTCTCTGCAGATACATTTAAGTTATAACCTAGTCGAGGATCTTTTAAACAGAGAGGTGGTAAACATTGGGGTGCCTGTGTCCTCTCGATTTTTGTTTTTCCCAAGATATACGTCCATGAGTGCAAGTGCCCTGTGCTCGGTAGCTCATTTTTTAGATGCTTTAGTAAACACAATAGACTTATCCAGAGTGACCGTTTGCAATATACATTTCCACTATAAGACTCACAGGGCTCCCTTTTCTCCTTGCCCTGTCCTGCATTTCTGGTGTTTACACTTTATGAGGACGGCTCTTCTGACAGATGCAAAGTGATATGTTTTGTAGTATTGATTTCCACTGCCCACCTGTTTGGTTGGCTAAAAAAGTGTATGCCCTTTTCTTGAATATATACAGAAAAAGACACATACACCCTTTTTGGCCAACTGCAATGTTGGCAATGTTCAGCCCCTTTGCTTGTGCTTAATGGCGAGTCCTTTCTACCTCTTCCAATCCCTTTCCTGCCATTCTCCGTTGCTTACAAGTCCTTTTCTCTGACTTTCCTCAAGACATTTTTCAGTGATAGATATTTTCAACTCTGCAGTTTCGTGAATTTTAGTGCCCCTGAGTTCCATTTTCCAACTTGTGTTTATGGGAACTGGCCACAAAGCATCAGGATTCCTCAAGCCCTATTCTGTTTCCATGGGCAACCCTAGCCTTTGGTCAATTCGTCTTCCTGATTGGAAATTAGAGTGGCATGTGCCTGTCCAAACACCTAGGACTTGTCTCTCATTGTTCCTCCTCCTTCTGCTTCATCCTCTGGACAAATTCCAAACTGTATGCAACAGGATGTTGACAGTGCTGACATCTCCAAGTGGGGAGACTGTTAGTAAAGACGCTGGAGTGGTGAACCCTAGCACCAAGAGATGAGGAGATGAGATGCCTTTTCCAAACTTTTCCCGATCAGACGGTATACCATCCTCTGGGTGTGACAGGCATGTTTTAGGTGTAGGAAGGGTCCCATTCATGTGAGGAGAACACCAGGGGATTTTAAATATCAGTGTCTGTCCGCAACCCAAACTGGGGAATTTTTTAAGCTACGGCTACACATATGTTCATTAAGGGCCTTGGGAAGTAGGCAGAGTCCAAACTTTAGATGATTGAAGTCTTCAGGGTCAGAAGCACTCACCACTGTCTTCCCTTAGATTCCATTTTTACTGTCATTGATGGATGATGTCAATAAAAATATCTATTCTTTTTCAGATCATTTCCCCTTATAGGTTATTGCAAAATATTGAGTGTAGTTCCCTGTGCTATACAGTAGTTCCTTGCTGATGATTTCATACATAGCAGTGTGTATGTGTTAATCCCAAACTGTTAATTTATCCCTCCTCCTACCATTTCCCTTTGGTAATAATAAATTATAAGATTTTATGCTTCTCAGAAATGGGGGAGCTGAAAGAGAGGTATCATTTTCAATGCAAAAGCATTTAAAACAAGATTGAAGCTTTAACCAAGATTATTAGATGTACATCCTTGGAAAGAAATCACTTTGTTTCTCTAATATTGACCTGACAAAGAAGACAAACCTTTTCACTGAACTTGCTTATAAGAAAGTGATGGAAATATCAAATGGAAGTGTTAGAAACATCTTATTTTACCCGAGCCTTATACACTGTTCTATGTTAATTACAGTTTGGCTCACACATCTGTTCATTGAAGTTACAATGTTCTCAATTTCTGTTACTGATCCTCCAGAGTGGACGCCAACAAGTGTCCCCCTGCCCAGTGTCATTGGAGCCAATAGATCGAGACTGAGTTTGGTTCAAAAGCAAAGGAAACTTTATATTTTGATCAGAGAATGGAGAGGTGCTACCCTGTGGGCTGTGGGCTGGGCTGCTGTGTAGAGATCCTGTCAGAGTCACTGGGAGGGAGGGGGCTGAGCTCTCGAGGACCTGGTTGGCTGCAGCTCAGGCTCTATGTCACGGAGTCTGAACTGGGCCCCAGGAGCTGAAGTGTCATCGAGCCATTCTGCTCTAGGAAATCTGGTCTGAAGTGCCGGGTGTGGAACCTCTGTATGCGGGACACTAGGAGCACCTGAAATTAGACAAAGCACAAAGGATAAAAATGGTTAGACTTTATTTTATTGCCCAGATTCTATTTTTATCTCCCAGGCATTTTTAAGGGGCTTTGCCTGGGACAAACTTCTCTTCTGCCTTTTGTCCCTTTCCTCATTCTTGGAGTGCTGCGGGTGCAGACCCTTCTTCTGTAACTGCTGAGTGCTGAGTTAGGAGGCTTCATACCCGTGGGCGAGGGTCAGAACTTCTCCCCAGCAGCCTCCAGGTGACGTTGATTGTCCCCAGGCCTCCTGCCTCCCTGCTCGTCCACCTGAGCACCAGTATTGGAAGTGTTATAGATTCTAATGACCTTTAAGGGTCCAGAAAGGAGATGTGCAGTGGCGCTGTGAGGTCCAGTTTCACTCCGCCCCACATTTGTTTGGCCACCTTAGGCTGACCGTTTCTGCCAGCCTAGATGCTCTGACTGACCGTTTCTGCCAGCCTAGATGCTCTGACCAACAGTCTGCGCTTTCTTCCATTAGGCCCCTGAATTAACGTAAAAACAGCACCAGGTGTCAGGATCCTGCCCGCTCAGCTCCCAGACAGTCCAGGGTCAGTGGTGATGAAGGATCATGATGGTCACTGAGTCAAGAGCCTTTGGAAGTAAACAGGAGTCCAGCCGGTCTTATTGGCCACCATCATCAGGGTGTCTGTAGGCTTTTCTATGGTGACATCATGATATACGGTTCCCCCGCCAAGATTATTAGCTCCCCTCTGGGTACAGTAAGTACTGAAAGCAGTAGTCTACTCTTTTGGGACACACTCTTGTTGTTTTATGAGAGAAACTCCAGGTCAAGTGATGGTCACACGGGTCGTCATGGTGCCCCGTTGCCCCCGGTTATCTCTCTGGAGGTTGGAGTTGGAGGGCCTCCTCAATCGAGGTCAGTGTGCCCACGGAGCAAACCCTGCAACTTCAGGGCATGGTTGGGGGTTAGGATCACCACGTGGGGTCCGTTTCCCTTAGAAGGGAGGTGGCCTTTTGGGCTGCTGATTTCCAGGTTTTCAGATACCACCAGTATCTTGGCCAGATGTGGCGGTGGGCCAAGCCCCTTGGTGACCATAGTTTATCCTACCTGGATGGCATTCTTGCATTGTTCCATTTCAAGTGGTCCCAGTTTTTGCACTAATACTCCAATGGCGATTCACCTTTCACCAGGAATGTAAAGGTCAAAGGGTTTAGCTAAATTAGGGAGTCCCAGGGCAAGGGTCTGAATTGACTGCTCTTTCCATTCTTGAAAGGCCACTTCTGGATTCTATTCAAAAGGATCATCATCTTTTCCTTTCAGTGTTTCATATAGAGGCCCAGCTAGTAGACTGTAGTTAGGGATCCAGAGGCAGGAAACCCTGGCTTCCCCAGGAACCCCTAAGCTGTCTTCTAGTTTCAGAAAGGGGTAAGGCTGTAAATTGTTTCTTCCCTTTCCTGGGATGGGCTTCTCCGACCTTCTGTGAGAATGAAGCCCAGGCAGGTCACCGTAGTCTGTGATACTTGAGCTTTTTCGTGGACAACTTCTATCCTTTATTGGCTTGGTAGTTCTGAGGCCTCCTTAGTAGGGCTGGCGATCAGAATGTCGTCTGAATATTGAAGGAGTGTTTCCTTTTCCAGAGGTAGAACTTTTAGGTCTTTAGCTGAGCTTTCCCCAAAGATGGTGTGGGAATTTTTGAACCCTTGGGGCAAGACAGCCTGGAAGTATTGTTTTAGTTGTATGTTGAGTCCTGTCACTCACAAGCCAAAATTTCTTGTGACTCTGGGACTAATGGAATACAAAAGAAGGCATCAGTGAAGACTAATACAGAATACCAAGTCCTGGTGGTTGGTAGAATGACCAGCAGGGTGTAGGATTTAGGAACTACTGGAGGTATATCCTCAGTGGCTTCACTGACTGTCCTGACATCCTTTACCAGGACTCCAGCAGCCCATGGGGCTCTCGAGGTCAGGCCAATCCCAGGATATGGAGCTCACCTGGGCAGGTACCCTACCCCCACCCCAGCCCACGGGGCTCTCGTGTTCAGGCCCCTCCCAGGATATGGGATTCCCTGGGCAGGTCCTCTGCAGTCCATGGGGCTCCCGTGGTCAGGCCCCTCCCAGGATACAGAGCTACCCTTGCAGGTACCTTGGCAGGGCTGGGCACACAGGAACCGTGCACATAGCCCTCATTGCAGAGCACTCCCAGCTCACCTGTCGCTCAGATCTGACACAGAGCACCTCAGAGCAGGACTTGAACTAACAAACAGCAGCTCTGACAGGTCTGTGACCCTGGGCATCACTCTGTGCGGCCTCCTCCACCTGATCTTCCAGAGACTTCCACTGCACCCGGGGCACCAGGCCTCTGTCTCCAACCACCACCCACCCCTCCTCTCCCTGACTCCTGGGTTCCTCTCATTAGGAGAGGGTTTTCTTGAAGTTGTCTCCCACTCATGGGCCAGATAATATAATTAGAAAACAAGCCAGAGCTGCAGCCCCTTGTCTATCCTGACTCTCAGGAGCCCACACCTGTTCCTTGGACCTGGCCAATTCAGCAAGTTCCATTTTCAGCAACTGTGAGCCCCTGAGGGGTGATTATTGGCTGGCTTGGGAAGCCTGACCGTGCCGGCCAGCCCTCCCCAGGTGTGCCTGGGTTGAGATCAATATAAACACCGCTCCAGGCAGCAAGAGCCCCTGCAGCTGTGCCTGACGCCATTTTCTCTGCCCTGTCAGCAGTCTCGGGGCTGGGGCTGGTGGGAGGGAGTGAGAAGCCACGGCTTTGTGGGTGTCCCAGTGTGAGTGGGGCTCTGCTGGACTTTCTGCAGCAGTTGCCAAGATGCTACCTGCTAAAGAAGAGGATGTGTCACCCACACCTGCCGCTGGAATTTCTCCCTGGGCACAGGTGAGGAAGGAAGAAAGCAGTGGGGGCCGGGACAGCAGGGGTATCTCAGGCAGGGAAATGGAGAGCTTCCAGAAGAGCACCCAGGGCCAGGACCATCCTGGCTGGCCTGCAGGCACCAAGTCGGCTGGCATGCTGTCCCTCATGTGGCTCCATGGCCCTTCCTCTAGGTTTTCAAGTCCTTGTACATATTCAGGTGTTTAGCCTTGGAAGGGTGGGAACATTTCAGCAGCAGCTGGCCTGGGGCTCGGCCCACGTTTACTCACAGATACCTCGGCACGGTCCCCCAGCTTTGCAGTGAGGACGCTTGTTGCGAGGAGCATGCTGGCTGAGTGGGAGATGATTCCCCACCACTGACCAACTTCAGAATTGTTTGCAATTGGAGCAAGTGCCCTGAAACGGTTTTCCTCTGTGTAACTGGTGGGTTCTGTTCTTTTTTATCTTTTTTTCGTTTTTGGTTCAAGGTAGATTTTATTCCTCTTTTGTGTATTTACAGATATAAGCATGGAAATAATTTATTCATATAAATACATGTATGTGAAGGGAAGAATATTTTTTCTGTTTTACTTTTTTTAATTTTATTTTTTTATTTTGAATTTAATTTTATATTTTTATACAGCAGGTTGTTTTTGGTTATCTACTTTATACATATAAATGTATACATACCAATCCCAATATCTCAACTCCTCCCACCACCATCCCCAACAGCTTTCCCCCCTTGTTGTCCATACGTTTGTTGTATACATGTGTTGCTCTATTTCTGCCTTGCAAAACGGTTCATCTGTACAATTTTTCTAGGTTCCACATATATGCATTAATATACAAGATTTGTTTTTCTCTTTCTGACTTACTTCAGTCTGTATGACAGTCTCTAGATCCATCAACGTCTCTACAAATGTCCCAATTTCATTCCTTTTTATGGCTTAGTAATATTCCATTTTATATATGTACCACATCTTTATGCATTCGTCTGTCTGTGGGCATTTAGGTTGCTTCCATTTCCTGGATAGTGTAAATAGTGATGCAATGAACATTGTGGTGAATGTCTCTTTTTGATTTATGGTTTTGTCTGGGTATATGCCCAGTAGAGGGATTGCGTATCATATGGTAATTCTATTCTTAGTTTTATAAGAAACTCCATAATGTTCTCCACAGTGACTGTATCAATTTACGTTCCCAACAATAGTGGAAGAGGATTCCTTATCTCCACACCGTTTCCAGCATTTGTTGTTTGTAGATTTTCTGATGATGCCCATTCTAATAGGTGTGAGGTGATACACCATGGATGAGTCTATTTCGTTGAGCAAAGAGTAGGTCTTGTTTATTACGTATTTGGCTTATGGAATGGTATGTGTGCTAATTTCAATCTGTTTTTATACAGCAGCCCAACTCAACTTTCCCCTTAAGCAAGCATAAGGTTTTTATCTAAATGTGAGACTCTGTTCGGTTTTGTAATTCAGTTTATGTGTAGCCAAGTTTACACTCCCTCTATTAGTGATATCTTATGATAATTATCTTTCTTTGTGTGACATATTTCTCTTAGAATCATCATAATTAAATCCACTCAATTTGCTGCTACAGGCCTGATGACATTGATTTCACTGCTGAGTGATATTCCATTGTACGTAAGTAGCACAACTTCTTTATCCATTTTTTTCTTTCTGGGATATTTAATTTGTACTGGACTCGAGGTTCTTGTAAACACAGCAGCCCTAAATTTTGTGTTGGCTGTGTCTTGTTGATTTTAATTTTCCTAAGCTATAGGGCCAAAAGTGGAAGTGCCCTAGGCTCTGTAGCTTTGTTTTTTAGATGTTTCAGGATACACCATGAACATCTCCAGAGTGTCTGTTGGCAATTTACATCCCGCCCATCAGCATAACACGGCTCCCTGTTCTCCATGGCCTGTCCTGTGTTTCTGGTTTTTACACTTTATTCAGATGGCCTTTTTGACGAATGGGAAATGTGACTTCATTGTAGTGTGGATTTCCATTGCTGGAGTGCTTGGTTGGCCAAAATGTTCATATGCGTTTTTTCCTGAATATATTCAGGAAAAATGTATACGCACTTTTTGTCCATGTGCATCACTGTCAAAGATCTGCCGCTTTTCATATGCTTTAAATGCAATTCCAATCTACCTCTTGAAATATGATTCCTGCAATTCTGCCTCGTTTTCAAGTCCTCTTTGCAGACTTACTTCGATATATTTTTGCCAATAGCTGTCATTTATCTCTGCAGGTTTGTGAATTACAGTGCCCCTGAGCTCCTTTCTTAACTCGCTTCCTTGTAAGCTGGCCACAAAACTGCAGGTTTGCTTCAGGCCATAATCAGGGTCCGGCACGGCACTCTGAGCCTTTGGTTAATTCCTCTTCCTGGTGGGAAATTAGAGTTAAATGTGCCCCTCCAGATACCTGCCTCACTCCCAGCCACATGGTGATGTATGTCCTCAGGTTTGAGGCCATATGTGATGGGTTCCTCATCTTTTGATGATGTGGCCCCACTGGTGTGTGGACACTCCTGCCTGGTTCCCATCCCTTTGGTGATGTGGGTCCTCTGGTGAGACTCTGATCCTGGTTGGGTTCCTCACACATCCGTGAGGTGAGCCCTCTTCTCTGAGGTCACTCCTGCCTGGCTGGCACAACCCGCCTTGTTGACTTCGGCACCCTGGTGGCAGTTGGAGCCTGCTGGGAGCCTCCTTCCCGCGGTGATGAGGCCCTCTGGCGTCAGACCCTAATGGCGGGGTTCCCACATTTTCTGATACGTGCTAAGTGGTACGAGGGCACTCCTGCCAGGTTCCCATCCTCATGAGTGCGTGGGCCTTCTGTTCTGAGGTCCTAACGGCTGGGTTGCTCACACTTTCATGATGTGGGCTCTCTGCTGTGAGGTCAATCCTGCCTGGCTGGCGCACGTCGCCTTGGCGACGTGGACCCTCTGGTGGCAGTTGGAGCGTGCTGGGGTCTCCTCCCCTCAGTGATGAGGGCCTTCTGGTGTCAGGCCCTAAGTGCTGGGCTCCACACATTTTCTGATGTGTGCCCAGTGGTGCGAGTCACTCCTGCCAGGTTCCCATCCCCATGGGCATGTGGGACTTCTGTTCTGTGGTCCCAACTGCTGGGTTGCTCACAGTTTCATGATGTGGGCCCTTTGCTGTGTGTTCACTCTGGCCTGTATCCCATAGTGTCAGTGCTCTGGGCCTCCAGCTTGGAGTTTCCAACTTCTCGATTCCTCACCTTTTTTATTCTATGGGCCCTCGGTTGTGCGTCTCCTCCTGCATGCCTCACTCCCAGCCCCTTCGTGATGTGTGTCCCCTTGTTTGAGGCCACATGTGCTGTGTTCCTCACCTTTCTATAATGTGGCCACACTGGTGTGAGGACACTCTTGCCTGGTTCCCATTCCCTTGGTGATGTTGGCCCCACTGGTGTTAGGACAGTCTTGCCTGGTTCCCATCACCTTGGTGATGTTGGCCCTCTGGTGAGAGTCTGATCCTGGTTAGGTTCCTCACCCTTCTGTGAGGTGGGCCCTCTGCTCTGAGGTCACTCCTGCCTGGCTGGCACACCCCGCCTTGGCAACGTTGACCATATGGTGGCAGTTGGAGCCTGCTGGGAGCCTCCTCCCCTCGGTGATGAGGGCCCTCTGGCCTCAGGCCCTAACTGCTGGGTTCCCACATTTTCTGATTCGTGCTAAGTGGTGCAAGGACACTCCTGCCAGGTTCCCATCCCCATGGGGATGTGAGCCTTCTGCTCTGAGGTCCCAACGGCTGTGTTGCTCACAGTTTCATGATGAGGGCCCTCTGGTGTGAGTTCACTCCTGCCTAGATCCCATAGCCTCGCTGCTCCTGGCTGCCTGCTGGAGGTTCCAACTGTGGGATTCCTCACCTTTTTTATTCTATGGTCCCTCTGTTTTGAGGATCCTCTGGCCTGCCTCACTCCCAGCCCCTTGGTGATGTGTGTCCTCAGGTTTGAGGCCACGTGTGCTGGGTCCCTCAAATTATGGTGATGTAGCCCCACTGGTGTGAGGACACTCCTGCCTGGTTCCCATTCCCTTGGTGATGTTGGCCCTCTGGTGACAGTCTGATCCTTGTTGGGTTCCTCACACTTCTGTGAGGTGGGCTTTCTGCTCTGAGGTCACTCCTGCCTGGTTGGCACACCCCTCCTTGGTGACATCGGCCTTATGGTGGCAGTTGGAGCCTGCTGGGAGCCTCCTCCCCTCGGTGATGAGGGTCCTCTGGCCTCAGGTCCTAACTGCTGGGTTCCCACATTTTCTGATTCGTGGAAGTGGGCCGAGGACACTCCTGTCAGGTTCCCATCCCCATAGGGATGTGGGCCTTCTGCTCTGAGGTCCCATCCGCTGGGTTGCTCACAGTTTCATGATGTGGGACCTCTGCTGTGAGTTTGCTGTGGCCTGGATCCCATAGACTCTGTGCTCTGGGCGGCCTACTGGCCGGTTCCAACTGCTGGATTCCTCACAACTTTTATTCTGTGGGCTCTGTTTTGTGAGGATACTCCTGCTTGCCTCACTCCTAGCCCCTTGGAGATGTGGGTCCCCTGTTTTAGGCCACATGTTCTGGGTTCCTCACCTTTCTATAATGTGGCCACACTTGTGTGAGGACCCTCCTGCCTGGTTCCGATCCCCTTGGTGATGTGGGCCCTCTGGTGAGAGTCTTATCCTGGCTGGTTTCCTCACCCTTCTGTGAGGTAGGCCCTCTGCGGTGAGGTCACTCCTGCCTGGCTGGCACACATCACCTTGGTGACGTGGGCCCTCAGTTGGGAGTTGGTGTCTGCTGCGAGTCTCTGTCCCTCGGTAATGAGGGCCCTCTTGCGTCAGACCCTAACTCCTGGGCTCCCAAAATTTGCAGATGTGCGACCTGTGGTGCGAGTACACTCCTGTCAGGTTCCCAACCACATGGGAATTTGGGCCTTCTGCTCTGAGGTCCCAAAGGCTGGGGTGCTCACAGTTTCATGATGAGGGCCCTCTGATGTGCGTTCATTCCGGCCTAGATCCCATAGGCTTGCTGCTCCTGGGCGCCTGCTGGGAGGTTCCAACTGCGGGATTCCTCACCTTTTTTATTCTATGGGCCCTCTGTTTTGAGGCTCCTCCTGCCTGCCTCAATCCCAGCCCCGTTGTGATGTGTGTCCTCTGGTGTGAGGCCACGTGTGCTGGGTCCCTCACCTTTCGATGATGTGGCCCCAATGGTGTGAGGACACTCGTGCCTGTTTCCCAGCCCCTTGGTGATGTGGCCCCTCTGGTGAGAGTCTGATCCTGGCTGGGTTCCTTACCGTTCTGTGAGGTGGGCCCTGTGCTCTGAGGTAACTCCTGCCTGGCTTGCTCCCATTGCCTTGGTGACGTCGGCCCTCTGGTGGCAGTTCGATCCTTTTGGAGACTCCTGTCCTCGGTGATGAGGTCCCTCTGGCGTCAGGCTCTAACTGCTGGGCTCCCCAGGTTTTCTGATGTGAGCCCAGTGATGCCAGGACACTCGTGAAATGTTCCCATCCCCATGGCGATATGGGCCTTCTGCTCTGAGGTTCCAACGACTGGGTTGCTCACAGTTTCCTTATGTTAGCTCTCTGGTGTTAGTTCACTCATTCCTAGATCCCATAGCCTCTGTACTCTGGGCCGCCTGCTGGGAAGTTCCAACTGCTGGGTTCCTCACCTTTTTTATTCTTTGGGCCCTGTGTTGGGAGGCTCCTCCTGCCTGTGTCACTCCCAGCCCCTTGGTGATATAGGTCCTCTGGTTTGTGGCCACATGTGCCAGTTTCCTCATCTTTTAGTGATGTGGCCCCACTGGTGTGAGGACACTCGTGCCTGGTTCCCGTCCCCTTGGTGATATGGGCCCTCTGGTGAGAGTCTGATCCTGGTTGGGTTCCTCACACTTCTTTGAGGTGGGCCGTCTGCTGTGAGGTCACTCCTGCCTGGCTGGCACACCCCGCCTTGGCGACGTGGGCCCTCTTGTGGTAGTTGGAACATGCTGGGAGCCTCCTCCCCTCAGTGATGAGGGCCCTCTGGCGTCAGGCCCTAACTGCTGGGTACCCACATTTTCTGATATGTGCTAAGTGGTGCGAGGACACTCCTGCCATGCTCCCAACACCTTGGGGATGTGGACCTTCTGCTCTGAGGTCCAAATGGCTGGGTTGCTCGCATTTTCATGATGTGGACCCTCTGCTGTGAGTTGACTGCGGCCTGAATCGCATAGACTTGGTGCTCTTGGCCGCCTGCTGGGAGGTTCCCATTGCTGGATTCCTCAGCTTTTTTATTCTATGGGCCCTGTGTTGTGAGGCTACTCCTGCCTGCCTCATTCCGAGCCCCTTGGAGATGTGGGTCTTCTTGTTTAGGCCACATGTGCTGGGTTCCTCACCTTTCTATGATGTGGCCACACTGGTGTGAAGACTCTCCTGCCTGGTTCTGATCACCTTGGTGATGTGGGCCCTCTGGTGAGAGTCTTATCCTGGCTGTGTTCCTCACCCTTCTGTGAGGTAGGCCCTCTGCGGTGAGGTCACTCCTACCTGGCTGTCACACGTCACCTTGGCGACGTGGGACCTCAGTTGGGTGTTGGTGCCTGATTGGAGTCTCCTCCCCTTGGTAATGAGGGCCCTCTGGCGTCAGGCCCTAACTCCTGGGTTCCCTAAATTCTCTGATGTGTGCCCTGTGGTGCGAGTACACTTCTGACAGGTTCCCAACCCCATGGGAATGTGGGCCTTCTGCTCTGAGATCCCAACGCCTAGGTTGCTCACAGTTTCATGATGACGGCCCTCTGGTGTGAGATCACTCCGGCCTGGATCCCATAGTCTCGCTGCTCCTGGCCGCCTGCTGGGAGGTTCCAACTGCGGGATTCTTCACCTCTTTAATTCTATGGTCCCTCTGTTTTGAGGCTCCTCCTGCCTGCCTCAATCCCAGCTCCCTTGTGATGTGTGTCCTCTGGTTTGAGGCCACGTGTGCTGGGTCCCTCACTTTTCGGTGATGTGGCCCCACTAGTGTGAGGACACTCCTGCCTGGTTCCCATTCCCTTGGTGATGTGGGCCCTCTGGTGAGAATCTGATCCTCTTTGGTTCTTCACACTTCTGTGAGGTTGACCCTCTGCTCTGAGGTCACTCCTGCCTGGTTGTCGCACTCCGCATTGGCGACGTCGCCCTGCTGGTAGCAGTCAGAGCTGGCTGGGAGCCACCGCCCCTCGGTGATGAGGGCCCTCTGGCATCAGGCACTAATTGCTGGGCTCCCCACATTTTTTCATGTGTGCCCACTCTTGCGATGACACTCCTGCTTGTTTCCCTTCCCCATGGGGATGTGGGCCTTCTGCTCTGAGGTCACAACGGCTGGGTTGCTTACAGAATCACAATGAGGGCCCTCTGTTGTGAGTTCATGCCGGCCTGGATCTCATAGCCTCAGTGCTCTGGGCCGCCTGCTAGGAAGATCCAACTGCTGGTTTCCACACCTTTTGTATACAATGGGACATGTGTTGTGAGGTTAATCCTGCCTGCCTCACTCCGAAACCCATGGTGATGTGGGTCCTCTGGTTTGAGGCCACATGTGCTGGGTACCTCAACTTTTGATGATGTGGCCCCACGGGTGTGAGGACACTCCTGCCTGGTTCCCATCACCTTGGTGATGTGGGCCCTCTGGGGAGAGTCTGATCCTGGCTGGGTTCCCTACCATTCTGTGAGGTGAGCCCTCTGATGTCAGGTCACTCCTGCCTGGCTAGCTCACATCGCCTTGGCGACGTGGGCCCTCTGTTGGCCACTGGAGCATGCTGGGAGCCTCCTACTCCCGTGAATGATGGCCCTGGAAAAAATGCATATGCCCTTTTTGGCCAAGTGCTTCATTGACGAGGTTCTGCCACTTCTCTTATGCTTTCAGAGCAATTCACGTCTACCTCCTGAAATCGGATTCCAGCAATTCTGCCCCACTTTCAAGTCCTCTTCGCAGCCTTAATTCAATATATTTTTGTACGATTTCTGTCATTTATAAGTCTGCAGGTATGTGAATGACAGTGCCCCTGAGCTCCTTTCCTCAACTCGCTTTCTTGTGAGCTGGCCACAAAACACAGGATTGCTTCAGGCCCTAATCTTGTTCCAGCACAGCATGCAGAGCCTTTGGTTAATTCCTTTTCCTGTTGGGAAATGAGTGTTAAAATTGCCCGTGCATACTGGGCATATACCCTGAGAAAACCAAAATTCAAAAAGAGTCATGTACCAAAATGTTCATTGCAGCTCTATTTACAATAGCCCGGAGATGGAAAGAACCTAAGCGCCCATCATCGGACGAATGGATAAAGAAGACGTGGCACATATACACAATGGAATATTACTCAGCCTTAAAAAGAAATGAAACTGAGTTATTTGTAATGAGATGGATAGACCTAGAGTCTGTCATACAGAGTGAAGTAAGTCAGAAAGAAAAAGACAAATAGCGTATGCTAACACATATATATGGAATTTAAAGGAAAAAAATGTCATGAAGAACCTAGGGATAAGACAGGAATAGAGGCGCAGACCTACTGGAGAACGGAATTGAGGATATGGGGAGGGGGAATGGTGAGATCTGACAGGGCGAGAGAGAGTCATGGACATATACACACTAACAAATGTAGTAAGGTAGATAGCAAGGGGGAAGCAGCCGCAAGTCACAGGGATATTAGCTCGGGGCGTTGGGACAGCCTGGAGGGGTGGAAGGGGGAGAGAGGGAGGGAGGGAGACACAAGAGGGAAGACACAGGGAGCATATGTATATGTATGGCTGATTCACTTTGTTATAAAGCAAAAACTAACACACCATTGTAAAGCAATTATACCCCAATAAAGATGTTAAAAAAAATATTTGCCCGTGCACACACCTACAGATAGTCTCCCATTGGTTCTCCGTATTCCTGTTCATCTTGCGCAGAAATTGCAAACAGTGCCAAACAGGAGGTTAAAGACACTGACTCTCCAAATGGGGAGAGTGTAAGAAAAGGGTCTGGAATGGTGAACCTGAGTACCAGGGGACGAAAACAGACATGCATGTAAAAAGGTTTCCCAGTCACACGGTGGAGCATACTCTGGGTTTCCCATGCAAATTTTAGCAGAAGGAAGAATCCCTAGAACCTGGAGAGTTGGGAACCATGGAATGGGTACCAGGCAGTATGACATCAAAGGGTCTGCATTTGCTCACTGAACCTCACCAATGCTATCAGCCCAAAGGGTCCAGCCTTATCTCTCACCCAGCTCTGGGTGTAGATGTGGTAAACCAGGTTGCATCACATGCCATGTGTGAGTTATTTAACAATTGCTCTCTATTTCACTGTCATTGTGTTTTGTTTTTGAAATTTTTCTTTGACACTGGGATTTATCGGATTTTCACTGCTGCGTTAATGCCACTGTACACACTCTTGATTCTCTTACGGAGACATAAATATCCACAGGTTTTAAGATTCTTCCTAGTCAGGTATATTCCTAGGCGTTGAATATGTGGTGTTGAGTCCATTTCGTTGAGCAAGGAGTAGGTCTTGTCTATTACATATTTGGCTTATGGAACGGTATCTGTGCTAATTTCAGTCTCTGGTTTTATGCAGCACGCCAACGCACCTTTCTCCATAAGAAAGCACAAGTTGGTTTTCTAAATTTGAGACTGTTCTGTTTTGTAATTCAGTTCATGTATAGTCAAGTTTACATACTGTGTATTAGTGATATTTTATGATGTTTCTTTTTATGTGTGACTTATTTCACGTAGAATCACCATACCTGAATCCACTCACTATGCCGTTATGGGCCTGATGACACAGATTTCATTGCTGAGTGATATTCCATTGTACGTACGTACCACAACTTCTTTATCCATTGTTTGCTCTCTGAGATATTTACCTTGTACTGTAAACGAGGTTCTTGTGAACAGAGAGGTCCCAAACTTTGAGGTGGCTGGGTGTTTTTGATTTTAATTTCCCTAAGCTGTAGGACCATAAGTGGAAGTGCCATAGGCTGTGTTGCTTTGTTTCTTACGTGTTACAGGAAACACATAACACTTCTCCAGAATGGCTGTCGGCAATTTACATCATATGCATCAGCATAATAAGGATCCCTGTTTTCCATTGCCTGTCCTCCGTTTCTGGATTTTACAATTTTTTTAAATGGCCCTTTTGCCCTGGGGGGCACTGAGACTTCATTGTAGTGCAGGTTTATTTACAAGCTTGCTTGGTTGGCCAAAAAGTGCGTATGCGTTTTTTCCTTAATATATTTAAGGAAAAAAGCATCCGCACTTTTTGGACAAGTGCATCATTATCGACGTTCTGCCTCTTTTCCTATTCTTTAAGTGCAATTCCAGTTTAACCCTTCAATCGTTTTCCTGAATTTCTGCCCCGCTTTCAAGTCCCCTTTGCAGGCTTACTTCAATATATTTTTGGAGGATAGCTGTCATTTATAACTCTGCAGGTTTGTGAATTACAGTGCCCCTGAGCTCCTTTCTTCAACTCGCTTTCTTGTGAGCTGGGCACAAAAACGCAGGATTGCTTCAGGCACTAATCTCTTTCCAGCAGGGCACGCTGAGCCTTTGGTTAATTCCTATTCCTGGTGGGAAATGAGCATTACATTTGCCCGTGCAGACAACTACAGCTAGTCTCTCATTGGTTCTCCCTATTCCTGTTCATCTTGCACAGAAATTGCAAGCTGTGCCAAAGAGGAGGTTAAAGGCACTGACTCTCCAAGCGGGGAGAGTGTTAGTAAAGCATCTGGAATGGTGAACCCGAGGACCAGGATACGAAAACTGAGATGCATTTTAAATCATTTCCCAATCACACGGTGGACGATACTCTGGGTTTCCCATGCATGTTTTAGCTGGAGGAAGAATCTCTTGAACCTGGAGAGTTGGGACCCATGGAATGGGTACCATGCAGTATGACTTCAAAGGGTCTGCATTTGCTCACCGAAACTCACCAATGCTATCAGCCTGAAGTGTCCAGCCTTATGTCTCAACCAGCTGTGGGTGTAGATGTGGTCAATCCCGGTTGCATCAGAGGCCCTGAGTGAATTGTTTAAGAATTGCTCTCTATTTCACTGTCTTTGTGTTTTGTTTTTGAAATTTATTTTGATAATAGGATTTATCAGATTTTCCCTGCTGCGTTTATGTCGCTGTACACACACATGATTCTCTTAGGGAGACATATAAATCCATGGGTTTTAAGATTCTTCCTAGTCAGGTATATTCCTAGGCGTTGAATATGTGGTGTTGAGTCCATTGCGTTGAGCAAGGAGTAGGTCTTGTCTATTACATATTTGGCTTATGGAAAGTTATCTGTGCTAATTTCAGTCTCTGGATTTATGCAGCATCCCAACGCACATTTCCCCATAAGCAAGCACTAGTTGGTTTTCAAAATTTGAGACCCTGTTCTCTTTTGTAATTCAGTTCATGTGTAGTTAAATTTACACTCCGTGTATTAGTGATATCTTATGATGTTTCTATTTCTGTGTGATGTAGTTCACGTAGAATCACCGTACCTGCATCCACTCACTATGCCGCTACGGGCCTGATGACACAGATTTCATTGCTGAGTGATATTGCATTGCACGTACGTGCCACAACTTCTTTATCCATTTTTTGCTTTCTGGGATATTTACCTGGTACTGTAGACGAGCTTCTTGGGAACACAGCCGTCCCAAATTTTGGGGTGGATCTCTGTTTTTGATTTTAATTTCCCTAAGCAAGAGGACCATAAGTGCAATTGCCATAAGCTGTGTTCCTTTATTTCTTACGTGTTTCAGGAAACACCATACACTTCTCCAGGGTGGCTGTTGGCAATTTACATCATCCCAATCAGCATAACAAGGCTCCCTGTTCTCCATATCCTGTCTTACCTTTCTGGATTTTACACTTTTTTCAGATGGCCCTTTTGCCAGGGGGGCAGTGAGACTACATTGTAGTGCAGATTTCCTTTACAGTCTTGCTTGGTTGGCCAAAAAGTGCATATGCGTTTTTTCCTGAATATATTCAGGAAAAAACGCATACGCCCTTTTTGGCCAAGTGCATCATTGTCCACTTTGTGCCTCTTTTCCTATGCTTTCAGGGCAATTCCAATCTACCACCTGCAATCGTTTTCCTGAAATTCTGCCCCGCTTTCAAGTCCCCTTCGCAGGCTTACTTCAATATACTTTTGGAAGATAGCTGTCATTTATAACTCTGCAGGTTTGTGAATTACAGTGCCACTGAGCTCCTTTCTTCAACTCGCTTTCTTGTGAGCTGAGCACAAAACCACAGGATTGTTTCAGGCACTAATCTGTTACCAGCAGGGCACGCTGAGCCTTTGGTTAATTCCTCTTCCTGGTGGGAAATGAGCATTACATTTGCCCGTGCAGACACCTACAGCTAGTCTCTCATTGGTTCTCCCTATTCCTGTTCATCTTGCACAGAAATTGCAAGCTGTGCCAAACAGGACGTTAAAGGCACTGACTCTCCAAGCGGGGAGAGTGTTAGTAAAGCATCTGGAATGGTGAACCCGAGGACCAGGATACGAAAACTGAGATGCATTTTAAATCGATTCCCAATCACTCGGTGGACCATACTGTGGGTTTCCCATGCATGTTTTAGCTGGAGGAAGAATCCCTTGAACCTGAAGTGTTGGGACCCATGGAATAGGTACCATGCAGTATGACTTCAAAGGGTCTGCATTTGCTCACCGAAACTCACCAATGCTATCAGCCTGAAGTGTCCAGCCTTATGTCTCAACCAGCTGTGGGTGTAGATGTGGTCAATCCCGGTTGCATCACATGCCCTGAGTGAATTATTTAAGAATTGCTCTCTATTTCACTGTCTTTGTGTTTTGTTTTCGAAATTTATTTTGATAATGGGATTTATCGGATTTTCACTGCTGCGTTTCGGCCGCTGTACACACGCTTGATTCTCTTACAGAGACATATATATCCATGGGTTTTAAGATTCTTCCTAGTCAGGTATATTCTTAGGCGTTGAATATGTGGTGTTGAGTCCATTTCGTTGAGCAAGGAGTAGGTCTTGTCTATTACATATTTGGCTTATGGAATGTTATCTGTGCTAATTTCAGTCTCTGGTTTTATGCAGCACCCCAAGGCACCTTTCCCCATAAGCAAGCACTAGTTTGTTTTCTAAATTTGAGACCCTGTTCTGTTTTGTAATTCAGTTCATGTGTAGTCAAGTTTACATTCCGTGTATTAGTGATATCTTATGATGTTTCTTTTTCTGTGTGATGTAGTTCACGTAGAATCACCGTACCTGCATCCACTCACTATGCCGCTATGGGCCTGATGACACAGATTTCATTGCTGAGTGATACTGCATTGCACGTACGTGCCACAACTTCTTTATCCATTTTTTGCTTTCTGGGATATTTACCTGGTACTGTAGACGAGCTTCTTGGGAACACAGCCGTCCCAAACTGTGGGGTGGCTCTCTGTTTTTGATTTTAATTTCCCTAAGGAATAGGACCATAAGTGCAATTGCCAAAGGCTGTGTTGCTTTATTTCTTACATTTTTCAGGAAACACCATACACTTCTCCAGGGTGGCTGTTGGCAATTTACATGCTGCCAATCAGCATAACAAGGCTCCCTGTTCTCCATATCCTGTCCTACCTTTCTGGATTTTACACTTTTTTCAGATGGCCCTCTTGCCCGGGGGGCAGTGAGACTTCATTGTAGTGCAGATTTCCTTTACAGGCTTGCTTGGTTGGCCAAAAAGTGCGTATGCGTTTTTTCCTGAATATATTCAGGAAAATACGCATACGCACTTTTTGGCCAAGTGCATCATTGACGACGTTCTGCCTCTTTTCCTATGCTTTCAGGGCAATTCCAGTCTACCCCCTGCAATCGTTTTCCTGAAATTCTGCTCCGCTTTCAAGTCCCCTTCGCAGGCTTACTTCAATATATTTTTGGAGGATAGCTGTCATTTATAACTCTGCAGTTTTGTGAATTACAGTGCCCCTGAGCTCCTTTCTTCAACTCGCTTTCTTGTGAGCTGGGCAGAAAACCGCAAGATTGCTTCAGGCCGTAATTTTTTTCCAGCAGGGCACACTGAGCCTTTGTTTAATTCCTCTTCCTGGTGGGCAATGAGCGTTACATTTGCCCGTGCAGACACCTACAGCTAGTCTCTCATTGGTTCTCCCTATTCCTGTACATCTTGCACAGAAATTGCAAGCTGTGCCTAAGAGGAGGTTAAAGGCACTGACTCTCCAAGCGGGGAGAGTGTTAGTAAAGCATCTGGAATGGTGAACCCGAGGACCAGGATACGAAAACTGAGATGCATTGTAAATCGTTTCCCAATCACACGGTGGACCATACTGTGGGTTTCCCATGCATGTTTTAGCTGGAGGAAGAATCCCTTGAACCTGAAGTGTTGGGACCCATGGAATAGGTACCATGCAGTATGACTTCAAAGTGTCTGCATTTGCTCACCGAAACTCACCAATGCTATCATCCTGAAGTGTCCAGCCTTATGTCTCAACCAGCTCTGGGTGTAGATGTGGTCAATCCCGGTTGAATCACATGCCCTGAGTGAATTATTTAAGAATTGCTCTCTATTTCACTGTCTTTGTGTTTTTTTTTCGAAATTTATTTTGATAATGGGATTTATCGGATTTTCACTGCTGCGTTTCGGCCGCTGTACACACGCTTGATTCTCTTACGGAGACATATATATCCATGGGTTTTAAGATTCTTCCTAGTCATGTATATTCTTAGGCGTTGAATATGTGGTGTTGAGTCCATTTCGTTGAGCAAGGAGTAGGTCTTTTCTATTACATATTTGGCTTATGGAATGTTATCTGTGCTAATTTCAGTCTCTGGTTTTATGCAGCACCCCAAGGCACCTTTCCCCATAAGCAAGCACTAGTTTGTTTTCTAAATTTGAGACCCTGTTCTGTTTTGTAATTCAGTTCATGTGTAGTCAAGTTTACATTCCGTGTATTAGTGATATCTTATGATGTTTCTTTTTCTGTGTGACGTAGTTCACGTAGAATCACCGTACCTGCATCCACTCACTATGCCGCTATGGGCCTGATGACACAGATTTCATTGCTGAGTGATACTGCATTGCACGTACGTGCCACAACTTCTTTATCCATTTTTTGCTTTCTGGGATATTTACCTGGTACTGTAGACGAGCTTCTTGGGAACACAGCCGTCCCAAACTGTGGGGTGGCTCTCTGTTTTTGATTTTAATTTCCCTAAGGAATAGGACCATAAGTGCAATTGCCATAGGCTGTGTTGCTTTATTTCTTACGTTTTTCAGGAAACA
This sequence comes from Phocoena phocoena, assembly GCF_963924675.1. Classification (NCBI taxonomy): domain Eukaryota; kingdom Metazoa; phylum Chordata; class Mammalia; order Artiodactyla; family Phocoenidae; genus Phocoena; species Phocoena phocoena. The sequence continues at coordinate 417,678 of NW_027077682.1, forward strand.
CCATACACTTCTCCAGGGTGGCTGTTGGCAATTTACATCCTGCCAATCAGCATAACAAGGCTCCCTGTTCTCCATATCCTGTCCTACCTTTCTGGATTTTACACATTTTTCAGATGGCCCTCTTGCCCGGGGGGCAGTGAGACTTCATTGTAGTGCAGATTTCCTTTACAGGCTTGCTTGGTTGGCCAAAAAGGGCGTATGCGTTTTTTCCTGAATATATTCAGGAAAAAACGCATACGCCCTTTTTGGCCAAGTGCATCATTGTCGACGTTCTGCCTCTTTTCCTATGCTTTCTGGGCAATTCCAGTCTACCCCCTGCAATCGTTTTCCTGAAATTCTGCCCCGCTTTCCAGTCCCCTTCGCAGGCTTACTTCAATATACTTTTGGGAGATAGCTGTCATTTATAACTCTGCAGGTTTGTGAATTACAGTGCCACTGAGCTCCTTTCTTCAACTCGCTTTCTTGTGAGCTGGGCACAAAACCGCAGGAATGCTTCAGGCCCTAATCTGTTTCCAGCAGGGCACACTGAGCCTTTGTTTAATTCCTCTTCCTGGTCGGCAATGAGCGTTACATTTGCCCGTGCAGACACCTACAGCTAGTCTCTCATTGGTTCTCCCTATTCCTGTTCATCTTGCACAGAAATTGCAAGCTGTGCCAAAGAGGAGGTTAAAGGCACTGACTCTCCAAGCGGGGAGAGTGTTAGTAAAGCATCTGGAATGGTGAACCCGAGGACCAGGATACGAAAACGGAGATGCATTTTAAATCGTTTCCCAATCACACGGTGGACGGTACTCTGGGTTTCCCATGCATGTTTTAGCTGGAGGAAGAATCCCTTGAACCTGGAGAGTTGGGACCCATGGAATGGGTACCATGCAGGATGACTTCAAAGGGTCTGCACTTGCTCACCGAAACTCACCAATGCTATCAGCCTGAAGTGTCCAGCCTTATGTCTCAACCAGCTCTGGGTGTAGATGTGGTTAATCCCGGTTGCATCACATGCCCTGAGTGAATTATTTAAGAATTGCTCTCTATTTCACTGTCTTTGTGTTTTGGTTTCGAAATTTATTTGGATAATGGGATTTATCGGATTTTCACTGCTGCGTTTCGGCCGCTGTACACACGCTTGATTCTCTTACGGAGACATATATATCCATGGGTTTTAAGATTCTTCCTAGTCAGGTATATTCCTAGGCGTTGAATATGTGGTGTTGGGTCCATTTCGTTGAGCAAGGAGTAGGTCTTTTCTATTACATATTTGGCTTATGGAAAGTTATCTGTGCTAATTTCAGTCTCTGGTTTTATGCAGCACCCCAACGCACCTTTCCCCATAAGCAAGCACTAGTTGGTTTTCTAAATTTGAGACCCTGTTCTGTTTTGTAGTTCAGTTCATGTGTAGTCAAGTTTACATTCCGTGTATTAGTGATATCTTATGATGTTTCTTTTTCTGTGTGACGTAGTTCACGTAGAATCACCGTATCTGCATCCACACACTATGCCGCTACGGGCCTGATGACACAGATTTCATTGCTGAGTGATATTGCATTGTACGTACGTGCCACAACTTCTTTATCCATTTTTTGCTTTCTGGGATATTTACCTGATAATATAGACGAGCTTCTTGTGAACACAGCCGTCCCAAATATTGGGGTGGCTGTCTGTTTTTGATTTTAATTTCCGTAAGCTATAGGACCATAAGTGGAAGTGCCATAGGCTGTGTTGCTTTGTTTCTTACGTGTTTCAGGAAACACCATACACTTCTCCAGGGTGGCTGCTGGCAATTTACATCCTGCCAATCAGCATAACAAGGCTCCCTGTTCTCCATATCCTGTCCTACCTTTCTGGATTTTACACTTTTTTCAGATGGCCGTTTTGCCCGGGGGCAGTGAGACTTCATTGTAGTGCAGATTTCCTTTACAGGCTTGCTTGGTTGGCCAAAAAGGGCGTATGCGTTTTTTCCTGAATATATTCAGGAAAAAACGCATACGCACTTTTTGGCCAAGTGCATCATTGTCGACGTTCTGCCTCTTTTTGTATGCTTTCAGCGCAATTCCAGTCTACCCCCTGCAATCGTTTTCCTGAAATTCTGCCCCGCTTTCAAGTCCCCTTAGCAGGCTTACTTCAATATATTTTTGGAGGATAGCTGTCATTTATAACTCTGCAGGTTTGTGAATTACAGTGCCCCTGAGCTCCTTTCTTCAACTCGCTTTCTTGTGAGCTGGGCACAAAACCGCAGGATTGCTTCAGTCCCTAATCTGTTTTCAGCAGGACACGCTGAGCCTTTGTTTAATTCCTCTTCCTGGTGGGCAATGAGCGTTACATTTGCCCGTGCAGACACCTACAGCTAGTCTCTCATTGGTTCTCCCTATTCCTGTTCATCTTGCACAGAAATTGCAAGCTGTGCCAAAGAGGAGGTTAAAGGCATTGACTCTCCAAGCGGGGAGAGTGTTAGTAAAGCATCTGGAATGGTGATCCCGAGGACCAGGATACGAAAACGGAGATGCATTTTAAATCGTTTCCCAATCACACGGTGGACGATACTCTGGGTTTCCCATGCATGTTTTAGCTGGAGGTAGAATCCCATGAACCTGGAGAGTTGGGACCCATGGAATGGGTACCATGCAGTATGACTTCAAAGGGTCTGCATTTGCTCATCGAAACTCACCAATGCTATCAGCCTGAAATGTCCAGCCTTATGTCTCAACCAGCTCTGGGTGTAGATGTGGTCAATCCCGGTTGCATCACATGCCCTGAGTGAATTATTTAAGAATTGCTCTCTATTTCACTGTCTTTGTGTTTTGTTTTCGAAATTTATTTGGATAATGGGATTTATCGGATTTTCACTGCTGCGTTTCGGCCGCTGTACACACGCTTGATTCTCTTACGGAGACATATATATCCATGGGTTTTAAGATTCTTCCTAGTTAGGTATATTCCTAGGCGTTGAATATGTGGTGTTGGGTCCATTTCGTTGAGCAAGGAGTAGGTCTTGTCTATTACATATTTGGCTTATGGAAAGTTATCTCTGCTAATTTCAGTCTCTGGTTTTATGCAGCACCCCAACGCACCTTTCGCCATAAGCAAGCACTAGTTGGTTTTCTAAATTTGAGACCCTGTTCTGTTTTGTAATTCAGTTCATGTGTAGTCAAGTTTACATTCCGTGTATTAGTGATATCTTATGATGTTTCTTTTTCTGTGTGACGTAGTTCACGTAGAATCACCGTATCTGCATCCACACACTATGCCGCTACGGGCCTGATGACACAGATTTCATTGCTGAGTGATATTGCATTGTACGTACGTGCCACAACTTCTTTATCCATTTTTTGCTTTCTGGGATATTTACCTGATAATGTAGACGAGCTTCTTGTGAACACAGCCGTCCCAAATATTGGGGTGGCTGTCTGTTTTTGATTTTAATTTCCGTAAGCTATAGGACCATAAGTGGAAGTGCCATAGGCTGTGTTGCTTTGTTTCTTACGTGTTTCAGGAAACACCATACACTTCTCCAGGGTGGCTGCTGGCAATTTACATCCTGCCAATCAGCATAACAAGGCTCCCTGTTCTCCATATCCTGTCCTACCTTTCTGGATTTTACACTTTTTTCAGATGGCCGTTTTGCCCGGGGGCAGTGAGACTTCATTGTAGTGCAGATTTCCTTTACAGGCTTGCTTGGTTGGCCAAAAAGGGCGTATGCGTTTTTTCCTGAATATATTCAGGAAAAAACGCATACACACTTTTTGGCCAAGTGCATCATTGTCGACGTTCTGCCTCTTTTCGTATGCTTTCAGCGCAATTCCAGTCTACCCCCTGCAATCGTTTTCCTGAAATTCTGCCCCGCTTTCAAGTCCCCTTCGCAGGCTTACTTCAATATATTTTTGGAGGATAGCTGTCATTTATAACTCTGCAGGTTTGTGAATTACAGTGCCCCTGAGCTCCTTTCTTCAACTCGCTTTCTTGTGAGCTGGGCACAAAACCGCAGGATTGCTTCAGTCCCTAATCTGTTTTCAGCAAGACACGCTGAGCCTTTGTTTAATTCCTCTTCCTGGTGGGCAATGAGCGTTACATTTGCCCGTGCAGACACCTACAGCTAGTCTCTCATTGGTTCTCCCTATTCCTGTTCATATTGCACAGAAATTGCAAGCTGTGCCAAAGAGGAGGTTAAAGGCATTGACTCTCCAAGCGGGGAGAGTGTTAGTAAAGCATCTGGAATGGTGAACCCGTGGACCAGGATACGAAAACGGAGATGCATTTTAAATCGTTTCCCAATCACACGGTGGACGATACTCTGTGTTTCCCATGCATGTTTTAGCTGGAGGTAGAATCCCATGAACCTGGAGAGTTGGGACCCATGGAATGGGTACCATGCAGTATGACTTCAAAGGGTCTGCATTTGCTCATCGAAACTCACCAATGCTATCAGCCTGAAGTGTCCAGCCTTATGTCTCAACCAGCTCTGGGTGTAGATGTGGTCAATCCCGGTTGCATCACATGCCCTGAGTGAATTATTTAAGAATTGCTCTCTATTTCACTGTCTTTGTGTTTTGTTTTCGAAATTTATTTGGATAATGGGATTTATCGGATTTTCACTGCTGCGTTTCGGCCGCTGTACACACGCTTGATTCTCTTACGGAGACATATATATCCATGGGTTTTAAGATTCTTCCTAGTCAGGTATATTCCTAGGCGTTGAATATGTGGTGTTGGGTCCATTTCGTTGAGCAAGGAGTAGGTCTTGTCTATTACATATTTGGCTTATGGAAAGTTATCTGTGCTAATTTCAGTCTCTGGTTTTATGCAGCACCCCAACGCACCTTTCCCCATAAGCAAGCACTAGTTGGTTTTCTAAATTTGAGACCCTGTTCTGTTTTGTAATTCAGTTCATGTGTAGTCAAGTTTACATTCCGTGTATTAGTGATATCTTATGATGTTTCTTTTTCTGTGTGACGTAGTTCACGTAGAATCACCGTACCTGCATCCACTCACTATGCCGCTATGGGCCTGATGACACAGATTTCATTGCTGTGTGATACTGCATTGCACGTACGTGCCACAACTTCTTTATCCATTTTTTGCATTCTGGGATATTTACCTGGTACTGTAGACGAGCTTCTTGGGAACACAGCCGTCCCAAATATTGGGGTGGCTGTCTGTTTTTGATTTTAATTTCCGTAAGCTATAGGACCATTAGTGGAAGTGCCATAGGCTGTGTTGCTTTGTTTCTTACGTGTTTCAGGAAACACCATACACTTCTCCAGGGTGGCTGCTGGCAATTTACATCCTGCCAATCAGCATAACAAGGCTCCCTGTTCTCCATATCCTGTCCTACCTTTCTGGATTTTACACTTTTTTCAGATGGCCGTTTTGCCTGGGGGGCAGTGAGACTTCATTGTAGTGCAGATTTCCTTTACAGGCTTGCTTGGTTGGCCAAAAAGGGCGTATGCGTTTTTTCCTGAATATATTCAGGAAAAAACGCATACGCCCTTTTTGGCCAAGTGCATCATTGTCGACGTTCTGTCTCTTTTCCTATGCTTTCTGGGCAATTCCAGTCTACCCCATGCAATCGTTTTTCGGAAATTCTGCCCCGCTGTCCAGTCCCCTTCGCAGGCTTACTTCAATATATTTTTGGAGGATAGCTGTCATTTATAACTCTGCAGGTTTGTGAATTACAGTGCCCCTGGGCTCCTTTCTTCAACTCGCTTTCTGGTGAGCTGAGCCCAAAATCGCAGGATTGCTTCAGGACCTAATCTGTTTCCGGCAGGGCATGCTGAGCCTTTGGTTAATTCCTCTTCCTGGTGGGAAATGAGCGTTACATTTGCCCGTGCAGACACCTACATCTAGTCTCACATTGCTTCTCCGATTCCTGTTCATCTTGCACAGAAATTGCAAGCTGTGCCAAATACGAGGTTAAAGGCACTGACTCTCCAAGCGGGGAGAGTGTTAGTAAAGCATCTGGAATGGTGAACCCGAGGACCAGGATACGAAAACTGAGATGCATTTTAAATCGTTTCCCAATCACACGGTGGACGATAATCTGGGTTTCCCAAGCATGTTTTAGCTGCAGGAAGAATGCCTTGAACCTGGAGAGTTGGGACCCATGGAATGGGTACCATGCAGTATGACTTCAAAGGGTCTGCATTTGCTCACCGAAACTCACCAATGCTATCAGCCTGGAGTGTCCAGCCTTATGTCTCAATCAGCTCTGGGTGTAGATGTGGTCAATCCCGGTTGCATCACATGCCCTGAGTGAATTATTTAAGAATTGCTCTCTATTTCACTGTCTTTGTGTTTTGTTTTCGAAATTTATTTTGATAATGGGATTTATCGGATTTTCACTGCTGCGTTTCGGCCGCTGTACACACGCTTGATTCTCTTACGGAGACATATATATCCATGGGTTTTAAGATTCTTCCTAGTCAGGTATATTCCTAGGCGTTGAATATGTGGTGTTGGGTCCATTTCGTTGAGCAAGGAGTAGGACTTGTCTATTACATATTTGGCTTATGGAAAGTTATCTGTGCTAATTTCAGTCTCTGGTTTTATGCAGCACCCCAAGGCACCTTTTCCCATAAGCAAACACTAGTTGGTTTTCTAAATTTGAGACCCTGTTCTGTTTTGTAATTCAGTTCATGTGTAGTCAAGTTTACATTCCGTGTATTAGTGATATCTTATGATGTTTCTTTTTCTGTGTGACGTAGTTCACGTAGAATCACCGTACCTGCATCCACTCACTATGCCGCTACGGGCCTGATGACACAGATTTCATTGCTGAGTGATATTGCATTGTACGTACGTGCCACAACTTCTTTATCCATTTTTTGCTTTCTGGGATATTTACCTGATACTGTAGACGAGCTTCTTGTGAACACAGCCGTCCCAAATATTGGGGTGGCTGTCTGTTTTTGATTTTAATTTCCGTAAGCTATAGGACCATAAGTGGAAGTGCCATAGACTGTGTTGCTTTGTTTCTTATGTGTTTCAGGAAACACCATACACTTCTCCAGGCTGGCTGCTGGCAATTTACATCCTGCCAATCAGCATAACAAGGCTCCCTGTTCTCCATATCCTGTCCTACCTTTCTGGATTTTACACTTTTTTCAGATGGCCCTCTTGCCCGGGGGGCAGTGAGACTTCATTGTAGTGCAGATTTCCTTTACAGGCTTGCTTGGTTGGCCAAAAAGGGCGTATGCGTTTTTTCCTGAATATATTCAGGAAAAAACGCATACGCCCTTTTTGGCCAAGTGCATCATTGTCGACGTTCTGCCTCTTTTCCTATGCTTTCAGGGCAATTCCAGTCTACCCCCTGCAATCGTTTTCCTGAAATTCTGCCCCGCTTTCAAGTCCCCTTCGCAGGCTTACTTCAATATATTTTTGGAGGATAGCTGTCATTTATAACTCTGCAGGTTTGTGAATTACAGTGCCCCTGAGCTCCTTTCTTCAACTCGCTTTCTTGTGAACTGGGCACAAAACCGCAGGATTGCTTCAGGCCCTAATCTGTTTCGGGCAGGGCACGCTGAGCCTTTGGTAAATTCCTCTTCCTGGTGGGAAATGAACGTTACATTTGCCCGTGCAGACACCTACAGCTAGTCTCTCATTGGTTCTCCCTATTCCTGTTCATCTTGCACAGAAATTGCAAGCTGTGCCAAACAGGAGGTTAAAGGCACTGACTCTCCAAGCAGGGAGACTGTTAGTAAATCATCTGGAATGGTGAACCCGAGGACCAGGATACGAAAACTGAGATGCATTTTAAATCATTTCCCCATAACACGGTGGACGATACTCTTGGTTTCACATGCATGTTTTAGCTGGAGGAAGAATCCCTTGAACCTGAAGAGTTGGGACCCATGGAATAGGTACCATACAGTATGACTTCAAAGGGTGTGCATTTGCTCACCTAAACTCACCAATGCTATCAGCCTGAAGTGTCCAGCCTTATGTCTCAACCAGCTCTGGGTGTAGATGTGGTCAATCCCGGTTGCATCACATGCCCTTAGTGAATTATTTAAGAATTGCTCTCTATTTCACTGTCTTTGTGTTTTGTTTTCGAAATTTATTTTGATAATGGGATTTATCGGATTTTCACTGCTGCCTTTCGGCCGCTGTACACACCCTTGATTCTCTTATGGAGACATATATATCCATGGGTTTTAAGATTCTTCCTAGTCAGGTATATTCCTAGGCGTTGAATATGTGGTGTTGGGTCCATTTCGTTGAGCAAGGAGTAGGTCTTGTCTATTACATATTTGGCTTATGGAAAGTTATCTGTGCTAATTTCAGTCTCTGGTTTTATGCAGCACCCCAAGGCACCTTTCCCCATAAGCAAGCACTAGTTGGTTTTCTAAATTTGAGACCCTTTTCTATTTTGTAATTCAGTTCATGTGTAGTCAAGTTTACATTCCGTGTATTCGTGATATCTTATGATGTTTCTTTTTCTGTGTGACGTAGTTCACGTAGAATCACCGTACCTGCATCCACTCACTATGCCGCTACGGGCCTGATGGCACAGATTTCATTGCTGAGTGATATTGCATTGTACGTACGTGCCACAAGTTCTTTATCCATTTTTTGCTTTCTGGGATATTTACCTGTTACTGTAGACGAGCTTCTTGTGAACACAGCCGTCCCAAATATTGGGGTGGCTGTCTGTTTTTTATTTTAATTTCCGTAAGCTATAGGACCATAAGTGGAAGTGCCATAGACTGTGTTGCTTTGTTTCTTATGTGTTTCAGGAAACACCATACACTTCTCCAGGCTGGCTGCTGGCAATTTACATCCTGCCAATCAGCATAACAAGGCTCCCTGTTCTCCATATCCTGTCCTACCTTTCTGGATTTTACACTTTTTTCAGATGGCCCTCTTGCCCGGGGGGCAGTGAGACTTCATTGTAGTGCAGATTTCCTTTACAGGCTTGCTTGGTTGGCCAAAAAGGGCGTATGCGTTATTTCCTGAATATATTCAGGAAAAAACGCATACGCACTTTTTGGCCAAGTGCATCATTGTTGACGTTCTGCCTCTTTTCCTATGCTTTCAGGGCAATTCCAGTCTACCCCCTGCAATCGTTTTCCTGAAATTCTGCCCCGCTTTCAAGTCCCCTTCGCAGGCTTACTTCAATATATTTTTGGAGGAAAGCTGTCATTTATAACTCTGCAGGTTTGTGAATTACAGTGCCCCTGAGCTCCTTTCTTCAACTCGCTTTCTTGTGAGCTGGGCACAAAACCGCAGGATTGCTTCAGGCCCTAATCTGTTTCCAGCAGGGCACACTGAGCCTTTGTTTAATTCCTCTTCCTGGTGGGCAATGAGCGTTACATTTGCCCGTGCAGACACCTACAGCTAGTCTCTCATTGGTTCTCCTTATTCCTGTTCATCTTGCACAGAAATTGCAAGCTGTGCCAAAGAGGAGGTTAAAGGCACTGACTCTCAAAGCGGGGAGAGTGTTAGTAAAGCATCTGGAATGGTGAACCCGAGGACCAGGATACGAAAACTGAGATGCATTTTAAATCATTTCCCAATCACATGGTGGACGATACTCTTGGTTTCCCATGCATGTTTTAGCTGGAGGAAGAATCCCTTGAACCTGGAGAGTTGGGACCCATGGAATGGGTACCATGCAGTATGACTTCAAAGGGTCTGCATTTGCTCACCGAAACTCACCAATGCTATCAGCCTGAAGTGTCCAGTCTTATGTCTCAACCAGCTCTGGGTGTAGATGTGTTAAATCCCGGTTGCATCACATGCCCTGAGTGAATTATTTAAGAATTGCTCTCTATTTCACTGTCTTTGTGATTTTTTTTTGAAATTTATTTTGATAATGGGATTTATCGGATTTTCACTGCTGCGTTTATGCCGCTGTACACACGCATAATTCTCTTACGGAGACATATAAATCCATGGGTTTTAAGATTCTTCTTGGTCAGGTATATTCCTAGGCGTTGAATATGTGGTGTTGAATCCATTTCGTTGAGCAAGGAGTAGGTCTTGTCTATTACATATTTGGCTTATGGAATGTTATCTGTGCTAATTTCAGTCTCTGGTTTTATGCAGCACCCCAAGGCACCTTTCCCCATAAGCAAGCACTAGTTGGTTTTCTAAATTTGAGACCCTGTTCTGTTTTGTAATTCAGTTCATATGTAGTCAAGTTTACATTCCGTGTATTAGTGATATCTTATGATGTTTCTTTTTCTGTGTGACGTAGTTCACGTAGAATCACCGTACCTGCATCCACTCACTATGCCGCTACGGGCCTGATGACACAGATTTCATTGCTGAGTGATATTGCATTGCACGTACGTGCCACAATTTCTTTATCCATTTTTTGCTTTCTGGGATATTTACCTGGTACTGTAGACGAGCTTCTTGTGAACACAGCCGTCCCAAACTTTGGGGTGGCTCTCTGTTTTTGATTTTAATTTCCCTAAGCAATAGGAACATAAGTGCAATTGCCATAGGCTGTGTTGCTTTATTTCTTATGTGTTTCAGGAAACACCATACACTGCTCCAGGGTGGCTGTTCACAATTTACATCCTGCCAATCAGCATTAAAAGGCTCCCTGTTCTCCATATCCTGTCCTACCTTTCTGGATTTTACACTTTTTTCAGATGGCCCTTTTGCCCAGGGGCCAGTGAGACTTCATTGTAGTGCAGATTTCCTTTACAGGCTTGCTTGGTTGGCCAAAAAGGGCATATGCGTTTTTTCCTGAATATATTCAGGAAAAAAAGCATACGCCCTTTTTGGCCAAGTGCATCATTGTCGACGTTGTGCCTCTTTTCCTATGCTTTCAGGGCAATTCCAGTCTACCCCCTGAAATCGTTTTCCTGAAATTCTGCCCCACTTTCAAGTCCCCTTCGCAGGCTTACTTCAATATATTTTTGAAGGATAGCTGTCATTTATAACTCTGCAGGTTTGTGAATTACAGTGCCCCTGAGCTCCTTTCTTCAACTCACTTTCTTGTGAGCTGGGCACAAAACCGCAGGATTGCTTCACGCCCTAATCTGTTTCCAGCAGGGCACACTGAGCCTTTGGTTAATTCCTCTTCCTGGTGGGAAATGAGCGTTACATTTGCCCGTGCACACACCTAGAGCTAGTGTCTTATTCGTTCTCCCTATTCCTGTTCATCTTGCACAGAAATTGCAAGCTGCGCCAAAGTGGAGGTTAAAGGCACTGACTCTCCAAGCAGGGAGAGTGTTTGTAAAGCATTTGGAATGGTGAACCCGAGGACCAGGATACGAAAACTGAGATACATTTTAAATCGTTTCCCAATCACACGGTGGACGATACTCTGGGTTTCCCATGCATGTTTTAGCCGGAGGAAGAATCCCTTGAACCTGGAGAGTTGGGACCCATGGAATGGGTACCATGCAGTATGACTTCAAAGGGTCTGCATTTGCTCACCGAAACTCACCAATGCTATCAGCCTGAAGTGTCCAGCCTTATGTCTCAACCAGCTCTGGGTGTAGATGTGTTAAATCCCGGTTGCATCACATGCCCTGAGTGAATTATTTAAGAATTGCTCTCTATTTCACTGTCTTTATGATTTTTTTTTGAAATTTATTTTGATAATGGGATTTATCGGATTTTCACTGCTGCGTTTATGCCGCTGTACACACGCTTGATTCTCTTACGGAGACATATATATCCATGGGTTTTAAGATTCTTCCTAGTCAGGTATATTCCTAGGCGTTGAATATGTGGTGTTGGGTCCATTTCGTTGAGCAAGGAGTAGGTCTTGTCTATTACATATTTGGCTTATGGAAAGTTATCTGTGCTAATTTCAGTCTCTGGTTTTATGAAGCACCCCAACGCACCTTTCCCCATAAGCAAGCACTAGTTGGTTTTCTAAATTTGAGACCCTGTTCTGTTTTGTAATTCAGTTCATGTGTAGTCAAGTTTACATTCCGTGTATTAGTGATATCTTATGATGTTTCTTTTTCTGTGTGACGTAGTTCACGTAGAATCACCGTACCTGCATCCACTCACTATGCTGCTACGGGCCTGATGACACAGATTTCATTGCTGAGTGATATTGCATTGTACGTACGTGCCACAACTTCTTTATCCATATTTTGCTTTCTGGGATATTTACCTGTTACTGTAGACGAGCTTCTTGTGAACACAGCCGTCCCAAATATTGGGGTGGCTGTCTGTTTTTGATTTTAATTTCCGTAAGCTATAGGACCATAAGTGGAAGTGCCATAGACTGTGTTGCTTTGTTTCTTATGTGTTTCAGGAAACACCATACACTTCTCCAGGATGGCTGCTGGCAATTTACATCCTGCCAATCAGCATAACAAGGCTCCCTGTTCTCCATATCCTGTCCTACCTTTCTGGATTTTACACTTTTTTCAGATGGCCCTCTTGCCCGGGGGGCAGTGAGACTTCATTGTAGTGCAGATTTCCTTTACAGGCTTGCTTGGTTGGCCAAAAAGGGCGTATGCGTTTTTTCCTGAATATATTCAGGAAAAAACGCATACGCCCTTTTTGGCCAAGTGCATCATTGTCGACGTTCTGCCTCTTTTCCTATGCTTTCAGGGCAATTCCAGTCTACCCCCTGCAATCGTTTTCCTGAAATTCTGCCCGCTTTCAAGTCCCCTTCGCAGGCTTACTTCAATATATTTTTGGAGGATAGCTGTCATTTATAACTCTGCAGGTTTGTGAATTACAGTGCCCCTGAGCTCCTTTCTTCAACTCGCTTTCTTGTGAACTGGGCACAAAACCGCAGGATTGCTTCAGGCCCTAATCTGTTTCGGGCAGGGCATGCTGAGCCTTTGGTAAATTCCTCTTCCTGGTGGGAAATGAGCGTTACATTTGCCCGTGCAGACACCTACAGCTAGTCTCTCATTGGTTCTCCCTATTCCTGTTCATCTTGCACAGAAATTGCAAGCTGTGCCAAAGAGGAGGTTAAAGGCACTGACTCTCCAAGCAGGGAGACTGTTAGTAAATCATCTGGAATGATGAACCCGAGGACCAGGATACGAAAACTGAGATGCATTTTAAATCATTTCCCCATAACACGGTGGACCATACTGTGGGTTTCACATGCATGTTTTAGCTGGAGGAAGAATCCCTTGAACCTGAAGAGTTGGGACCCATGGAATAGGTACCATACAGTATGACTTCAAAGGGTGTGCATTTGCTCACCGAAACTCACCAATGCTATCAGCCTGAAGTGTCCAGCCTTATGTCTCAACCAGCTCTGGGTGTAGATGTGGTCAATCCCGGTTGCATCACATGCCCTGAGTGAATTATTTAAGAATTGCTCTCTATTTCACTGTCTTTATGATTTTTTTTTGAAATTTATTTTGATAATGGGATTTATCGGATTTTCACTGCTGCGTTTATGCCGCTGTACACACGCTTGATTCTCTTACGGAGACATATATATCCATGGGTTTTAAGATTCTTCCTAGTCAGGTATATTCCTAGGCGTTGAATATGTGGTGTTGGGTCCATTTCATTGAGCAAGGAGTAGGTCTTGTCTATTACATATTTGGCTTATGGAAAGTTATCTGTGCTAATTTCAGTCTCTGGTTTTATGAAGCACCCCAACGCACCTTTCCCCATAAGCAAGCACTAGTTGGTTTTCTAAATTTGAGACCCTGTTCTGTTTTGTAATTCAGTTCATGTGTAGTCAAGTTTACATTCCGTGTATTAGTGATATCTTATGATGTTTCTTTTTCTGTGTGACGTAGTTCACGTAGAATCACCGTACCTGCATCCACTCACTATGCCGCTACGGGCCTGATGACACAGATTTCATTGCTGAGTGATATTGCATTGTACGTACGTGCCACAACTTCTTTATCCATATTTTGCTTTCTGGGATATTTACCTGTTACTGTAGACGAGCTTCTTGTGAACACAGCCGTCCCAAATATTGGGGTGGCTGTCTGTTTTTGATTTTAATTTCCGTAAGCTATAGGACCATAAGTGGAAGTGCCATAGACTGTGTTGCTTTGTTTCTTATGTGTTTCAGGAAACACCATACACTTCTCCAGGCTGGCTGCTGGCAATTTACATCCTGCCAATCAGCATAACAAGGCTCCCTGTTCTCCATATCCTGTCCTACCTTTCTGGATTTTACACTTTTTTCAGATGGCCCTCTTGCCCGGGGGGCAGTGAGACTTCATTGTAGTGCAGATTTCCTTTACAGGCTTGCTTGGTTGGCCAAAAAGGGCGTATGCGTTTTTTCCTGAATATATTCAGGAAAAAACGCATACGCCCTTTTTGGCCAAGTGCATCATTGTCGACGTTCTGCCTCTTTTCCTATGCTTTCAGGGCAATTCCAGTCTACCCCCTGCAATCCTTTTCCTGAAATTCTGCCCCGCTTTCAAGTCCCCTTCGCAGGCTTACTTCAATATATTTTTGGAGGATAGCTGTCATTTATAACTCTGCAGGTTTGTGAATTACAGTGCCCCTGAGCTCCTTTCTTCAACTCGCTTTCTTGTGAACTGGGCACAAAACCGCAGGATTGCTTCAGGCCCTAATCTGTTTCGGGCAGGGCATGCTGAGCCTTTGGTAAATTCCTCTTCCTGGTGGGAAATGAGCGTTACATTTGCCCGTGCAGACACCTACAGCTAGTCTCTCATTGGTTCTCCCTATTCCTGATCATCTTGCACAGAAATTGCAAGCTGTGCCAAACAGGAGGTTAAAGGCACTGACTCTCCAAGCAGGGAGACTGTTAGTAAATCATCTGGAATGGTGAACCCGAGGACCAGGATACGAAAACTGAGATGCATTTTAAATCATTTCCCCATAACACGGTGGACCATACTGTGGGTTTCACATGCATGTTTTAGCTGGAGGAAGAATCCCTTGAACCTGAAGAGTTGGGACCCATGGAATAGGTACCATACAGTATGACTTCAAAGGGTGTGCATTTGCTCACCTAAACTTACCAATGCTATCAGCCTGAAGTGTCCAGCCTTATGTCTCAACCAGCTCTGGGTGTAGATGTGGTCAATCCCGGTTGCATCACATGCCCTGAGTGAATTATTTAAGAATTGCTCTCTATTTCACTGTCTTTATGATTTTTTTTTGAAATTTATTTTGATAATGGGATTTATCGGATTTTCACTGCTGCGTTTATGCCGCTGTACACACGCTTGATTCTCTTACGGAGACATATATATCCATGGGTTTTAAGATTCTTCCTAGTCAGGTATATTCCTAGGCGTTGAATATGTGGTGTTGGGTCCATTTCATTGAGCAAGGAGTAGGTCTTGTCTATTACATATTTGGCTTATGGAAAGTTATCTGTGCTAATTTCAGTCTCTGGTTTTATGAAGCACCCCAACGCACCTTTCCCCATAAGCAAGCACTAGTTGGTTTTCTAAATTTGAGACCCTGTTCTGTTTTGTAATTCAGTTCATGTGTAGTCAAGTTTACATTCCGTGTATTAGTGATATCTTATGATGTTTCTTTTTCTGTGTGACGTAGTTCACGTAGAATCACCGTACCTGCATCCACTCACTATGCCGCTACGGGCCTGATGACACAGATTTCATTGCTGAGTGATATTGCATTGTACGTACATGCCACAACTTCTTTATCCATATTTTGCTTTCTGGGATATTTACCTGTTACTGTAGACGAGCTTCTTGTGAACACAGCCGTCCCAAATATTGGGGTGGCTGTCTGTTTTTGATTTTAATTTCCGTAAGCTATAGGACCATAAGTGGAAGTGCCATAGACTGTGTTGCTTTGTTTCTTATGTGTTTCAGGAAACACCATACACTTCTCCAGGCTGGCTGCTGGCAATTTACATCCTGCCAATCAGCATAACAAGGCTCCCTGTTCTCCATATCCTGTCCTACCTTTCTGGATTTTACACTTTTTTCAGATGGCCCTCTTGCCCGGGGGGCAGTGAG
Organism: Phocoena phocoena; assembly: GCF_963924675.1. NCBI lineage: Eukaryota > Metazoa > Chordata > Mammalia > Artiodactyla > Phocoenidae > Phocoena > Phocoena phocoena. The sequence goes on from NW_027077682.1 coordinate 433,538, forward strand.
ACTTCATTGTAGTGCAGATTTCCTTTACAGGCTTGCTTGGTTGGCCAAAAAGGGCGTATGCGTTTTTTCCTGAATATATTCAGGAAAAAACGCATACGCCCTTTTTGGCCAAGTGCATCATTGTCGACGTTCTGCCTCTTTTCCTATGCTTTCAGGGCAATTCCAGTCTACCCCCTGCAATCCTTTTCCTGAAATTCTGCCCCGCTTTCAAGTCCCCTTCGCAGGCTTACTTCAATATATTTTTGGAGGATAGCTGTCATTTATAACTCTGCAGGTTTGTGAATTACAGTGCCCCTGAGCTCCTTTCTTCAACTCGCTTTCTTGTGAACTGGGCACAAAACCGCAGGATTGCTTCAGGCCCTAATCTGTTTCGGGCAGGGCATGCTGAGCCTTTGGTAAATTCCTCTTCCTGGTGGGAAATGAGCGTTACATTTGCCCGTGCAGACACCTACAGCTAGTCTCTCATTGGTTCTCCCTATTCCTGATCATCTTGCACAGAAATTGCAAGCTGTGCCAAACAGGAGGTTAAAGGCACTGACTCTCCAAGCAGGGAGACTGTTAGTAAATCATCTGGAATGGTGAACCCGAGGACCAGGATACGAAAACTGAGATGCATTTTAAATCATTTCCCCATAACACGGTGGACCATACTGTGGGTTTCACATGCATGTTTTAGCTGGAGGAAGAATCCCTTGAACCTGAAGAGTTGGGACCCATGGAATAGGTACCATACAGTATGACTTCAAAGGGTGTGCATTTGCTCACCTAAACTTACCAATGCTATCAGCCTGAAGTGTCCAGCCTTATGTCTCAACCAGCTCTGGGTGTAGATGTGGTCAATCCCGGTTGCATCACATGCCCTGAGTGAATTATTTAAGAATTGCTCTCTATTTCACTGTCTTTATGATTTTTTTTTGAAATTTATTTTGATAATGGGATTTATCGGATTTTCACTGCTGCGTTTATGCCGCTGTACACACGCTTGATTCTCTTACGGAGACATATATATCCATGGGTTTTAAGATTCTTCCTAGTCAGGTATATTCCTAGGCGTTGAATATGTGGTGTTGGGTCCATTTCGTTGAGCAAGGAGTAGGTCTTGTCTATTACATATTTGGCTTATGGAAAGTTATCTGTGCTAATTTCAGTCTCTGGTTTTATGAAGCACCCCAACGCACCTTTCCCCATAAGCAAGCACTAGTTGGTTTTCTAAATTTGAGACCCTGTTCTGTTTTGTAATTCAGTTCATGTGTAGTCAAGTTTACATTCCGTGTATTAGTGATATCTTATGATGTTTCTTTTTCTGTGTGACGTAGTTCACGTAGAATCACCGTACCTGCATCCACTCACTATGCCGCTACGGGCCTGATGACACAGATTTCATTGCTGAGTGATATTGCATTGTACGTACGTGCCACAACTTCTTTATCCATATTTTGCTTTCTGGGATATTTACCTGTTACTGTAGACGAGCTTCTTGTGAACACAGCCGTCCCAAATATTGGGGTGGCTGTCTGTTTTTGATTTTAATTTCCGTAAGCTATAGGACCATAAGTGGAAGTGCCATAGACTGTGTTGCTTTGTTTCTTATGTGTTTCAGGAAACACCATACACTTCTCCAGGCTGGCTGCTGGCAATTTACATCCTGCCAATCAGCATAACAAGGCTCCCTGTTCTCCATATCCTGTCCTACCTTTCTGGATTTTACACTTTTTTCAGATGGCCCTCTTGCCCGGGGGGCAGTGAGACTTCATTGTAGTGCAGATTTCCTTTACAGGCTTGCTTGGTTGGCCAAAAAGGGCGTATGCGTTTTTTCCTGAATATATTCAGGAAAAAACGCATACGCCCTTTTTGGCCAAGTGCATCATTGTCGACGTTCTGCCTCTTTTCCTATGCTTTCAGGGCAATTCCAGTCTACCCCCTGCAATCGTTTTCCTGAAATTCTGCCCCGCTTTCAAGTCCCCTTCGCAGGCTTACTTCAATATATTTTTGGAGGATAGCTGTCATTTATAACTCTGCAGGTTTGTGAATTACAGTGCCCCTGAGCTCCTTTCTTCAACTCGCTTTCTTGTGAACTGGGCACAAAACCGCAGGATTGCTTCAGGCCCTAATCTGTTTCGGGCAGGGCATGCTGAGCCTTTGGTAAATTCCTCTTCCTGGTGGGAAATGAGCGTTACATTTGCCCGTGCAGACACCTACAGCTAGTCTCTCATTGGTTCTCCCTATTCCTGATCATCTTGCACAGAAATTGCAAGCTGTGCCAAACAGGAGGTTAAAGGCACTGACTCTCCAAGCAGGGAGACTGTTAGTAAATCATCTGGAATGGTGAACCCGAGGACCAGGATACGAAAACTGAGATGCATTTTAAATCATTTCCCCATAACACGGTGGACCATACTGTGGGTTTCACATGCATGTTTTAGCTGGAGGAAGAATCCCTTGAACCTGAAGAGTTGGGACCCATGGAATAGGTACCATACAGTATGACTTCAAAGGGTGTGCATTTGCTCACCTAAACTCACCAATGCTATCAGCCTGAAGTGTCCAGCCTTATGTCTCAACCAGCTCTGGGTGTAGATGTGGTCAATCCCGGTTGCATCACATGCCCTGAGTGAATTATTTAAGAATTGCTCTCTATTTCACTGTCTTTGTGTTTTGTTTTCGAAATTTATTTTGATAATGGGATTTATCGGATTTTCACTGCTGCCTTTCGGCCGCTGTACACACCCTTGATTCTCTTACGGAGACATATATATCCATGGGTTTTAAGATTCTTCCTAGTCAGGTATATTCCTAGGCGTTGAATATGTGGTGTTGGGTCCATTTCGTTGAGCAAGGAGTAGGTCTTGTCTATTACATATTGGGCTTATGGAAAGTTATCTGTGCTAATTTCAGTCTCTGGTTTTATGCAGCACCCCAAGGCACCTTTCCCCATAAGCAAGCACTAGTTGGTTTTCTAAATTTGAGACCCTTTTCTATTTTGTAATTCAGTTCATGTGTAGTCAAGTTTACATTCCGTGTATTCGTGATATCTTATGATGTTTCTTTTTCTGTGTGACGTAGTTCACGTAGAATCACCGTACCTGCATCCACTCACTATGCCGCTATGGGCCTGATGACACAGATTTCATTGCTGAGTGATATTGCATTGTACGTACGTGCCACAAGTTCTTTATCCATTTTTTCCTTTCTGGGATATTTACCTGATACTGTAGACGAGCTTCTTGTGAACACAGCCGTCTCAAATATTGGGGTGGCTGTCTGTTTTTGATTTTAATTTCCGTAAGCTATAGGACCATAAGTGGAAGTGCCATAGGCTGTGTTGCTTTGTTTCTTTCGTGTTTCAGGAAACACCATACACTTCTCCAGGGTGGCTGCTGGCAATTTACATCCTGCCAATCAGCATAACAAGGCTCCCTGTTCTCCATATCCTGTCCTACCTTTCTGGATATTACACTTTTTTCAGATGGCCCTTTTGCCAGGGGGGCAGTGAGACTTCATTGTAGTGCAGATTTCATTTACAGGCTTGCTTGGTTGGCCAAAAAGGGCGTATGCGTTTTTTCCTGAATATATTCAGGAAAAAACGCATACGCCCTTTTTGGCCAAGTGCATCATTGTCGACGTTCTGCCTCTTTTCCTATGCTTTCAGGGCAATTCCAGTCTACCCCCTGCAATCGTTTTCCTGAAATTCTGCCCCGCTTTCAAGTCCCCTTCGCAGGCTTACTTCAATATATTTTTGGAGGAAAGCTGTCATTTATAACTCTGCAGGTTTGTGAATTACAGTGCCCCTGAGCTCCTTTCTTCAACTCGCTTTCTTGTGAGCTGGGCACAAAACCGCAGGATTGCTTCAGGCCCTAATCTGTTTCCAGCAGGGCACACTGAGCCTTTGTTTAATTCCTCTTCCTGGTGGGCAATGAGCGTTACATTTGCCCGTGCAGACACCTACAGCTAGTCTCTCATTGGTTCTCCCTATTCCTGTTCATTTTGCACAGAAATTGCAAGCTGTGCCAAAGAGGAGGTTAAAGGCACTGACTCTCCAAGTGGGGAGAGTGTTAGTAAAGCATCTGGAATGGTGAACCCGAGGACCAGGATACGAAAACTGAGATGCATTTTAAATCATTTCCCAATCACATGGTGGACGATACTCTTGGTTTCCCATGCATGTTTTAGCTGGAGGAAGAATCCCTTGAACCTGGAGAGTTGGGACCCATGGAATGGGTACCATGCAGTATGACTTCAAAGGGTCTGCATTTGCTCACCGAAACTCACCAATGCTATCAGCCTGAAGTGTCCAGCCTTATGTCTCAACCAGCTCTGGGTGTAGATGTGTTAAATCCCGGTTGCATCACATGCCCTGAGTGAATTATTTAAGAATTGCTCTCTATTTCACTGTCTTTATGATTTTTTTTTGAAATTTATTTTGATAATGGGATTTATCGGATTTTCACTGCTGCGTTTATGCCGCTGTACACACGCTTGATTCTCTTACGGAGACATATATATCCATGGGTTTTAAGATTCTTCCTAGTCAGGTATATTCCTAGGCGTTGAATATGTGGTGTTGGGTCCATTTCGTTGAGCAAGGAGTAGGTCTTGTCTATTACATATTTGGCTTATGGAAAGTTATCTGTGCTAATTTCAGTCTCTGGTTTTATGAAGCACCCCAACGCACCTTTCCCCATAAGCAAGCACTAGTTGGTTTTCTAAATTTGAGACCCTGTTCTGTTTTGTAATTCAGTTCATGTGTAGTCAAGTTTACATTCCGTGTATTAGTGATATCTTATGATGTTTCTTTTTCTGTGTGACGTAGTTCACGTAGAATCACCGTACCTGCATCCACTCACTATGCCGCTACGGGCCTGATGACACAGATTTCATTGCTGAGTGATATTGCATTGTACGTACGTGCCACAACTTCTTTATCCATATTTTGCTTTCTGGGATATTTACCTGTTACTGTAGACGAGCTTCTTGTGAACACAGCCGTCCCAAATATTGGGGTGGCTCTCTGTTTTTGATTTTAATTTCCCTAAGCAATAGGACCACAAGTGCAATTGCCATAGGCTGTGTTGCTTTATTTCTTATGTGTTTCAGGAAACACCATACACTGCTCCAGGGTGGCTCTTCACAATTTACATCCTGCCAATCAGCATTAAAAGGCTCCCTGTTCTCCATATCCTGTCCTACCTTTCTGGATTTTACACTTTTTTCAGATGGCCCTCTTGCCCGGGGGGCAGTGAGACTTCATTGTAGTGCAGATTTCCTTTACAGGCTTGCTTGGTTGGCCAAAAAGGGCGTATGCGTTTTTTCCTGAATATATTCAGGAAAAAACGCATACGCCCTTTTTGGCCAAGTGCATCATTGTCGACGTTCTGCCTCTTTTCCTATGCTTTCAGGGCAATTCCAGTCTACCCCCTGCAATGGTTTTCCAGAAATTCTGCCCCGCTTTCAAGTCCCCTTCGCAGGCTTACTTCAATATATTTTTGGAGGATAGCTGTCATTTATAACTCTGCAGGTTTGTGAATTACAGTGCCCCTGAGCTCCTTTCTTCAACTCGCTTTCTTGTGAACTGGGCACAAAACCGCCGGATTGCTTCAGGCCCTAATCTGTTTCGGGCAGGGCATGCTGAGCCTTTGGTAAATTCCTCTTCCTGGTGGGAAATGAGCGTTACATTTGCCCGTGCAGACACCTACAGCTAGTCTCTCATTGGTTCTCCCTATTCCTGTTCATCTTGCACAGAAATTGCAAGCTGTGCCAAAGAGGAAGTTAAAGGCACTGACTCTCCAAGCAGGGAGACTGTTAGTAAATCATCTGGAATGGTGAACCCGAGGACCAGGATACGAAAACTGAGATGCATTTTAAATCATTTCCCCATAACACGGTGGACCATACTGTGGGTTTCACATGCATGTTTTAGCTGGAGGAAGAATCCCTTGAACCTGAAGAGTTGGGACCCATGGAATAGGTACCATACAGTATGACTTCAAAGGGTGTGCATTTGCTCACCTAAACTCACCAATGCTATCAGCCTGAAGTGTCCAGCCTTATGTCTCAACCAGCTCTGGGTGTAGATGTGGTCAATCCCGGTTGCATCACATGCCCTGAGTGAATTATTTAAGAATTGCTCTCTATTTCACTGTCTTTGTGTTTTGTTTTCGAAATTTATTTTGATAATGGGATTTATCGGATTTTCACTGCTGCCTTTCGGCCGCTGTACACACCCTTGATTCTCTTACGGAGACATATATATCCATGGGTTTTAAGATTCTTCCTAGTCAGGTATATTCCTAGGCGTTGAATATGTGGTGTTGGGTCCATTTCGTTGAGCAAGGAGTAGGTCTTCTCTATTACATATTTGGCTTATGGAAAGTTATCTGTGCTAATTTCAGTCTCTGGTTTTATGAAGCACCCCAAGGCACCTTTCCCCATAAGCAAGCACTAGTTGGTTTTCTAAATTTGAGACCCTGTTCTGTTTTGTAATTCAGTTCATGTGTAGTCAAGTTTACATTCCGTGTATTAGTGATATCTTATGATGTTTCTTTTTCTGTGTGACGTAGTTCACGTAGAATCACCGTACCTGCATCCACTCACTATGCCGCTACGGGCCTGATGACACAGATTTCATTGCTGAGTGATATTGCATTGTACGTACGTGCCACAACTTCTTTATCCATATTTTGCTTTCTGGGATATTTACCTGTTACTGTAGACGAGCTTCTTGTGAACACAGCCGTCCCAAATATTGGGGTGGCTGTCTGTTTTTGATTTTAATTTCCGTAAGCTATAGGACCATAAGTGGAAGTGCCATAGACTGTGTTGCTTTGTTTCTTATGTGTTTCAGGAAACACCATACACTTCTCCAGGCTGGCTGCTGGCAATTTACATCCTGCCAATCAGCATAACAAGGCTCCCTGTTCTCCATATCCTGTCCTACCTTTCTGGATTTTACACTTTTTTCAGATGGCCCTCTTGCCCGGGGGGCAGTGAGACTTCATTGTAGTGCAGATTTCCTTTACAGGCTTGCTTGGTTGGCCAAAAAGGGCGTATGCGTTTTTTCCTGAATATATTCAGGAAAAAACGCATACGCCCTTTTTGGCCAAGTGCATCATTGTCGACGTTCTGACTCTTTTCCTATGCTTTCAGGGCAATTCCAGTCTACCCCCTGCAATCGTTTTCCAGAAATTCTGCCCCGCTTTCAAGTCCCCTTCGCAGGCTTACTTCAATATATTTTTGGAGGATAGCTGTCATTTATAACTCTGCAGGTTTGTGAATTACAGTGCCCCTGAGCTCCTTTCTTCAACTCGCTTTCTTGTGAACTGGGCACAAAACCGCAGGATTGCTTCAGGCCCTAATCTGTTTCGGGCAGGGCATGCTGAGCCTTTGGTAAATTCCTCTTCCTGGTGGGAAATGAGCGTTACATTTGCCCGTGCAGACACCTACAGCTAGTCTCTCATTGGTTCTCCCTATTCCTGTTCATCTTGCACAGAAATTGCAAGCTGTGCCAAACAGGAGGTTAAAGGCACTGACTCTCCAAGCAGGGAGACTGTTAGTAAATCATCTGGAATGGTGAACCCGAGGACCAGGATACGAAAACTGAGATGCATTTTAAATCATTTCCCCATAACACGGTGGACCATACTGTGGGTTTCACATGCATGTTTTAGCTGGAGGAAGAATCCCTTGAACCTGAAGAGTTGGGACCCATGGAATAGGTACCATACAGTATGACTTCAAAGGGTGTGCATTTGCTCACCTAAACTCACCAATGCTATCAGCCTGAAGTGTCCAGCCTTATGTCTCAACCAGCTCTGGGTGTAGATGTGGTCAATCCCGGTTGCATCACATGCCCTGAGTGAATTATTTAAGAATTGCTCTCTATTTCACTGTCTTTGTGTTTTGTTTTCGAAATTTATTTTGATAATGGGATTTATCGGATTTTCACTGCTGCCTTTCGGCCGCTGTACACACCCTTGATTCTCTTACGGAGACATATATATCCATGGGTTTTAAGATTCTTCCTAGTCAGGTATATTCCTAGGCGTTGAATATGTGGTGTTGGGTCCATTTCGTTGAGCAAGGAGTAGGTCTTGTCTATTACATATTGGGCTTATGGAAAGTTATCTGTGCTAATTTCAGTCTCTGGTTTTATGCAGCACCCCAAGGCACCTTTCCCCATAAGCAAGCACTAGTTGGTTTTCTAAATTTGAGACCCTTTTCTATTTTGTAATTCAGTTCATGTGTAGTCAAGTATACATTCCGTGTATTCGTGATATCTTATGATGTTTCTTTTTCTGTGTGACGTAGTTCACGTAGAATCACCGTACCTGCATCCACTCACTATGCCGCTATGGGCCTGATGACACAGATTTCATTGCTGAGTGATATTGCATTGTACGTACGTGCCACAAGTTCTTTATCCATTTTTTGCTTTCTGGGATATTTACCTGATACTGTAGACGAGCTTCTTGTGAACACAGCCGTCTCAAATATTGGGGTGGCTGTCTGTTTTTGATGTTAATTTCCGTAAGCTATAGGACCATAAGTGGAAGTGCCATAGGCTGTGTTGCTTTGTTTCTTTCGTGTTTCAGGAAACACCATACACTTCTCCAGGGTGGCTGCTGACAATTTACATCCTGCCAATCAGCATAACAAGGCTCCCTGTTCTCCATATCCTGTCCTACCTTTCTGGATTTTACACTTTTTTCAGATGGCCCTTTTGCCAGGGGGGCAGTGAGACTTCATTGTAGTGCAGATTTCATTTACAGGCTTGCTTGGTTGGCCAAAAAGTGCGTATGCGTTTTTTCCTGAATATATTCAGGAAAAAACGCATACGCCCTTTTTGGCCAAGTGCATCATTGTCGACGTTCTGCCTCTTTTCCTATGCTTTCAGGGCAATTCCAGTCTACCCCCTGCAATCGTTTTCCTGAAATTCTGCCCCGCTTTCAACTCCCCTTCGCAGGCTTACTTCAATATATTTTTGGAGGATAGCTGTCATTTATAACTCTGCAGGTTTGTGAATTACAGTGCCCCTGAGCTCCTTTCTTCAACTCGCTTTCTTGTGAGCTGGGCACAAAACCGCAGGATTGCTTCAGGCCCTAATCTGTTTCCGGCAGGGCACGCTGAGCCTTTGGTTAATTCCTCTTCCTGGTGGGAAATGAGCGTTACATTTGCCCGTGCAGACACCTACAGCTAGTCTCTCATTGGTTCTCCCTATTCCTGTTCATTTTGCACAGAAATTGCAAGCTGTGCCAAAGAGGAGGTTAAAGGCACTGACTCTCCAAGCGGGGAGAGTGTTAGTAAAGCATCTGGAATGGTGAACCCGAGGACCAGGATACGAAAACTGAGATGCATTTTAAATCATTTCCCAATCACATGGTGGACGATACTCTTGGTTTCCCATGCATGTTTTAGCTGGAGGAAGAATCCCTTGAACCTGGAGAGTTGGGACCCATGGAATGGGTACCATGCAGTATGACTTCAAAGGGTCTGCATTTGCTCACCGAAACTCACCAATGCTATCAGCCTGAAGTGTCCAGCCTTATGTCTCAACCAGCTCTGGGTGTAGATGTGTTAAATCCCGGTTGCATCACATGCCCTGAGTGAATTATTTAAGAATTGCTCTCTATTTCACTGTCTTTATGATTTTTTTTTGAAATTTATTTTGATAATGGGATTTATCGGATTTTCACTGCTGCGTTTATGCCGCTGTACACACGCTTGATTCTCTTACGGAGACATATATATCCATGGGTTTTAAGATTCTTCCTAGTCAGGTATATTCCTAGGCGTTGAATATGTGGTGTTGGGTCCATTTCGTTGAGCAAGGAGTAGGTCTTGTCTATTACATATTTGGCTTATGGAAAGTTATCTGTGCTAATTTCAGTCTCTGGTTTTATGAAGCACCCCAACGCACCTTTCCCCATAAGCAAGCACTAGTTGGTTTTCTAAATTTGAGACCCTGTTCTGTTTTGTAATTCAGTTCATGTGTAGTCAAGTTTACATTCCGTGTATTAGTGATATCTTATGATGTTTCTTTTTCTGTGTGACGTAGTTCACGTAGAATCACCGTACCTGCATCCACTCACTATGCCGCTACGGGCCTGATGACACAGATTTCATTGCTGAGTGATATTGCATTGTACGTACGTGCCACAACTTCTTTATCCATATTTTGCTTTCTGGGATATTTACCTGTTACTGTAGACGAGCTTCTTGTGAACACAGCCGTCCCAAATATTGGGGTGGCTGTCTGTTTTTGATTTTAATTTCCGTAAGCTATAGGACCATAAGTGGAAGTGCCATAGACTGTGTTGCTTTGTTTCTTATGTGTTTCAGGAAACACCATACACTTCTCCAGGCTGGCTGCTGGCAATTTACATCCTGCCAATCAGCATAACAAGGCTCCCTGTTCTCCATATCCTGTCCTACCTTTCTGGATTTTACACTTTTTTCAGATGGCCCTCTTGCCCGGGGGGCAGTGAGACTTCATTGTAGTGCAGATTTCCTTTACAGGCTTGCTTGGTTGGCCAAAAAGGGCGTATGCGTTTTTTCCTGAATATATTCAGGAAAAAACGCATACGCCCTTTTTGGCCAAGTGCATCATTGTCGACGTTCTGCCTCTTTTCCTATGCTTTCAGGGCAATTCCAGTCTACCCCCTGCAATCGTTTTCCTGAAATTCTGCCCCGCTTTCAAGTCCCCTTCGCAGGCTTACTTCAATATATTTTTGGAGGATAGCTGTCATTTATAACTCTGCAGGTTTGTGAATTACAGTGCCCCTGAGCTCCTTTCTTCAACTCGCTTTCTTGTGAACTGGGCACAAAACCGCAGGATTGCTTCAGGCCCTAATCTGTTTCGGGCAGGGCATGCTGAGCCTTTGGTAAATTCCTCTTCCTGGTGGGAAATGAGCGTTACATTTGCCCGTGCAGACACCTACAGCTAGTCTCTCATTGGTTCTCCCTATTCCTGTTCATCTTGCACAGAAATTGCAAGCTGTGCCAAACAGGAGGTTAAAGGCACTGACTCTCCAAGCAGGGAGACTGTTAGTAAATCATCTGGAATGGTGAACCCGAGGACCAGGATACGAAAACTGAGATGCATTTTAAATCATTTCCCCATAACACGGTGGACCATACTGTGGGTTTCACATGCATGTTTTAGCTGGAGGAAGAATCCCTTGAACCTGAAGAGTTGGGACCCATGGAATAGGTACCATACAGTATGACTTCAAAGGGTGTGCATTTGCTCACCTAAACTCACCAATGCTATCAGCCTGAAGTGTCCAGCCTTATGTCTCAACCAGCTCTGGGTGTAGATGTGGTCAATCCCGGTTGCATCACATGCCCTGAGTGAATTATTTAAGAATTGCTCTCTATTTCACTGTCTTTGTGTTTTGTTTTCGAAATTTATTTTGATAATGGGATTTATCGGATTTTCACTGCTGCCTTTCGGCCGCTGTACACACCCTTGATTCTCTTACGGAGACATATATATCCATGGGTTTTAAGATTCTTCCTAGTCAGGTATATTCCTAGGCGTTGAATATGTGGTGTTGGGTCCATTTCGTTGAGCAAGGAGTAGGTCTTGTCTATTACATATTGGGCTTATGGAAAGTTATCTGTGCTAATTTCAGTCTCTGGTTTTATGCAGCACCCCAAGGCACCTTTCCCCATAAGCAAGCACTAGTTGGTTTTCTAAATTTGAGACCCTTTTCTATTTTGTAATTCAGTTCATGTGTAGTCAAGTTTACATTCCGTGTATTCGTGATATCTTATGATGTTTCTTTTTCTGTGTGACGTAGTTCACGTAGAATCACCGTACCTGCATCCACTCACTATGCCGCTATGGGCCTGATGACACAGATTTCATTGCTGAGTGATATTGCATTGTACGTACGTGCCACAAGTTCTTTATCCATTTTTTGCTTTCTGGGATATTTACCTGATACTGTAGACGAGCTTCTTGTGAACACAACCGTCTCAAATATTGGGGTGGCTGTCTGTTTTTGATTTTAATTTCCGTAAGCTATAGGACCAAAAGTGGAAGTGCCATAGGCTGTGTTGCTTTGTTTCTTTCGTGTTTCAGGAAACACCATACACTTCTCCAGGGTGGCTGCTGGCAATTTACATCCTGCCAATCAGCATAACAAGGCTCCCTGTTCTCCATATCCTGTCCTACCTTTCTGGATTTTACACTTTTTTCAGATGGCCCTTTTGCCAGGGGGGCAGTGAGACTTCATTGTAGTGCAGATTTCATTTACAGGCTTGCTTGGTTGGCCAAAAAGGGCGTATGCGTTTTTTCCTGAATATATTCAGGAAAAAACGCATACGCCCTTTTTGGCCAAGTGCATCATTGTCGACGTTCTGCCTCTTTTCCTATGCTTTCAGGGCAATTCCAGTCTACCCCCTGCAATCGTTTTCCTGAAATTCTGCCCCGCTTTCAAGTCCCCTTCGCAGGCTTACTTCAATATATTTTTGGAGGAAAGCTGTCATTTATAACTCTGCAGGTTTGTGAATTACAGTGCCCCTGAGCTCCTTTCTTCAACTCGCTTTCTTGTGAGCTGGGCACAAAACCGCAGGATTGCTTCAGGCCCTAATCTGTTTCCAGCAGGGCACACTGAGCCTTTGTTTAATTCCTCTTCCTGGTGGGCAATGAGCGTTACATTTGCCCGTGCAGACACCTACAGCTAGTCTCTCATTGGTTCTCCCTATTCCTGTTCATTTTGCACAGAAATTGCAAGCTGTGCCAAAGAGGAGGTTAAAGGCACTGACTCTCCAAGCGGGGAGAGTGTTAGTAAAGCATCTGGAATGGTGAACCCGAGGACCAGGATACGAAAACTGAGATGCATTTTAAATCATTTCCCAATCACATGGTGGACGATACTCTTGGTTTCCCATGCATGTTTTAGCTGGAGGAAGAATCCCTTGAACCTGGAGAGTTGGGACCCATGGAATGGGTACCATGCAGTATGACTTCAAAGGGTCTGCATTTGCTCACCGAAACTCACCAATGCTATCAGCCTGAAGTGTCCAGCCTTATGTCTCAACCAGCTCTGGGTGTAGATGTGTTAAATCCCGGTTGCATCACATGCCCTGAGTGAATTATTTAAGAATTGCTCTCTATTTCACTGTCTTTATGATTTTTTTTTGAAATTTATTTTGATAATGGGATTTATCGGATTTTCACTGCTGCGTTTATGCCGCTGTACACACGCTTGATTCTCTTACGGAGACATATATATCCATGGGTTTTAAGATTCTTCCTAGTCAGGTATATTCCTAGGCGTTGAATATGTGGTGTTGGGTCCATTTCGTTGAGCAAGGAGTAGGTCTTGTCTATTACATATTTGGCTTATGGAAAGTTATCTGTGCTAATTTCAGTCTCTGGTTTTATGAAGCACCCCAACGCACCTTTCCCCATAAGCAAGCACTAGTTGGTTTTCTAAATTTGAGACCCTGTTCTGTTTTGTAATTCAGTTCATGTGTAGTCAAGTTTACATTCCGTGTATTAGTGATATCTTATGATGTTTCTTTTTCTGTGTGACGTAGTTCACGTAGAATCACCGTACCTGCATCCACTCACTATGCCGCTACGGGCCTGATGACACAGATTTCATTGCTGAGTGATATTGCATTGTACGTACGTGCCACAACTTCTTTATCCATATTTTGCTTTCTGGGATATTTACCTGTTACTGTAGACGAGCTTCTTGTGAACACAGCCGTCCCAAATATTGGGGTGGCTGTCTGTTTTTGATTTTAATTTCCGTAAGCTATAGGACCATAAGTGGAAGTGCCATAGACTGTGTTGCTTTGTTTCTTATGTGTTTCAGGAAACACCATACACTTCTCCAGGCTGGCTGCTGGCAATTTACATCCTGCCAATCAGCATAACAAGGCTCCCTGTTCTCCATATCCTGTCCTACCTTTCTGGATTTTACACTTTTTTCAGATGGCCCTCTTGCCCGGGGGGCAGTGAGACTTAATTGTAGTGCAGATTTCCTTTACAGGCTTGCTTGGTTGGCCAAAAAGGGCGTATGCGTTTTTTCCTGAATATATTCAGGAAAAAACGCATACGCCCTTTTTGGCCAAGTGCATCATTGTCGACGTTCTGCCTCTTTTCCTATGCTTTCAGGGCAATTCCAGTCTACCCCCTGCAATCGTTTTCCTGAAATTCTGCCCCGCTTTCAAGTCCCCTTCGCAGGCTTACTTCAATATATTTTTGGAGGATAGCTGTCATTTATAACTCTGCAGGTTTGTGAATTACAGTGCCCCTGAGCTCCTTTCTTCAACTCGCTTTCTTGTGAACTGGGCACAAAACCGCAGGATTGCTTCAGGCCCTAATCTGTTTCGGGCAGGGCATGCTGAGCCTTTGGTAAATTCCTCTTCCTGGTGGGAAATGAGCGTTACATTTGCCCGTGCAGACACCTACAGCTAGTCTCTCATTGGTTCTCCCTATTCCTGTTCATCTTGCACAGAAATTGCAAGCTGTGCCAAACAGGAGGTTAAAGGCACTGACTCTCCAAGCAGGGAGACTGTTAGTAAATCATCTGGAATGGTGAACCCGAGGACCAGGATACGAAAACTGAGATGCATTGTAAATCATTTCCCCATAACACGGTGGACCATACTGTGGGTTTCACATGCATGTTTTAGCTGGAGGAAGAATCCCTTGAACCTGAAGAGTTGGGACCCATGGAATAGGTACCATACAGTATGACTTCAAAGGGTGTGCATTTGCTCACCTAAACTCACCAATGCTATCAGCCTGAAGTGTCCAGCCTTATGTCTCAACCAGCTCTGGGTGTAGATGTGGTCAATCCCGGTTGCATCACATGCCCTGAGTGAATTATTTAAGAATTGCTCTCTATTTCACTGTCTTTGTGTTTTGTTTTCGAAATTTATTTTGATAATGGGATTTATCGGATTTTCACTGCTGCCTTTCGGCCGCTGTACACACCCTTGATTCTCTTACGGAGACATATATATCCATGGGTTTTAAGATTCTTCCTAGTCAGGTATATTCCTAGGCGTTGAATATGTGGTGTTGGGTCCATTTCGTTGAGCAAGGAGTAGGTCTTGTCTATTACATATTGGGCTTATGGAAAGTTATCTGTGCTAATTTCAGTCTCTGGTTTTATGCAGCACCCCAAGGCACCTTTCCCCATAAGCAAGCACTAGTTGGTTTTCTAAATTTGAGACCCTTTTCTATTTTGTAATTCAGTTCATGTGTAGTCAAGTTTACATTCCGTGTATTCGTGATATCTTATGATGTTTCTTTTTCTGTGTGACGTAGTTCACGTAGAATCACCGTACCTGCATCCACTCACTATGCCGCTATGGGCCTGATGACACAGATTTCATTGCTGAGTGATATTGCATTGTACGTACGTGCCACAAGTTCTTTATCCATTTTTTGCTTTCTGGGATATTTACCTGATACTGTAGACGAGCTTCTTGTGAACACAGCCGTCTCAAATATTGGGGTGGCTGTCTGTTTTTGATTTTAATTTCCGTAAGCTATAGGACCATAAGTGGAAGTGCCATAGGCTGTGTTGCTTTGTTTCTTTCGTGTTTCAGGAAACACCATACACTTCTCCAGGGTGGCTGCTGGCAATTTACATCCTGCCAATCAGCATAACAAGGCTCCCTGTTCTCCATATCCTGTCCTACCTTTCTGGATTTTACACTTTTTTCAGATGGCCCTTTTGCCAGGGGGGCAGTGAGACTTCATTGTAGTGCAGATTTCATTTACAGGCTTGCTTGGTTGGCCAAAAAGGGCGTATGCGTTTTTTCCTGAATATATTCAGGAAAAAACGCATACGCCCTTTTTGGCCAAGTGCATCATTGTCGACGTTCTGCCTCTTTTCCTATGCTTTCAGGGCAATTCCAGTCTACCCCCTGCAATCGTTTTCCTGAAATTCTGCCCCGCTTTCAAGTCCCCTTCGCAGGCTTACTTCAATATATTTTTGGAGGAAAGCTGTCATTTATAACTCTGCAGGTTTGTGAATTACAGTGCCCCTGAGCTCCTTTCTTCAACTCGCTTTCTTGTGAGCTGGGCACAAAACCGCAGGATTGCTTCAGGCCCTAATCTGTTTCCGGCAGGGCACGCTGAGCCTTTGGTTAATTCCTCTTCCTGGTGGGAAATGAGCGTTACATTTGCCCGTGCAGACACCTACAGCTAGTCTCTCATTGGTTCTCCCTATTCCTGTTCATTTTGCACAGAAATTGCAAGCTGTGCCAAAGAGGAGGTTAAAGGCACTGACTCTCCAAGCGGGGAGAGTGTTAGTAAAGAATCTGGAATGGTGAACCCGAGGACCAGGATACGAAAACTGAGATGCATTTTAAATCATTTCCCAATCACATGGTGGACGATACTCTTGGTTTCCCATGCATGTTTTAGCTGGAGGAAGAATCCCTTGAACCTGGAGAGTTGGGACCCATGGAATGGGTACCATGCAGTATGACTTCAAAGGGTCTGCATTTGCTCACCGAAACTCACCAATGCTATCAGCCTGAAGTGTCCAGCCTTATGTCTCAACCAGCTCTGGGTGTAGATGTGTTAAATCCCGGTTGCATCACATGCCCTGAGTGAATTATTTAAGAATTGCTCTCTATTTCACTGTCTTTATGATTTTTTTTTGAAATTTATTTTGATAATGGGATTTATCGGATTTTCACTGCTGCGTTTATGCCGCTGTACACACGCTTGATTCTCTTACGGAGACATATATATCCATGGGTTTTAAGATTCTTCCTAGTCAGGTATATTCCTAGGCGTTGAATATGTGGTGTTGGGTCCATTTCGTTGAGCAAGGAGTAGGTCTTGTCTATTACATATTTGGCTTATGGAAAGTTATCTGTGCTAATTTCAGTCTCTGGTTTTATGAAGCACCCCAACGCACCTTTCCCCATAAGCAAGCACTAGTTGGTTTTCTAAATTTGAGACCCTGTTCTGTTTTGTAATTCAGTTCATGTGTAGTCAAGTTTACATTCCGTGTATTAGTGATATCTTATGATGTTTCTTTTTCTGTGTGACGTAGTTCACGTAGAATCACCGTACCTGCATCCACTCACTATGCCGCTACGGGCCTGATGACACAGATTTCATTGCTGAGTGATATTGCATTGTACGTACGTGCCACAACTTCTTTATCCATATTTTGCTTTCTGGGATATTTACCTGTTACTGTAGACGAGCTTCTTGTGAACACAGCCGTCCCAAATATTGGGGTGGCTGTCTGTTTTTGATTTTAATTTCCGTAAGCTATAGGACCATAAGTGGAAGTGCCATAGACTGTGTTGCTTTGTTTCTTATGTGTTTCAGGAAACACCATACACTTCTCCAGGCTGGCTGCTGGCAATTTACATCCTGCCAATCAGCATAACAAGGCTCCCTGTTCTCCATATCCTGTCCTACCTTTCTGGATTTTACACTTTTTTCAGATGGCCCTCTTGCCCGGGGGGCAGTGAGACTTCATTGTAGTGCAGATTTCCTTTACAGGCTTGCTTGGTTGGCCAAAAAGGGCGTATGCGTTTTTTCCTGAATATATTCAGGAAAAAACGCATACGCCCTTTTTGGCCAAGTGCATCATTGTCGACGTTCTGCCTCTTTTCCTATGCTTTCAGGGCAATTCCAGTCTACCCCCTGCAATCGTTTTCCTGAAATTCTGCCCCGCTTTCAAGTCCCCTTCGCAGGCTTACTTCAATATATTTTTGGAGGATAGCTGTCATTTATAACTCTGCAGGTTTGTGAATTACAGTGCCCCTGAGCTCCTTTCTTCAACTCGCTTTCTTGTGAACTGGGCACAAAACCGCAGGATTGCTTCAGGCCCTAATCTGTTTCGGGCAGGGCATGCTGAGCCTTTGGTAAATTCCTCTTCCTGGTGGGAAATGAGCGTTACATTTGCCCGTGCAGACACCTACAGCTAGTCTCTCATTGGTTCTCCCTATTCCTGTTCATCTTGCACAGAAATTGCAAGCTGTGCCAAACAGGAGGTTAAAGGCACTGACTCTCCAAGCAGGGAGACTGTTAGTAAATCATCTGGAATGGTGAACCCGAGGACCAGGATACGAAAACTGAGATGCATTTTAAATCATTTCCCCATAACACGGTGGACCATACTGTGGGTTTCACATGCATGTTTTAGCTGGAGGAAGAATCCCTTGAACCTGAAGAGTTGGGACCCATGGAATAGGTACCATACAGTATGACTTCAAAGGGTGTGCATTTGCTCACCTAAACTCACCAATGCTATCAGCCTGAAGTGTCCAGCCTTATGTCTCAACCAGCTCTGGGTGTAGATGTGGTCAATCCCGGTTGCATCACATGCCCTGAGTGAATTATTTAAGAATTGCTCTCTATTTCACTGTCTTTGTGTTTTGTTTTCGAAATTTATTTTGATAATGGGATTTATCGGATTTTCACTGCTGCCTTTCGGCCGCTGTACACACCCTTGATTCTCTTACGGAGACATATATATCCATGGGTTTTAAGATTCTTCCTAGTCAGGTATATTCCTAGGCGTTGAATATGTGGTGTGGGGTCCATTTCGTTGAGCAAGGAGTAGGTCTTGTCTATTACATATTGGGCTTATGGAAAGTTATCTGTGCTAATTTCAGTCTCTGGTTTTATGCAGCACCCCAAGGCACCTTTCCCCATAAGCAAGCACTAGTTGGTTTTCTAAATTTGAGACCCTTTTCTATTTTGTAATTCAGTTCATGTGTAGTCAAGTTTACATTCCGTGTATTCGTGATATCTTATGATGTTTCTTTTTCTGTGTGACGTAGTTCACGTAGAATCACCGTACCTGCATCCACTCACTATGCCGCTATGGGCCTGATGACACAGATTTCATTGCTGAGTGATATTGCATTGTACTTACGTGCCACAAGTTCTTTATCCATTTTTTGCTTTCTGGGATATTTACCTGATACTGTAGACGAGCTTCTTGTGAACACAGCCGTCTCAAATATTGGGGTGGCTGTCTGTTTTTGATTTTAATTTCCGTAAGCTATAGGACCATAAGTGGAAGTGCCATAGGCTGTGTTGCTTTGTTTCTTTCGTGTTTCAGGAAACACCATACACTTCTCCAGGGTGGCTGCTGGCAATTTACATCCTGCCAATCAGCATAACAAGGCTCCCTGTTCTCCATATCCTGTCCTACCTTTCTGGATTTTACACTTTTTACAGATGGCCCTTTTGCCAGGGGGGCAGTGAGACTTCATTGTAGTGCAGATTTCATTTACAGGCTTGCTTGGTTGGCCAAAAAGGGCGTATGCGTTTTTTCCTGAATATATTCAGGAAAAAACGCATACGCCCTTTTTGGCCAAGTGCATCATTGTCGACGTTCTGCCTCTTTTCCTATGCTTTCAGGGCAATTCCAGTCTACCCCCTGCAATCGTTTTCCTGAAATTCTGCCCCGCTTTCAAGTCCCCTTCGCAGGCTTACTTCAATATATTTTTGGAGGAAAGCTGTCATTTATAACTCTGCAGGTTTGTGAATTACAGTGCCCCTGAGCTCCTTTCTTCAACTCGCTTTCTTGTGAGCTGGGCACAAAACCGCAGGATTGCTTCAGGCCCTAATCTGTTTCCGGCAGGGCACGCTGAGCCTTTGGTTAATTCCTCTTCCTGGTGGGAAATGAGCGTTACATTTGCCCGTGCAGACACCTACAGCTAGTCTCTCATTGGTTCTCCCTATTCCTGTTCATTTTGCACAGAAATTGCAAGCTGTGCCAAAGAGGAGGTTAAAGGCACTGACTCTCCAAGCGGGGAGAGTGTTAGTAAAGAATCTGGAATGGTGAACCCGAGGACCAGGATACGAAAACTGAGATGCATTTTAAATCATTTCCCAATCACATGGTGGACGATACTCTTGGTTTCCCATGCATGTTTTAGCTGGAGGAAGAATCCCTTGAACCTGGAGAGTTGGGACCCATGGAATGGGTACCATGCAGTATGACTTCAAAGGGTCTGCATTTGCTCACCGAAACTCACCAATGCTATCAGCCTGAAGTGTCCAGCCTTATGTCTCAACCAGCTCTGGGTGTAGATGTGTTAAATCCCGGTTGCATCACATGCCCTGAGTGAATTATTTAAGAATTGCTCTCTATTTCACTGTCTTTATGATTTTTTTTTGAAATTTATTTTGATAATGGGATTTATCGGATTTTCACTGCTGCGTTTATGCCGCTGTACACACGCTTGATTCTCTTACGGAGACATATATATCCATGGGTTTTAAGATTCTTCCTAGTCAGGTATATTCCTAGGCGTTGAATATGTGGTGTTGGGTCCATTTCGTTGAGCAAGGAGTAGGTCTTGTCTATTACATATTTGGCTTATGGAAAGTTATCTGTGCTAATTTCAGTCTCTGGTTTTATGAAGCACCCCAACGCACCTTTCCCCATAAGCAAGCACTAGTTGGTTTTCTAAATTTGAGACCCTGTTCTGTTTTGTAATTCAGTTCATGTGTAGTCAAGTTTACATTCCGTGTATTAGTGATATCTTATGATGTTTCTTTTTCTGTGTGACGTAGTTCACGTAGAATCACCGTACCTGCATCCACTCACTATGCCGCTACGGGCCTGATGACACAGATTTCATTGCTGAGTGATATTGCATTGTACGTACGTGCCACAACTTCTTTATCCATATTTTGCTTTCTGGGATATTTACCTGTTACTGTAGACGAGCTTCTTGTGAACACAGCCGTCCCAAATATTGGGGTGGCTGTCTGTTTTTGATTTTAATTTCCGTAAGCTATAGGACCATAAGTGGAAGTGCCATAGACTGTGTTGCTTTGTTTCTTATGTGTTTCAGGAAACACCATACACTTCTCCAGGCTGGCTGCTGGCAATTTACATCCTGCCAATCAGCATAACAAGGCTCCCTGTTCTCCATATCCTGTCCTACCTTTCTGGATTTTACACTTTTTTCAGATGGCCCTCTTGCCCGGGGGGCAGTGAGACTTCATTGTAGTGCAGATTTCCTTTACAGGCTTGCTTGGTTGGCCAAAAAGGGCGTATGCGTTTTTTCCTGAATATATTCAGGAAAAAACGCATACGCCCTTTTTGGCCAAGTGCATCATTGTCGACGTTCTGCCTCTTTTCCTATGCTTTCAGGGCAATTCCAGTCTACCCCCTGCAATCGTTTTCCTGAAATTCTGCCCCGCTTTCAAGTCCCCTTCGCAGGCTTACTTCAATATATTTTTGGAGGATAGCTGTCATTTATAACTCTGCAGGTTTGTGAATTACAGTGCCCCTGAGCTCCTTTCTTCAACTCGCTTTCTTGTGAACTGGGCACAAAACCACAGGATTGCTTCAGGCCCTAATCTGTTTCGGGCAGGGCATGCTGAGCCTTTGGTAAATTCCTCTTCCTGGTGGGAAATGAGCGTTACATTTGCCCGTGCAGACACCTACAGCTAGTCTCTCATTGGTTCTCCCTATTCCTGTTCATCTTGCACAGAAATTGCAAGCTGTGCCAAACAGGAGGTTAAAGGCACTGACTCTCCAAGCAGGGAGACTGTTAGTAAATCATCTGGAATGGTGAACCCGAGGACCAGGATACGAAAACTGAGATGCATTTTAAATCATTTCCCCATAACACGGTGGACCATACTGTGGGTTTCACATGCATGTTTTAGCTGGAGGAAGAATCCCTTGAACCTGAAGAGTTGGGACCCATGGAATAGGTACCATACAGTATGACTTCAAAGGGTGTGCATTTGCTCACCTAAACTCACCAATGCTATCAGCCTGAAGTGTCCAGCCTTATGTCTCAACCAGCTCTGGGTGTAGATGTGGTCAATCCCGGTTGCATCACATGCCCTGAGTGAATTATTTAAGAATTGCTCTCTATTTCACTGTCTTTGTGTTTTGTTTTCGAAATTTATTTTGATAATGGGATTTATCGGATTTTCACTGCTGCCTTTCGGCCGCTGTACACACCCTTGATTCTCTTACGGAGACATATATATCCATGGGTTTTAAGATTCTTCCTAGTCAGGTATATTCCTAGGCGTTGAATATGTGGTGTTGGGTCCATTTCGTTGAGCAAGGAGTAGGTCTTGTCTATTACATATTGGGCTTATGGAAAGTTATCTGTGCTAATTTCAGTCTCTGGTTTTATGCAGCACCCCAAGGCACCTTTCCCCATAAGCAAGCACTAGTTGGTTTTCTAAATTTGAGACCCTTTTCTATTTTGTAATTCAGTTCATGTGTAGTCAAGTTTACATTCCGTGTATTCGTGATATCTTATGATGTTTCTTTTTCTGTGTGACGTAGTTCACGTAGAATCACCGTACCTGCATCCACTCACTATGCCGCTATGGGCCTGATGACACAGATTTCATTGCTGAGTGATATTGCATTGTACGTACGTGCCACAAGTTCTTTATCCATTTTTTGCTTTCTGGGATATTTACCTGATACTGTAGACGAGCTTCTTGTGAACACAGCCGTCTCAAATATTGGGGTGGCTGTCTGTTTTTGATTTTAATTTCCGTAAGCTATAGGACCATAAGTGGAAGTGCCATAGGCTGTGTTGCTTTGTTTCTTTCGTGTTTCAGGAAACACCATACACTTCTCCAGGGTGGCTGCTGGCAATTTACATCCTGCCAATCAGCATAACAAGGCTCCCTGTTCTCCATATCCTGTCCTACCTTTCTGGATTTTACACTTTTTTCAGATGGCCCTTTTGCCAGGGGGGCAGTGAGACTTCATTGTAGTGCAGATTTCCTTTACAGGCTTGCTTGGTTGGCCAAAAAGGGCGTATGCGTTTTTTCCTGAATATATTCAGGAAAAAACGCATACGCCCTTTTTGGCCAAGTGCATCATTGTCGACGTTCTGCCTCTTTTCCTATGCTTTCAGGGCAATTCCAGTCTACCCCCTGCAATCGTTTTCCTGAAATTCTGCCCCGCTTTCAACTCCCCTTCGCAGGCTTACTTCAATATATTTTTGGAGGATAGCTGTCATTTATAACTCTGCAGGTTTGTGAATTACAGTGCCCCTGAGCTCCTTTCTTCAACTCGCTTTCTTGTGAGCTGGGCACAAAACCGCAGGATTGCTTCAGGCCCTAATCTGTTTCCGGCAGGGCACGCTGAGCCTTTGGTTAATTCCTCTTCCTGGTGGGAAATGAGCGTTACATTTGCCCGTGCAGACACCTACAGCTAGTCTCTCATTGGTTCTCCCTATTCCTGTTCATTTTGCACAGAAATTGCAAGCTGTGCCAAAGAGGAGGTTAAAGGCACTGACTCTCCAAGCGGGGAGAGTGTTAGTAAAGCATCTGGAATGGTGAACCCGAGGACCAGGATACGAAAACTGAGATGCATTTTAAATCATTTCCCAATCACATGGTGGACGATACTCTTGGTTTCCCATGCATGTTTTAGCTGGAGGAAGAATCCCTTGAACCTGGAGAGTTGGGACCCATGGAATGGGTACCATGCAGTATGACTTCAAAGGGTCTGCATTTGCTCACCGAAACTCACCAATGCTATCAGCCTGAAGTGTCCAGCCTTATGTCTCAACCAGCTCTGGGTGTAGATGTGTTAAATCCCGGTTGCATCACATGCCCTGAGTGAATTATTTAAGAATTGCTCTCTATTTCACTGTCTTTATGATTTTTTTTTGAAATTTATTTTGATAATGGGATTTATCGGATTTTCACTGCTGCGTTTATGCCGCTGTACACACGCTTGATTCTCTTACGGAGACATATATATCCATGGGTTTTAAGATTCTTCCTAGTCAGGTATATTCCTAGGCGTTGAATATGTGGTGTTGGGTCCATTTCGTTGAGCAAGGAGTAGGTCTTGTCTATTACATATTTGGCTTATGGAAAGTTATCTGTGCTAATTTCAGTCTCTGGTTTTATGAAGCACCCCAACGCACCTTTCCCCATAAGCAAGCACTAGTTGGTTTTCTAAATTTGAGACCCTGTTCTGTTTTGTAATTCAGTTCATGTGTAGTCAAGTTTACATTCCGTGTATTAGTGATATCTTATGATGTTTCTTTTTCTGTGTGACGTAGTTCACGTAGAATCACCGTACCTGCATCCACTCACTATGCCGCTACGGGCCTGATGACACAGATTTCATTGCTGAGTGATATTGCATTGTACGTACGTGCCACAACTTCTTTATCCATATTTTGCATTCTGGGATATTTACCTGTTACTGTAGACGAGCTTCTTGTGAACACAGCCGTCCCAAATATTGGGGTGGCTGTCTGTTTTTGATTTTAATTTCCGTAAGCTATAGGACCATAAGTGGAAGTGCCATAGGCTGTGTTGCTTTGTTTCTTATGTGTTTCAGGAAACACCATACACTTCTCCAGGCTGGCTGCTGGCAATTTACATCCTGCCAATCAGCATAACAAGGCTCCCTGTTCTCCATATCCTGTCCTACCTTTCTGGATTTTACACTTTTTTCAGATGGCCCTCTTGCCCGGGGGGCAGTGAGACTTCATTGTAGTGCAGATTTCCTTTACAGGCTTGCTTGGTTGGCCAAAAAGGGCGTATGCGTTTTTTCCTGAATATATTCAGGAAAAAACGCATACGCCCTTTTTGGCCAAGTGCATCATTGTCGACGTTCTGCCTCTTTTCCTATGCTTTCAGGGCAATTCCAGTCTACCCCCTGCAATCGTTTTCCTGAAATTCTGCCCCGCTTTCAAGTCCCCTTCGCAGGCTTACTTCAATATATTTTTGGAGGATAGCTGTCATTTATAACTCTGCAGGTTTGTGAATTACAGTGCCCCTGAGCTCCTTTCTTCAACTCGCTTTCTTGTGAACTGGGCACAAAACCGCAGGATTGCTTCAGGCCCTAATCTGTTTCGGGCAGGGCATGCTGAGCCTTTGGTAAATTCCTCTTCCTGGTGGGAAATGAGCGTTACATTTGCCCGTGCAGACACCTACAGCTAGTCTCTCATTGGTTCTCCCTATTCCTGTTCATCTTGCACAGAAATTGCAAGCTGTGCCAAACAGGAGGTTAAAGGCACTGACTCTCCAAGCAGGGAGACTGTTAGTAAATCATCTGGAATGGTGAACCCGAGGACCAGGATACGAAAACTGAGATGCATTTTAAATCATTTCCCCATAACACGGTGGACCATACTGTGGGTTTCACATGCATGTTTTAGCTGGAGGAAGAATCCCTTGAACCTGAAGAGTTGGGACCCATGGAATAGGTACCATACAGTATGACTTCAAAGGGTGTGCATTTGCTCACCTAAACTCACCAATGCTATCAGCCTGAAGTGTCCAGCCTTATGTCTCAACCAGCTCTGGGTGTAGATGTGGTCAATCCCGGTTGCATCACATGCCCTGAGTGAATTATTTAAGAATTGCTCTCTATTTCACTGTCTTTGTGTTTTGTTTTCGAAATTTATTTTGATAATGGGATTTATCGGATTTTCACTGCTGCCTTTCGGCCGCTGTACACACCCTTGATTCTCTTACGGAGACATATATATCCATGGGTTTTAAGATTCTTCCTAGTCAGGTATATTCCTAGGCGTTGAATATGTGGTGTTGGGTCCATTTCGTTGAGCAAGGAGTAGGTTTTGTCTATTACATATTGGGCTTATGGAAAGTTATCTGTGCTAATTTCAGTCTCTGGTTTTATGCAGCACCCCAAGGCACCTTTCCCCATAAGCAAGCACTAGTTGGTTTTCTAAATTTGAGACCCTTTTCTATTTTGTAATTCAGTTCATGTGTAGTCAAGTTTACATTCCGTGTATTCGTGATATCTTATGATGTTTCTTTTTCTGTGTGACGTAGTTCACGTAGAATCACCGTACCTGCATCCACTCACTATGCCGCTATGGGCCTGATGACACAGATTTCATTGCTGAGTGATATTGCATTGTACGTACGTGCCACAAGTTCTTTATCCATTTTTTGCTTTCTGGGATATTTACCTGATACTGTAGACGAGCTTCTTGTGAACACAGCCGTCTCAAATATTGGGGTGGCTGTCTGTTTTTGATTTTAATTTCCGTAAGCTATAGGACCATAAGTGGAAGTGCCATAGGCTGTGTTGCTTTGTTTCTTTCGTGTTTCAGGAAACACCATACACTTCTCCAGGGTGGCTGCTGGCAATTTACATCCTGCCAATCAGCATAACAAGGCTCCCTGTTCTCCATATCCTGTCCTACCTTTCTGGATTTTACACTTTTTTCAGATGGCCCTTTTGCCAGGGGGGCAGTGAGACTTCATTGTAGTGCAGATTTCCTTTACAGGCTTGCTTGGTTGGCCAAAAAGGGCGTATGCGTTTTTTCCTGAATATATTCAGGAAAAAACGCATACGCCCTTTTTGGCCAAGTGCATCATTGTCGACGTTCTGCCTCTTTTCCTATGCTTTCAGGGCAATTCCAGTCTACCCCCTGCAATCGTTTTCCTGAAATTCTGCCCCGCTTTCAAGTCCCCTTCGCAGGCTTACTTCAATATATTTTTGGAGGAAAGCTGTCATTTATAACTCTGCAGGTTTGTGAATTACAGTGCCCCTGAGCTCCTTTCTTCAACTCGCTTTCTTGTGAGCTGGGCACAAAACCGCAGGATTGCTTCAGGCCCTAATCTGTTTCCAGCAGGGCACACTGAGCCTTTGTTTAATTCCTCTTCCTGGTGGGCAATGAGCGTTACATTTGCCCGTGCAGACACCTACAGCTAGTCTCTCATTGGTTCTCCCTATTCCTGTTCATTTTGCACAGAAATTGCAAGCTGTGCCAAAGAGGAGGTTAAAGGCACTGACTCTCCAAGCGGGGAGAGTGTTAGTAAAGCATCTGGAATGGTGAACCCGAGGACCAGGATACGAAAACTGAGATGCATTTTAAATCATTTCCCAATCACATGGTGGACGATACTCTTGGTTTCCCATGCATGTTTTAGCTGGAGGAAGAATCCCTTGAACCTGGAGAGTTGGGACCCATGGAATGGGTACCATGCAGTATGACTTCAAAGGGTCTGCATTTGCTCACCGAAACTCACCAATGCTATCAGCCTGAAGTGTCCAGCCTTATGTCTCAACCAGCTCTGGGTGTAGATGTGTTAAATCCCGGTTGCATCACATGCCCTGAGTGAATTATTTAAGAATTGCTCTCTATTTCACGGTCTTTATGATTTTTTTTTGAAATTTATTTTGATAATGGGATTTATCGGATTTTCACTGCTGCGTTTATGCCGCTGTACACACGCTTGATTCTCTTACGGAGACATATATATCCATGGGTTTTAAGATTCTTCCTAGTCAGGTATATTCCTAGGCGTTGAATATGTGGTGTTGGGTCCATTTCGTTGAGCAAGGAGTAGGTCTTGTCTATTACATATTGGGCTTATGGAAAGTTATCTGTGCTAATTTCAGTCTCTGGTTTTATGCAGGACCCCAAGGCACCTTTCCCCATAAGCAAGCACTAGTTGGTTTTCTAAATTTGAGACCCTTTTCTATTTTGTAATTCAGTTCATGTGTAGTCAAGTTTACATTCCGTGTATTCGTGATATCTTATGATGTTTCTTTTTCTGTGTGACGTAGTTCATGTAGGATCACCGTACCTGCATCCACTCACTATGCCGCTATGGGCCTGATGACACAGATTTCATTGCTGAGTGATATTGAATTGTACGTACGTGCCACAAGTTCTTTATCCATTTTTTGCTTTCTGGGATATTTACCTGATACTGTAGACGAGCTTCTTGTGAACACAGCCGTCTCAAATATTGGGGTGGCTGTCTGTTTTTGATTTTAATTTCCGTAAGCTATAGGACCATAAGTGGAAGTGCCATAGGCTGTGTTGCTTTGTTTCTTTCGTGTTTCAGGAAACACCATACACTTCTCCAGGGTGGCTGCTGGCAATTTACATCCTGCCAATCAGCATAACAAGGCTCCCTGTTCTCCATATCCTGTCCTACCTTTCTGGACTTTACACTTTTTTCAGATGGCCCTTTTGCCAGGGGGGCAGTGAGACTTCATTGTAGTGCAGATTTCCTTTACAGGCTTGCTTGGTTGGCCAAAAAGGGCGTATGCGTTTTTTCCTGAATATATTCAGGAAAAAACACATACGCCCTTTTTGGCCAAGTGCATCATTGTCGACGTTCTGCCTCTTTTCCTATGCTTTCAGGGCAATTCCAGTCTACCCCCTGCAATCGTTTTCCTGAAATTCTGCCCCGCTTTCAAGTCCCCTTCGCAGGCTTACTTCAATATATTTTTGGAGGATAGCTGTCATTTATAACTCTGCAGGTTTGTGAATTACAGTGCCCCTGAGCTCCTTTCTTCAACTCGCTTTCTTGTGAACTGGGCACAAAACCGCAGGATTGCTTCAGGCCCTAATCTGTTTCGGGCAGGGCATGCTGAGCCTTTGGTAAATTCCTCTTCCTGGTGGGAAATGAGCGTTACATTTGCCCGTGCAGACACCTACAGCTAGTCTCTCATTGGTTCTCCCTATTCCTGTTCATCTTGCACAGAAATTGCAAGCTGTGCCAAACAGGAGGTTAAAGGCACTGACTCTCCAAGCAGGGAGACTGTTAGTAAATCATCTGGAATGGTGAACCCGAGGACCAGGATACGAAAACTGAGATGCATTTTAAATCATTTCCCCATAACACGGTGGACCATACTGTGGGTTTCACATGCATGTTTTAGCTGGAGGAAGAATCCCTTGAACCTGAAGAGTTGGGACCCATGGAATAGGTACCATACAGTATGACTTCAAAGGGTGTGCATTTGCTCACCTAAACTCACCAATGCTATCAGCCTGAAGTGTCCAGCCTTATGTCTCAACCAGCTCTGGGTGTAGATGTGGTCAATCCCGGTTGCATCACATGCCCTGAGTGAATTATTTAAGAATTGCTCTCTATTTCACTGTCTTTGTGTTTTGTTTTCGAAATTTATTTTGATAATGGGATTTATCGGATTTTCACTGCTGCCTTTCGGCCGCTGTACACACCCTTGATTCTCTTACGGAGACATATATATCCATGGGTTTTAAGATTCTTCCTAGTCAGGTATATTCCTAGGCGTTG
Organism: Phocoena phocoena; assembly: GCF_963924675.1. Taxonomy (NCBI): domain Eukaryota; kingdom Metazoa; phylum Chordata; class Mammalia; order Artiodactyla; family Phocoenidae; genus Phocoena; species Phocoena phocoena. The sequence continues at coordinate 462,546 of NW_027077682.1, forward strand.
AATATGTGGTGTTGGGTCCATTTCGTTGAGCAAGGAGTAGGTCTTGTCTATTACATATTGGGCTTATGGAAAGTTATCTGTGCTAATTTCAGTCTCTGGTTTTATGCAGCACCCCAAGGCACCTTTCCCCATAAGCAAGCACTAGTTGGTTTTCTAAATTTGAGACCCTTTTCTATTTTGTAATTCAGTTCATGTGTAGTCAAGTTTACATTCCGTGTATTCGTGATATCTTATGATGTTTCTTTTTCTGTGTGACGTAGTTCACGTAGAATCACCGTACCTGCATCCACTCACTATGCCGCTATGGGCCTGATGACACAGATTTCATTGCTGAGTGATATTGCATTGTACGTACGTGCCACAAGTTCTTTATCCATTTTTTGCTTTCTGGGATATTTACCTGATACTGTAGACGAGCTTCTTGTGAACACAGCCGTCTCAAATATTGGGGTGGCTGTCTGTTTTTGATTTTAATTTCCGTAAGCTATAGGACCATAAGTGGAAGTGCCATAGGCTGTGTTGCTTTGTTTCTTTCGTGTTTCAGGAAACACCATACACTTCTCCAGGGTGGCTGCTGGCAATTTACATCCTGCCAATCAGCATAACAAGGCTCCCTGTTCTCCATATCCTGTCCTACCTTTCTGGATTTTACACTTTTTTCAGATGGCCCTTTTGCCAGGGGGGCAGTGAGACTTCATTGTAGTGCAGATTTCATTTACAGGCTTGCTTGGTTGGCCAAAAAGGGCGTATGCGTTTTTTCCTGAATATATTCAGGAAAAAACGCATACGCCCTTTTTGGCCAAGTGCATCATTGTCGACGTTCTGCCTCTTTTCCTATGCTTTCAGGGCAATTCCAGTCTACCCCCTGCAATCGTTTTCCTGAAATTCTGCCCCGCTTTCAAGTCCCCTTCGCAGGCTTACTTCAATATATTTTTGGAGGAAAGCTGTCAATTATAACTCTGCAGCTTTGTGAATTACAGTGCCCCTGAGCTCCGTTCTTCAACTCGCTTTCTTTTGAGCTGGGCACAAAACCGCAGGATTGCTTCAGGCCCTAATCTGTTTCCAGCAGGGCACACTGAGCCTTTGTTTAATTCCTCTTCCTGGTGGGCAATGAGGGTTACATTTGCCCGTGCAGACACCTAGAGGTAGTTTCTCATTGGTTCTCCCTATTCCTGTTCATCTTGCACAGAAATTGCAAGCAGTGCCAAACAGGAGGTTAAAGGCACTGACTCTCCAAGCGGGGAGACTGTTAGTAAAGCATCTGGAATGGTGAACCCGAGGACCAGGATACGAAAACTGAGATGCATTTTAAATCGTTTCCCAATCACACGGTGGACGATACTCTGGGTTTCCCATGCATGTTTTAGCTGGAGGAAGAATCCCTTGAACCTGGAGAGTTCGGACCCATGGAATGGGTACCATGCAGTATGACTTCAAAGGGTCTGCATTTGCTCACCGAAACTCACCAATGTTATCAGCCTGAAGTGTCCAGCCTTATGTCTCAACCAGCTCTGGGTGTAGATGTGGTCAATCCCGGTTGCATCACATGCCCTGAGTGAATTATTTAAGAATTGCTCTCTATTTCACTGTCTTTGTGTTTTGTTTTTGAAATTTATTTTGAAAGTGCGATTTATCGGATTTTCACTGCTGCGTTTATGCCGCTGTACACACGCTTGATTCTCTTACGGAGACATATAAATCCATGGGTTTTAAGATTCTTCCTAGTCAGGTATATTCCTAGGCGTTGAATATGTGGTGTTGAGTCCATTTCGTTGAGCAAGGAGTAGGTCTTGTCTATTACATATTTGGCTTATGGAATGTTATCTGTGCTAATTTCAGTCTCTGGTTTTATGCAGCACCCCAACGCACCTTTCCCCATAAGCAAGCACTAGTTGGTTTTCTAAATTTGAGACCCTGTTCTGTTTTGTAATTCAGTTCATGTGTAGTCAAGTTTACATTCCGTGTATTAGTGATATCTTATGATGTTTCTTTTTCTGTGTGACGTAGTTCACGTAGAATCACCGTACCTGCATCCACTCACTATGCCGCTACGGGCCTGATGACACAGATTTCATTGCTGAGTGATATTGCATTGTACGTACGTGCCACAACTTCTTTATCCATTTTTTGCTTTCTGGGATATTTACCTGATACTGTAGACGAGCTTCTTGTGAACACAGCCGTCCCAAATATTGGGGTGGCTGTCTGTTTTTGATTTTAATTTCCGTAAGCTATAGGACCATAAGTGGAAGTGCCATAGGCTGTGTTGCTTTGTTTCTTACGTGTTTCAGGAAACACCATACACTTCTCCAGGGTGGCTGCTGGCAATTTACATCCTGCCAATCAGCATAACAAGGCTCCCTGTTCTCCATATCCTGTCCTACCTTTCTGGATTTTACACTTTTTTCAGATGGCCCTTTTGCCCGGTGGGCAGTGAGACTTCATTTTTTTGCAGATTTCCTTTACAGGCTTGCTTGGTTTGCCAAAAAGGGCGTATGCGTTTTTTCCTGAATATATTCAGGAAAAAACGCATACACCATTTTTGGCCAAGTGCATCATTGTCGACGTTGTGCCTCTTTTCCTATGCTTTCAGTGCAATTCCAGTCTACCCCCTGCAATCGTTTTCCTGAAATTCTGCCCCGCTTTCAAGTCCCCTTCGCAGGCTTACTTTAATATATTTTTGGAGGATAGCTGTCAATTATAACTCTGCAGCTTTGTGAATTACAGTGCCCCTGAGCTCCGTTCTTCAACTCGCTTTCTTTTGAGCTGGGCACAAAACCGCAGGATTGCTTCAGGCCCTAATCTGTTTCCAGCAGGGCACACTGAGCCTTTGTTTAATTCCTCTTCCTGGTGGGCAATGAGGGTTACATTTGCCCGTGCAGACACCTAGAGGTAGTTTCTCATTGGTTCTCCCTATTCCTGTTCATCTTGCACAGAAATTGCAAGCAGTGCCAAACAGGAGGTTAAAGGCACTGACTCTCCAAGCGGGGAGACTGTTAGTAAAGCATCTGGAATGGTGAACCCGAGGACCAGGATACGAAAACTGAGATGCATTTTAAATCGTTTCCCAATCACACGGTGGACGATACTCTGGGTTTCCCATGCATGTTTTAGCTGGAGGAAGAATCCCTTGAACCTGGAGAGTTGGGACCCATGGAATGGGTACCATGCAGTATGACTTCAAAGGGTCTGCATTTGCTCACCGAAACTCACCAATGTTATCAGCCTGAAGTGTCCAGCCTTATGTCTCAACCAGCTCTGGGTGTAGATGTGGTCAATCCCGGTTGCATCACATGCCCTGAGTGAATTATTTAAGAATTGCTCTCTATTTCACTGTCTTTGTGTTTTGTTTTTGAAATTTATTTTGAAAGTGCGATTTATCGGATTTTCACTGCTGCGTTTATGCCGCTGTACACACGCTTGATTCTCTTACGGAGACATATAAATCCATGGGTTTTAAGATTCTTCCTAGTCAGGTATATTTCTAGGCGTTGAATATGTGGTGTTGAGTCCATTTCGTTGAGCAAGGAGTAGGTCTTGTCTATTACATATTTGGCTTATGGAATGTTATCTGTGCTAATTTCAGTCTCTGGTTTTATGCAGCACCCCAAGGCACCTTTCCCCATAAGCAAGCACTAGTTGGTTTTCTAAATTTGAGACCCTGTTCTGTTTTGTAATTCAGTTCATGTGTAGTCAAGTTTACATTCCGTGTATTCGTGATATCTTATGATGTTTCTTTTTCTGTGTGACGTAGTTCACGTAGAATCACCGTACCTGCATCCACTCACTATGCCGCTATGGGCCTGATGACACAGATTTCATTGCTGAGTAATATTGCATTGTACGTACGTGCCACAAGTTCTTTATCCATTTTTTGCTTTCTGGGATATTTACCTGATACTGTAGACGAGCTTCTTGTGAACACAGCCGTCTCAAATATTGGGGTGGCTGTCTGTTTTTGATTTTAATTTCCGTAAGCTATAGGACCATAAGTGGAAGTGCCATAGGCTGTGTTGCTTTGTTTCTTTCGTGTTTCAGGAAACACCATACACTTCTCCAGGGTGGCTGCTGGCAATTTACATCCTGCCAATCAGCATAACAAGGCTCCCTGTTCTCCATATCCTGTCCTACCTTTCTGGATTTTACACTTTTTTCAGATGGCCCTTTTGCCCGGGGGGCAGTGAGACTTCATTGTAGTGCAGATTTCATTTACAGGCTTGCTTGGTTGGCCAAAAAGGGCGTATGCGTTTTTTCCTGAATATATTCAGGAAAAAACGCATACGCCCTTTTTGGCCAAGTGCATCATTGTCGACGTTCTGCCTCTTTTCCTATGCTTTCAGGGCAATTCCAGTTTACCCCCTGCAATCGTTTTCCTGAAATTCTGCCCCGCTTTCAACTCCCCTTCGCAGGCTTACTTCAATATATTTTTGGAGGATAGCTGTCATTTATAACTCTGCAGGTTTGTGAATTACAGTGCCCCTGAGCTCCTTTCTTCAACTCGCTTTCTTGTGAGCTGGGCACAAAACCGCAGGATTGCTTCAGGCCCTAATCTGTTTCCGGCAGGGCACGCTGAGCCTTTGGTTAATTCCTCTTCCTGGTGGACAATGAGCGTTACATTTGCCCGTGCAGACACCTACAGCTAGTCTCTCATTGGTTCTCCCTATTCCTGTTCATTTTGCACAGAAATTGCAAGCTGTGCCAAAGAGGAGGTTAAAGGCACTGACTCTCCAAGCGGGGAGAGTGTTAATAAAGCATCTGGAATGGTGAACCCGAGGACCAGGATACGAAAACTGAGATGCATTTTAAATCATTTCCCAATCACATGGTGGACGATACTCTTGGTTTCCCATGCATGTTTTAGCTGGAGGAAGAATCCCTTGAACCTGGAGAGTTGGGACCCATGGAATGGGTACCATGCAGTATGACTTCAAAGGGTCTGCATTTGCTCACCGAAACTCACCAATGCTATCAGCCTGAAGTGTCCAGCCTTATGTCTCAACCAGCTCTGGATGTAGATGTGTTAAATCCCGGTTGCATCACATGCCCTGAGTGAATTATTTAAGAATTGCTCTCTATTTCACTGTCTTTATGATTTTTTTTTGAAATTTATTTTGATAATGGGATTTATCGGATTTTCACTGCTGCGTTTATGCCGCTGTACACACGCTTGATTCTCTTACGGAGACATATATATCCATGGGTTTTAAGATTCTTCCTAGTCAGGTATATTCCTAGGCGTTGAATATGTGGTGTTGGGTCCATTTCGTTGAGCAAGGAGTAGGTCTTGTCTATTACATATTTGGCTTATGGAAAGTTATCTGTGCTAATTTCAGTCTCTGGTTTTATGAAGCACCCCAACGCACCTTTCCCCATAAGCAAGCACTAGTTGGTTTTCTAAATTTGAGACCCTGTTCTGTTTTGTAATTCAGTTCATGTGTAGTCAAGTTTACATTCCGTGTATTAGTGATATCTTATGATGTTTCTTTTTCTGTGTGACGTAGTTCACGTAGAATCACCGTACCTGCATCCACTCACTATGCCGCTACGTGCCTGATGACACAGATTTCATTGCTGAGTGATACTGCATTGCACGTACGTGCCACAACTTCTTTATCCATTTTTTGCTTTCTGGGATATTTACCTGATACTGTAGACGAGCTTTTGTGAACACAGCCGTCCCAAATATTGGGGTGGCTGTCTGTTTTTGATTTTAATTTCCGTAAGCTATAGGACCATAAGTGGAAGTGCCATAGACTGTGTTGCTTTGTTTCTTATGTGTTTCAGGAAACACCATACACTTCTCCAGGCTGGCTGCTGGCAATTTACATCCTGCCAATCAGCATAACAAGGCTCCCTGTTCTCCATATCCTGTCCTACCTTTCTGGATTTTACACTTTTTTCAGATGGCCCTCTTGCCCGGGGGGCAGTGAGACTTCATTGTAGTGCAGATTTCCTTTACAGGCTTGCTTGGTTGGCCAAAAAGGGCGTATGCGTTTTTTCCTGAATATATTCAGGAAAAAACGCATACGCCCTTTTTGGCCAAGTGCATCATTGTCGACGTTCTGCCTCTTTTCCTATGCTTTCAGGGCAATTCCAGTCTACCCCCTGCAATCGTTTTCCTGAAATTCTGCCCCGCTTTCAAGTCCCCTTCGCAGGCTTACTTCAATATATTTTTGGAGGATAGCTGTCATTTATAACTCTGCAGGTTTGTGAATTACAGTGCCCCTGAGCTCCTTTCTTCAACTCGCTTTCTTGTGAACTGGGCACAAAACCGCAGGATTGCTTCAGGCCCTAATCTGTTTCGGGCAGGGCATGCTGAGCCTTTGGTAAATTCCTCTTCCTGGTGGGAAATGAGCGTTACATTTGCCCGTGCAGACACCTACAGCTAGTCTCTCATTGGTTCTCCCTATTCCTGTTCATCTTGCACAGAAATTGCAAGCTGTGCCAAACAGGAGGTTAAAGGCACTGACTCTCCAAGCAGGGAGACTGTTAGTAAATCATCTGGAATGGTGAACCCGAGGACCAGGATACGAAAACTGAGATGCATTTTAAATCATTTCCCCATAACACGGTGGACCATACTGTGGGTTTCACATGCATGTTTTAGCTGGAGGAAGAATCCCTTGAACCTGAAGAGTTGGGACCCATGGAATAGGTACCATACAGTATGACTTCAAAGGGTGTGCATTTTCTCACCGAAACTCACCAATGCTATCAGCCTGAAGTGTCCAGCCTTATGTCTCAACCAGCTCTGGGTGTAGATGTGGTCAATCCCGGTTGCATCACATGCCCTGAGTGAATTATTTAAGAATTGCTCTCTATTTCACTGTCTTTGTGTTTTGTTTTCGAAATTTATTTTGATAATGGGATTTATCGGATTTTCACTGCTGCCTTTCGGCCGCTGTACACACCCTTGATTCTCTTACGGAGACATATATATCCATGGGTTTTAAGATTCTTCCTAGTCAGGTATATTCCTAGGCGTTGAATATGTGGTGTTGGGTCCATTTCGTTGAGCAAGGAGTAGGTCTTGTCTATTACATATTGGGCTTATGGAAAGTTATCTGTGCTAATTTCAGTCTCTGGTTTTATGCAGCACCCCAAGGCACCTTTCCCCATAAGCAAGCACTAGTTGGTTTTCTAAATTTGAGACCCTTTTCTATTTTGTAATTCAGTTCATGTGTAGTCAAGTTTACATTCCGTGTATTCGTGATATCTTATGATGTTTCTTTTTCTGTGTGACGTAGTTCACGTAGAATCACCGTACCTGCATCCACTCACTATGCCGCTATGGGCCTGATGACACAGATTTCATTGCTGAGTGATATTGCATTGTACGTACGTGCCACAAGTTCTTTATCCATTTTTTGCTTTCTGGGATATTTACCTGATACTGTAGACGAGCTTCTTGTGAACACAGCCGTCTCAAATATTGGGGTGGCTGTCTGTTTTTGATTTTAATTTCCGTAAGCTATAGGACCATAAGTGGAAGTGCCATAGGCTGTGTTGCTTTGTTTCTTTCGTGTTTCAGGAAACACCATACACTTCTCCAGGGTGGCTGCTGGCAATTTACATCCTGCCAATCAGCATAACAAGGCTCCCTCTTCTCCATATCCTGTCCTACCTTTCTGGATTTTACACTTTTTTCAGATGGCCCTTTTGCCAGGGGGGCAGTGAGACTTCATTGTAGTGCAGATTTCCTTTACAGGCTTGCTTGGTTGGCCAAAAAGGGCGTATGCGTTTTTTCCTGAATATATTCAGGAAAAAACGCATACGCCCTTTTTGGCCAAGTGCATCATTGTCGACGTTCTGCCTCTTTTCCTATGCTTTCAGGGCAATTCCAGTCTACCCCCTGCAATCGTTTTCCTGAAATTCTGCCCCGCTTTCAACTCCCCTTCGCAGGCTTACTTCAATATATTTTTGGAGGATAGCTGTCATTTATAACTCTGCAGGTTTGTGAATTACAGTGCCCCTGAGCTCCTTTCTTCAACTCGCTTTCTTGTGAGCTGGGCACAAAACCGCAGGATTGCTTCAGGCCCTAATCTGTTTCCGGCAGGGCACGCTGAGCCTTTGGTTAATTCCTCTTCCTGGTGGGCAATGAGCGTTACATTTGCCCGTGCAGACACCTACAGCTAGTCTCTCATTGGTTCTCCCTATTCCTGTTCATTTTGCACAGAAATTGCAAGCTGTGCCAAAGAGGAGGTTAAAGGCACTGACTCTCCAAGCGGGGAGAGTGTTAGTAAAGCATCTGGAATGGTGAACCCGAGGACCAGGATACGAAAACTGAGATGCATTTTAAATCATTTCCCAATCACATGGTGGACGATACTCTTGGTTTCCCATGCATGTTTTAGCTGGAGGAAGAATCCCTTGAACCTGGAGAGTTGGGACCCATGGAATGGGTACCATGCAGTATGACTTCAAAGGGTCTGCATTTGCTCACCGAAACTCACCAATGCTATCAGCCTGAAGTGTCCAGCCTTATGTCTCAACCAGCTCTGGGTGTAGATGTGTTAAATCCCGGTTGCATCACATGCCCTGAGTGAATTATTTAAGAATTGCTCTCTATTTCACTGTCTTTATGATTTTTTTTTGAAATTTATTTTGATAATGGGATTTATCGGATTTTCACTGCTGCGTTTATGCCGCTGTACACACGCTTGATTCTCTTACGGAGACATATATATCCATGGGTTTTAAGATTCTTCCTAGTCAGGTATATTCCTAGGCGTTGAATATGTGGTGTTGGGTCCATTTCGTTGAGCAAGGAGTAGGTCTTGTCTATTACATATTTGGCTTATGGAAAGTTATCTGTGCTAATTTCAGTCTCTGGTTTTATGAAGCACCCCAACGCACCTTTCCCCATAAGCAAGCACTAGTTGGTTTTCTAAATTTGAGACCCTGTTCTGTTTTGTAATTCAGTTCATGTGTAGTCAAGTTTACATTCCGTGTATTAGTGATATCTTATGATGTTTCTTTTTCTGTGTGACGTAGTTCACGTAGAATCACCGTACCTGCATCCACTCACTATGCCGCTACGGGCCTGATGACACAGATTTCATTGCTGAGTGATATTGCATTGTACGTACGTGCCACAACTTCTTTATCCATATTTTGCTTTCTGGGATATTTACCTGTTACTGTAGACGAGCTTCTTGTGAACACAGCCGTCCCAAATATTGGGGTGGCTGTCTGTTTTTGATTTTAATTTCCGTAAGCTATAGGACCATAAGTGGAAGTGCCATAGACTGTGTTGCTTTGTTTCTTATGTGTTTCAGGAAACACCATACACTTCTCCAGGCTGGCTGCTGGCAATTTACATCCTGCCAATCAGCATAACAAGGCTCCCTGTTCTCCATATCCTGTCCTACCTTTCTGGATTTTACACTTTTTTCAGATGGCCCTCTTGCCCGGGGGGCAGTGAGACTTCATTGTAGTGCAGATTTCCTTTACAGGCTTGCTTGGTTGGCCAAAAAGGGCGTATGCGTTTTTTCCTGAATATATTCAGGAAAAAACGCATACGCCCTTTTTGGCCAAGTGCATCATTGTCGACGTTCTGCCTCTTTTCCTATGCTTTCAGGGCAATTCCAGTCTACCCCCTGCAATCGTTTTCCTGAAATTCTGCCCCGCTTTCAAGTCCCCTTCGCAGGCTTACTTCAATATATTTTTGGAGGATAGCTGTCATTTATAACTCTGCAGGTTTGTGAATTACAGTGCCCCTGAGCTCCTTTCTTCAACTCGCTTTCTTGTGAACTGGGCACAAAACCGCAGGATTGCTTCAGGCCCTAATCTGTTTCGGGCAGGGCATGCTGAGCCTTTGGTAAATTCCTCTTCCTGGTGGGAAATGAGCGTTACATTTGCCCGTGCAGACACCTACAGCTAGTCTCTCATTGGTTCTCCCTATTCCTGTTCATCTTGCACAGAAATTGCAAGCTGTGCCAAACAGGAGGTTAAAGGCACTGACTCTCCAAGCAGGGAGACTGTTAGTAAATCATCTGGAATGGTGAACCCGAGGACCAGGATAAGAAAACTGAGATGCATTTTAAATCATTTCCCCATAACACGGTGGACCATACTGTGGGTTTCACATGCATGTTTTAGCTGGAGGAAGAATCCCTTGAAACTGAAGAGTTGGGACCCATGGAATAGGTACCATACAGTATGACTTCAAAGGGTGTGCATTTGCTCACCTAAACTCACCAATGCTATCAGCCTGAAGTGTCCAGCCTTATGTCTCAACCAGCTCTGGGTGTAGATGTGGTCAATCCCGGTTGCATCACATGCCCTGAGTGAATTATTTAAGAATTGCTCCCTATTTCACTGTCTTTGTGTTTTGTTTTCGAAATTTATTTTGATAATGGGATTTATCGGATTTTCACTGCTGCCTTTCGGCCGCTGTACACACCCTTGATTCTCTTACGGAGACATATATATCCATGGGTTTTAAGATTCTTCCTAGTCAGGTATATTCCTAGGCGTTGAATATGTGGTGTTGGGTCCATTTCGTTGAGCAAGGAGTAGGTCTTGTCTATTACATATTGGGCTTATGGAAAGTTATCTGTGCTAATTTCAGTCTCTGGTTTTATGCAGCACCCCAAGGCACCTTTCCCCATAAGCAAGCACTAGTTGGTTTTCTAAATTTGAGACCCTTTTCTATTTTGTAATTCAGTTCATGTGTAGTCAAGTTTACATTCCGTGTATTCGTGATATCTTATGATGTTTCTTTTTCTGTGTGACGTAGTTCACGTAGAATCACCGTACCTGCATCCACTCACTATGCCGCTATGGGCCTGATGACACAGATTTCATTGCTGAGTGATATTGCATTGTACGTACGTGCCACAAGTTCTTTATCCATTTTTTGCTTTCTGGGATATTTACCTGATACTGTAGACGAGCTTCTTGTGAACACAGCCGTCTCAAATATTGGGGTGGCTGTCTGTTTTTGATTTTAATTTCCGTAAGCTATAGGACCATAAGTGGAAGTGCCATAGGCTGTGTTGCTTTGTTTCTTTCGTGTTTCAGGAAACACCATACACTTCTCCAGGGTGGCTGCTGGCAATTTACATCCTGCCAATCAGCATAACAAGGCTCCCTGTTCTCCATATCCTGTCCTACCTTTCTGGATTTTACACTTTTTTCAGATGGCCCTTTTGCCAGGGGGGCAGTGAGACTTCATTGTAGTGCAGATTTCATTTACAGGCTTGCTTGGTTGGCCAAAAAGGGCGTATGCGTTTTTTCCTGAATATATTCAGGAAAAAACGCATACGCCCTTTTTGGCCAAGTGCATCATTGTCGACGTTCTGCCTCTTTTCCTATGCTTTCAGGGCAATTCCAGTCTACCCCCTGCAATCGTTTTCCTGAAATTCTGCCCCGCTTTCAAGTCCCCTTCGCAGGCTTACTTCAATATATTTTTGGAGGAAAGCTGTCATTTATAACTCTGCAGGTTTGTGAATTACAGTGCCCCTGAGCTCCTTTCTTCAACTCGCTTTCTTGTGAGCTGGGCACAAAACCGCAGGATTGCTTCAGGCCCTAATCTGTTTCCAGCAGGGCACACTGAGCCTTTGTTTAATTCCTCTTCCTGGTGGGCAATGAGCGTTACATTTGCCCGTGCAGACACCTACAGCTAGTCTCTCATTGGTTCTCCCTATTCCTGTTCATTTTGCACAGAAATTGCAAGCTGTGCCAAAGAGGAGGTTAAAGGCACTGACTCTCCAAGCGGGGAGAGTGTTAGTAAAGCATCTGGAATGGTGAACCCGAGGACCAGGATACGAAAACTGAGATGCATTTTAAATCATTTCCCAATCACATGGTGGACGATACTCTTGGTTTCCCATGCATGTTTTAGCTGGAGGAAGAATCCCTTGAACCTGGAGAGTTGGGACCCATGGAATGGGTACCATGCAGTATGACTTCAAAGGGTGTGCATTTGCTCACCGAAACTCACCAATGCTATCAGCCTGAAGTGTCCAGCCTTATGTCTCAACCAGCTCTGGGTGTAGATGTGTTAAATCCCGGTTGCATCACATGCCCTGAGTGAATTATTTAAGAATTGCTCTCTATTTCACTGTCTTTATGATTTTTTTTTGAAATTTATTTTGATAATGGGATTTATCGGATTTTCACTGCTGCGTTTATGCCGCTGTACACACGCTTGATTCTCTTACGGAGACATATATATCCATGGGTTTTAAGATTCTTCCTAGTCAGGTATATTCCTAGGCGTTGAATATGTGGTGTTGGGTCCATTTCGTTGAGCAAGGAGTAGGTCTTGTCTATTACATATTTGGCTTATGGAAAGTTATCTGTGCTAATTTCAGTCTCTGGTTTTATGAAGCACCCCAACGCACCTTTCCCCATAAGCAAGCACTAGTTGGTTTTCTAAATTTGAGACCCTGTTCTGTTTTGTAATTCAGTTCATGTGTAGTCAAGTTTACATTCCGTGTATTAGTGATATCTTATGATGTTTCTTTTTCTGTGTGACGTAGTTCACGTAGAATCACCGTACCTGCATCCACTCACTATGCCGCTACGGGCCTGATGACACAGATTTCATTGCTGAGTGATATTGCATTGTACGTACGTGCCACAACTTCTTTATCCATATTTTGCTTTCTGGGATATTTACCTGTTACTGTAGACGAGCTTCTTGTGAACACAGCCGTCCCAAATATTGGGGTGGCTGTCTGTTTTTGATTTTAATTTCCGTAAGCTATAGGACCATAAGTGGAAGTGCCATAGACTGTGTTGCTTTGTTTCTTATGTGTTTCAGGAAACACCATACACTTCTCCAGGCTGGCTGCTGGCAATTTACATCCTGCCAATCAGCATAACAAGGCTCCCTGTTCTCCATATCCTGTCCTACCTTTCTGGATTTTACACTTTTTTCAGATGGCCCTCTTGCCCGGGGGGCAGTGAGACTTCATTGTAGTGCAGATTTCCTTTACAGGCTTGCTTGGTTGGCCAAAAAGGGCGTATGCGTTTTTTCCTGAATATATTCAGGAAAAAACGCATACGCCCTTTTTGGCCAAGTGCATCATTGTCGACGTTCTGCCTCTTTTCCTATGCTTTCAGGGCAATTCCAGTCTACCCCCTGCAATCGTTTTCCTGAAATTCTGCCCCGCTTTCAAGTCCCCTTCGCAGGCTTACTTCAATATATTTTTGGAGGATAGCTGTCATTTATAACTCTGCAGGTTTGTGAATTACAGTGTCCCTGAGCTCCTTTCTTCAACTCGCTTTCTTGTGAACTGGGCACAAAACCGCAGGATTGCTTCAGGCCCTAATCTGTTTCGGGCAGGGCATGCTGAGCCTTTGGTAAATTCCTCTTCCTGGTGGGAAATGAGCGTTACATTTGCCCGTGCAGACACCTACAGCTAGTCTCTCATTGGTTCTCCCTATTCCTGTTCATCTTGCACAGAAATTGCAAGCTGTGCCAAACAGGAGGTTAAAGGCACTGACTCTCCAAGCAGGGAGACTGTTAGTAAATCATCTGGAATGGTGATCCCGAGGACCAGGATACGAAAACTGAGATGCATTTTAAATCATTTCCCCATAACACGGTGGACCATACTGTGGGTTTCACATGCATGTTTTAGCTGGAGGAAGAATTCCTTGAACCTGAAGAGTTGGGACCCATGGAATAGGTACCATACAGTATGACTTCAAAGGGTGTGCATTTGCTCACCTAAACTCACCAATGCTATCAGCCTGAAGTGTCCAGCCTTATGTCTCAACCAGCTCTGGGTGTAGATGTGGTCAATCCCGGTTGCATCACATGCCCTGAGTGAATTATTTAAGAATTGCTCTCTATTTCACTGTCTTTGTGTTTTGTTTTCGAAATTTATTTTGATAATGGGATTTATCGGATTTTCACTGCTGCCTTTCGGCCGCTGTACACACCCTTGATTCTCTTACGGAGACATATATATCCATGGGTTTTAAGATTCTTCCTAGTCAGGTATATTCCTAGGCGTTGAATATGTGGTGTTGGGTCCATTTCGTTGAGCAAGGAGTAGGTCTTGTCTATTACATATTGGGCTTATGGAAAGTTATCTGTGCTAATTTCAGTCTCTGGTTTTATGCAGCACCCCAAGGCACCTTTCCCCATAAGCAAGCACTAGTTGGTTTTCTAAATTTGAGGCCCTGTTCTGTTTTGTAATTCAGTTCATGTGTAGTCAAGTTTACATTCCGTGTATTCGTGATATCTTATGATGTTTCTTTTTCTGTGTGACGTAGTTCACGTAGAATCACCGTACCTGCATCCACTCACTATGCCGCTATGGGCCTGATGACACAGATTTCATTGCTGAGTGATATTGCATTGTACGTACGTGCCACAAGTTCTTTATCCATTTTTTGCTTTCTGGGATATTTACCTGATACTGTAGACGAGCTTCTTGTGAACACAGCCGTCTCAAATATTGGGGTGGCTGTCTGTTTTTGATTTTAATTTCCGCAAGCTATAGGACCATAAGTGGAAGTGCCATAGGCTGTGTTGCTTTGTTTCTTTCGTGTTTCAGGAAACACCATACACTTCTCCAGGGTGGCTGCTGGCAATTTACATCCTGCCAATCAGCATAACAAGGCTCCCTGTTCTCCATATCCTGTCCTACCTTTCTGGATTTTACACTTTTTTCAGATGGCCCTTTTGCCAGGGGGGCAGTGAGACTTCATTGTAGTGCAGATTTCATTTACAGGCTTGCTTGGTTGGCCAAAAAGGGCGTATGCGTTTTTTCCTGAATATATTCAGGAAAAAACGCATATGCCCTTTTTGGCCAAGTGCATCATTGTCGACGTTCTGCCTCTTTTCCTATGCTTTCAGGGCAATTCCAGTCTACCCCCTGCAATCGTTTTCCTGAAATTCTGCCCCGCTTTCAAGTCCCCTTCGCAGGCTTACTTCAATATATTTTTGGAGGAAAGCTGTCATTTATAACTCTGCAGGTTTGTGAATTACAGTGCCCCTGAGCTCCTTTCTTCAACTCGCTTTCTTGTGAGCTGGGCACAAAACCGCAGGATTGCTTCAGGCCCTAATCTGTTTCCAGCAGGGCACACTGAGCCTTTGTTTAATTCCTCTTCCTGGTGGGCAATGAGCGTTACATTTGCCCGTGCAGACACCTACAGCTAGTCTCTCATTGGTTCTCCCTATTCCTGTTCATTTTGCACAGAAATTGCAAGCTGTGCCAAAGAGGAGGTTAAAGGCACTGACTCTCCAAGCGGGGAGAGTGTTAGTAAAGCATCTGGAATGGTGAACCCGAGGACCAGGATACGAAAACTGAGATGCATTTTAAATCATTTCCCAATCACATGGTGGACGATACTCTTGGTTTCCCATGCATGTTTTAGCTGGAGGAAGAATCCCTTGAGCCTGGAGAGTTGGGACCCATGGAATGGGTACCATGCAGTATGACTTCAAAGGGTCTGCATTTGCTCACCGAAACTCACCAATGCTATCAGCCTGAAGTGTCCAGCCTTATGTCTCAACCAGCTCTGGGTGTAGATGTGTTAAATCCCGGTTGCATCACATGCCCTGAGTGAATTATTTAAGAATTGCTCTCTATTTCACTGTCTTTATGATTTTTTTTGAAATTTATTTTGATAATGGGATTTATCGGATTTTCACTGCTGCGTTTATGCCGCTGTACACACGCTTGATTCTCTTACGGAGACATATATATCCATGGGTTTTAAGATTCTTCCTAGTCAGGTATATTCCTAGGCGTTGAATATGTGGTGTTGGGTCCATTTCGTTGAGCAAGGAGTAGGTCTTGTCTATTACATATTTGGCTTATGGAAAGTTATCTGTGCTAATTTCAGTCTCTGGTTTTATGAAGCACCCCAACGCACCTTTCCCCATAAGCAAGCACTAGTTGGTTTTCTAAATTTGAGACCCTGTTCTGTTTTGTAATTCAGTTCATGTGTAGTCAAGTTTACATTCCGTGTATTAGTGATATCTTATGATGTTTCTTTTTCTGTGTGACGTAGTTCACGTAGAATCACCGTACCTGCATCCACTCACTATGCCGCTACGGGCCTGATGACACAGATTTCATTGCTGAGTGATATTGCATTGTACGTACGTGCCACAACTTCTTTATCCATATTTTGCTTTCTGGGATATTTACCTGTTACTGTAGACGAGCTTCTTGTGAACACAGCCGTCCCAAATATTGGGGTGGCTGTCTGTTTTTGATTTTAATTTCCGTAAGCTATAGGACCATAAGTGGAAGTGCCATAGACTGTGTTGCTTTGTTTCTTATGTGTTTCAGGAAACACCATACACTTCTCCAGGCTGGCTGCTGGCAATTTACATCCTGCCAATCAGCATAACAAGGCTCCCTGTTCTCCATATCCTGTCCTACCTTTCTGGATTTTACACTTTTTTCAGATGGCCCTCTTGCCCGGGGGGCAGTGAGACTTCATTGTAGTGCAGATTTCCTTTACAGGCTTGCTTGGTTGGCCAAAAAGGGCGTATGCGTTTTTTCCTGAATATATTCAGGAAAAAACGCATACGCCCTTTTTGGCCAAGTGCATCATTGTCGACGTTCTGCCTCTTTTCCTATGCTTTCAGGGCAATTCCAGTCTACCCCCTGCAATCGTTTTCCTGAAATTCTGCCCCGCTTTCAAGTCCCCTTCGCAGGCTTACTTCAATATATTTTTGGAGGATAGCTGTCATTTATAACTCTGCAGGTTTGTGAATTACAGTGTCCCTGAGCTCCTTTCTTCAACTCGCTTTCTTGTGAACTGGGCACAAAACCGCAGGATTGCTTCAGGCCCTAATCTGTTTCGGGCAGGGCATGCTGAGCCTTTGGTAAATTCCTCTTCCTGGTGGGAAATGAGCGTTACATTTGCCCGTGCAGACACCTACAGCTAGTCTCTCATTGGTTCTCCCTATTCCTGTTCATCTTGCACAGAAATTGCAAGCTGTGCCAAACAGGAGGTTAAAGGCACTGACTCTCCAAGCAGGGAGACTGTTAGTAAATCATCTGGAATGGTGATCCCGAGGACCAGGATACGAAAACTGAGATGCATTTTAAATCATTTCCCCATAACACGGTGGACCATACTGTGGGTTTCACATGCATGTTTTAGCTGGAGGAAGAATTCCTTGAACCTGAAGAGTTGGGACCCATGGAATAGGTACCATACAGTATGACTTCAAAGGGTGTGCATTTGCTCACCTAAACTCACCAATGCTATCAGCCTGAAGTGTCCAGCCTTATGTCTCAACCAGCTCTGGGTGTAGATGTGGTCAATCCCGGTTGCATCACATGCCCTGAGTGAATTATTTAAGAATTGCTCTCTATTTCACTGTCTTTGTGTTTTGTTTTCGAAATTTATTTTGATAATGGGATTTATCGGATTTTCACTGCTGCCTTTCGGCCGCTGTACACACCCTTGATTCTCTTACGGAGACATATATATCCATGGGTTTTAAGATTCTTCCTAGTCAGGTATATTCCTAGGCGTTGAATATGTGGTGTTGGGTCCATTTCGTTGAGCAAGGAGTAGGTCTTGTCTATTACATATTGGGCTTATGGAAAGTTATCTGTGCTAATTTCAGTCTCTGGTTTTATGCAGCACCCCAAGGCACCTTTCCCCATAAGCAAGCACTAGTTGGTTTTCTAAATTTGAGGCCCTGTTCTGTTTTGTAATTCAGTTCATGTGTAGTCAAGTTTACATTCCGTGTATTCGTGATATCTTATGATGTTTCTTTTTCTGTGTGACGTAGTTCACGTAGAATCACCGTACCTGCATCCACTCACTATGCCGCTATGGGCCTGATGACACAGATTTCATTGCTGAGTGATATTGCATTGTACGTACGTGCCACAAGTTCTTTATCCATTTTTTGCTTTCTGGGATATTTACCTGATACTGTAGACGAGCTTCTTGTGAACACAGCCGTCTCAAATATTGGGGTGGCTGTCTGTTTTTGATTTTAATTTCCGCAAGCTATAGGACCATAAGTGGAAGTGCCATAGGCTGTGTTGCTTTGTTTCTTTCGTGTTTCAGGAAACACCATACACTTCTCCAGGGTGGCTGCTGGCAATTTACATCCTGCCAATCAGCATAACAAGGCTCCCTGTTCTCCATATCCTGTCCTACCTTTCTGGATTTTACACTTTTTTCAGATGGCCCTTTTGCCAGGGGGGCAGTGAGACTTCATTGTAGTGCAGATTTCATTTACAGGCTTGCTTGGTTGGCCAAAAAGGGCGTATGCGTTTTTTCCTGAATATATTCAGGAAAAAACGCATATGCCCTTTTTGGCCAAGTGCATCATTGTCGACGTTCTGCCTCTTTTCCTATGCTTTCAGGGCAATTCCAGTCTACCCCCTGCAATCGTTTTCCTGAAATTCTGCCCCGCTTTCAAGTCCCCTTCGCAGGCTTACTTCAATATATTTTTGGAGGAAAGCTGTCATTTATAACTCTGCAGGTTTGTGAATTACAGTGCCCCTGAGCTCCTTTCTTCAACTCGCTTTCTTGTGAGCTGGGCACAAAACCGCAGGATTGCTTCAGGCCCTAATCTGTTTCCAGCAGGGCACACTGAGCCTTTGTTTAATTCCTCTTCCTGGTGGGCAATGAGCGTTACATTTGCCCGTGCAGACACCTACAGCTAGTCTCTCATTGGTTCTCCCTATTCCTGTTCATTTTGCACAGAAATTGCAAGCTGTGCCAAAGAGGAGGTTAAAGGCACTGACTCTCCAAGCGGGGAGAGTGTTAGTAAAGCATCTGGAATGGTGAACCCGAGGACCAGGATACGAAAACTGAGATGCATTTTAAATCATTTCCCAATCACATGGTGGACGATACTCTTGGTTTCCCATGCATGTTTTAGCTGGAGGAAGAATCCCTTGAGCCTGGAGAGTTGGGACCCATGGAATGGGTACCATGCAGTATGACTTCAAAGGGTCTGCATTTGCTCACCGAAACTCACCAATGCTATCAGCCTGAAGTGTCCAGCCTTATGTCTCAACCAGCTCTGGGTGTAGATGTGTTAAATCCCGGTTGCATCACATGCCCTGAGTGAATTATTTAAGAATTGCTCTCTATTTCACTGTCTTTATGATTTTTTTTGAAATTTATTTTGATAATGGGATTTATCGGATTTTCACTGCTGCGTTTATGCCGCTGTACACACGCTTGATTCTCTTACGGAGACATATATATCCATGGGTTTTAAGATTCTTCCTAGTCAGGTATATTCCTAGGCGTTGAATATGTGGTGTTGGGTCCATTTCGTTGAGCAAGGAGTAGGTCTTGTCTATTACATATTTGGCTTATGGAAAGTTATCTGTGCTAATTTCAGTCTCTGGTTTTATGAAGCACCCCAACGCACCTTTCCCCATAAGCAAGCACTAGTTGGTTTTCTAAATTTGAGACCCTGTTCTGTTTTGTAATTCATTTCATGTGTAGTCAAGTTTACATTCCGTGTATTAGTGATATCTTATGATGTTTCTTTTTCTGTGTGACGTAGTTCACGTAGAATCACCGTACCTGCATCCACTCACTATGCCGCTACGGGCATGATGACACAGATTTCATTGCTGAGTGATATTGCATTGTACGTACGTGCCACAACTTCTTTATCCATATTTTGCTTTCTGGGATATTTACCTGTTACTGTAGACGAGCTTCTTGTGAACACAGCCGTCCCAAATATTGGGGTGGCTGTCTGTTTTTGATTTTAATTTCCGTAAGCTATAGGACCATAAGTGGAAGTGCCATAGACTGTGTTGCTTTGTTTCTTATGTGTTTCAGGAAACACCATACACTTCTCCAGGCTGGCTGCTGGCAATTTACATCCTGCCAATCAGCATAACAAGGCTCCCTGTTCTCCATATCCTGTCCTACCTTTCTGGATTTTACACTTTTTTCAGATGGCCCTCTTGCCAGGGGGGCAGTGAGACTTCATTGTAGTGCAGATTTCCTTTACAGGCTTGCTTGGTTGGCCAAAAAGGGCGTATGCGTTTTTTCCTGAATATATTCAGGAAAAAACGCATACGCCCTTTTTGGCCAAGTGCATCATTGTCGACGTTCTGCCTCTTTTCCTATGCTTTCAGGGCAATTCCAGTCTACCCCCTGCAATCGTTTTCCTGAAATTCTGCCCCGCTTTCAAGTCCCCTTCGCAGGCTTACTTCAATATATTTTTGGAGGATAGCTGTCATTTATAACTCTGCAGGTTTGTGAATTACAGTGCCCCTGAGCTCCTTTCTTCAACTCGCTTTCTTGCGAACTGGGCACAAAACCGCAGGATTGCTTCAGGCCCTAATCTGTTTCGGGCAGGGCATGCTGAGCCTTTGGTAAATTCCTCTTCCTGGTGGGAAATGAGCGTTACATTTGCCCGTGCAGACACCTACAGCTAGTCTCTCATTGGTTCTCCCTATTCCTGTTCATCTTGCACAGAAATTGCAAGCTGTGCCAAACAGGAGGTTAAAGGCACTGACTCTCCAAGCAGGGAGACTGTTAGTAAATCATCTGGAATGGTGAACCCGAGGACCAGGATACGAAAACTGAGATGCATTTTAAATCATTTCCCCATAACACGGTGGACCATACTGTGGGTTTCACATGCATGTTTTAGCTGGAGGAAGAATCCCTTGAACCTGAAGAGTTGGGACCCATGGAATAGGTACCATACAGTATGACTTCAAAGGGTGTGCATTTGCTCACCTAAACTCACCAATGCTATCAGCCTGAAGTGTCCAGCCTTATGTCTCAACCAGCTCTGGGTGTAGATGTGGTCAATCCCGGTTGCATCACATGCCCTGAGTGAATTATTTAAGAATTGCTCTCTATTTCACTGTCTTTGTGTTTTGTTTTCGAAATTTATTTTGATAATGGGATTTATCGGATTTTCACTGCTGCCTTTCGGCCGCTGTACACACCCTTGATTCTCTTACGGAGACATATATATCCATGGGTTTTAAGATTCTTCCTAGTCAGGTATATTCCTAGGCGTTGAATATGTGGTGTTGGGTCCATTTCGTTGAGCAAGGAGTAGGTCTTGTCTATTACATATTTGGCTTATGGAAAGTTATCTGTGCTAATTTCAGTCTCTGGTTTTATGCAGCACCCCAAGGCACCTTTCCCCATAAGCAAGCACTAGTTGGTTTTCTAAATTTGAGACCCTTTTCTGTTTTGTAATTCAGTTCATGTGTAGTCAAGTTTACATTCCGTGTATTCGTGATATCTTATGATGTTTCTTTTTCTGTGTGACGTAGTTCACGTAGAATCACCGTACCTGCATCCACTCACTATGCCGCTATGGGCCTGATGACACAGATTTCATTGCTGAGTGATATTGCATTGTACGTACGTGCCACAAGTTCTTTATCCATTTTTTGCTTTCTGGGATATTTACCTGATACTGTAGACGAGCTTCTTGTGAACACAGCCGTCTCAAATATTGGGGTGGCTGTCTGTTTTTGATTTTAATTTCCGTAAGCTATAGGACCATAAGTGGAAGTGCCATAGGCTGTGTTGCTTTGTTTCTTTCGTGTTTCAGGAAACACCATACACTTCTCCAGGGTGGCTGCTGGCAATTTACATCCTGCCAATCAGCATAACAAGGCTCCCTGTTCTCCATATCCTGTCCTACCTTTCTGGATTTTACACTTTTTTCAGATGGCCCTTTTGCCAGGGGGGCAGTGAGACTTCATTGTAGTGCAGATTTCATTTACAGGCTTGCTTGGTTGGCCAAAAAGGGCGTATGCGTTTTTTCCTGAATATATTCAGGAAAAAACGCATACGCCCTTTTTGGCCAAGTGCATCATTGTCGACGTTCTGCCTCTTTTCCTATGCTTTCAGGGCAATTCCAGTCTACCCCCTGCAATCGTTTTCCTGAAATTCTGCCCCGCTTTCAAGTCCCCTTCGCAGGCTTACTTCAATATATTTTTGGAGGAAAGCTGTCATTTATAACTCTGCAGGTTTGTGAATTACAGTGCCCCTGAGCTCCTTTCTTCAACTCGCTTTCTTGTGAGCTGGGCACAAAACCGCAGGATTGCTTCAGGCCCTAATCTGTTTCCAGCAGGGCACACTGAGCCTTTGTTTAATTCCTCTTCCTGGTGGGCAATGAGCGTTACATTTGCCCGTGCAGACACCTACAGCTAGTCTCTCATTGGTTCTCCCTATTCCTGTTCATTTTGCACAGAAATTGCAAGCTGTGCCAAAGAGGAGGTTAAAGGCACTGACTCTCCAAGCGGGGAGAGTGTTAGTAAAGCATCTGGAATGGTGAACCCGAGGACCAGGATACGAAAACTGAGATGCATTTTAAATCATTTCCCAATCACATGGTGGACGATACTCTTGGTTTCCCATGCATGTTTTAGCTGGAGGAAGAATCCCTTGAACCTGGAGAGTTGGGACCCATGGAATGGGTACCATGCAGTATGACTTCAAAGGGTCTGCATTTGCTCACCGAAACTCACCAATGCTATCAGCCTGAAGTGTCCAGCCTTATGTCTCAACCAGCTCTGGGTGTAGATGTGTTAAATCCCGGTTGCATCACATGCCCTGAGTGAATTATTTAAGAATTGCTCTCTATTTCACTGTCTTTATGATTTTTTTTTGAAATTTATTTTGATAATGGGATTTATCGGATTTTCACTGCTGCGTTTATGCCGCTGTACACACGCTTGATTCTCTTACGGAGACATATATATCCATGGGTTTTAAGATTCTTCCTAGTCAGGTATATTCCTAGGCGTTGAATATGTGGTGTTGGGTCCATTTCGTTGAGCAAGGAGTAGGTCTTGTCTATTACATATTTGGCTTATGGAAAGTTATCTGTGCTAATTTCAGTCTCTGGTTTTATGAAGCACCCCAACGCACCTTTCCCCATAAGCAAGCACTAGTTGGTTTTCTAAATTTGAGACCCTGTTCTGTTTTGTAATTCAGTTCATGTGTAGTCAAGTTTACATTCCGTGTATTAGTGATATCTTATGATGTTTCTTTTTCTGTGTGACGTAGTTCACGTAGAATCACCGTACCTGCATCCACTCACTATGCCGCTACGGGCCTGATGACACAGATTTCATTGCTGAGTGATATTGCATTGTACGTACGTGCCACAACTTCTTTATCCATATTTTGCTTTCTGGGATATTTACCTGTTACTGTAGACGAGCTTCTTGTGAACACAGCCGTCCCAAATATTGGGGTGGCTGTCTGTTTTTGATTTTAATTTCCGTAAGCTATAGGACCATAAGTGGAAGTGCCATAGACTGTGTTGCTTTGTTTCTTATGTGTTTCAGGAAACACCATACACTTCTCCAGGCTGGCTGCTGGCAATTTACATCCTGCCAATCAGCATAACAAGGCTCCCTGTTCTCCATATCCTGTCCTACCTTTCTGGATTTTACACTTTTTTCAGATGGCCCTCTTGCCCGGGGGGCAGTGAGACTTCATTGTAGTGCAGATTTCCTTTACAGGCTTGCTTGGTTGGCCAAAAAGGGCGTATGCGTTTTTTCCTGAATATATTCAGGAAAAAACGCATACGCCCTTTTTGGCCAAGTGCATCATTGTCGACGTTCTGCCTCTTTTCCTATGCTTTCAGGGCAATTCCAGTCTACCCCCTGCAATCGTTTTCCAGAAATTCTGCCCCGCTTTCAAGTCCCCTTCGCAGGCTTACTTCAATATATTTTTGGAGGATAGCTGTCATTTATAACTCTGCAGGTTTGTGAATTACAGTGCCCCTGAGCTCCTTTCTTCAACTCTCTTTCTTGTGAACTGGGCACAAAACCGCAGGATTGCTTCAGGCCCTAATCTGTTTCGGGCAGGGCATGCTGAGCCTTTGGTAAATTCCTCTTCCTGGTGGGAAATGAGCGTTACATTTGCCCGTGCAGACACCTACAGCTAGTCTCTCATTGGTTCTCCCTATTCCTGTTCATCTTGCACAGAAATTGCAAGCTGTGCCAAACAGGAGGTTAAAGGCACTGACTCTCCAAGCAGGGAGACTGTTAGTAAATCATCTGGAATGGTGAACCCGAGGACCAGGATACGAAAACTGAGATGCATTTTAAATCATTTCCCCATAACACGGTGGACCATACTGTGGGTTTCACATGCATGTTTTAGCTGGAGGAAGAATCCCTTGAACCTGAAGAGTTGGGACCCATGGAATAGGTACCATACAGTATGACTTCAAACGGTGTGCATTTGCTCACCTAAACTCACCAATGCTATCAGCCTGAAGTGTCCAGCCTTATGTCTCAACCAGCTCTGGGTGTAGATGTGGTCAATCCCGGTTGCATCACATGCCCTGAGTGAATTATTTAAGAATTGCTCTCTATTTCACTGTCTTTGTGTTTTGTTTTCGAAATTTATTTTGATAATGGGATTTATCGGATTTTCACTGCTGACTTTCGGCCGCTGTACACACCCTTGATTCTCTTACGGAGACATATATATCCATGGGTTTTAAGATTCTTCCTAGTCAGGTATATTCCTAGGCGTTGAATATGTGGTGTTGGGTCCATTTCGTTGAGCAAACAGTAGGTCTTGTCTATTACATATTGGGCTTATGGAAAGTTATCTGTGCTAATTTCAGTCTCTGGTTTTATGCAGCACCCCAAGGCACCTTTCCCCATAAGCAAGCACTAGTTGGTTTTCTAAATTTGAGACCCTTTTCTATTTTGTAATTCAGTTCATGTGTAGTCAAGTTTACATTCCGTGTATTCGTGATATCTTATGATGTTTCTTTTTCTGTGTGACGTAGTTCACGTAGAATCACCGTACCTGCATCCACTCACTATGCCGCTATGGGCCTGATGACACAGATTTCATTGCTGAGTGATATTGCATTGTACGTACGTGCCACAAGTTCTTTATCCATTTTTTGCTTTCTGGGATATTTACCTGATACTGTAGACGAGCTTCTTGTGAACACAGCCGTCTCAAATATTGGGGTGGCTGTCTGTTTTTGATTTTAATTTCCGTAAGCTATAGGACCATAAGTGGAAGTGCCATAGGCTGTGTTGCTTTGTTTCTTTCGTGTTTCAGGAAACACCATACACTTCTCCAGGCTGGCTGCTGGCAATTTACATCCTGCCAATCAGCATAACAAGGCTCCCTGTTCTCCATATCCTGTCCTACCTTTCTGGATTTTACACTTTTTTCAGATGGCCCTTTTGCCAGGGGGGCAGTGAGACTTCATTGTAGTGCAGATTTCATTTACAGGCTTGCTTGGTTGGCCAAAAAGGGCGTATGCGTTTTTTCCTGAATATATTCAGGAAAAAACGCATACGCCCTTTTTGGCCAAGTGCATCATTGTCGACGTTCTGCCTCTTTTCCTATGCTTTCAGGGCAATTCCAGTCTACCCCCTGCAATCGTTTTCCTGAAATTCTGCCCCGCTTTCAAGTCCCCTTCGCAGGCTTACTTCAATATATTTTTGGAGGAAAGCTGTCATTTATAACTCTGCAGGTTTGTGAATTACAGTGCCCCTGAGCTCCTTTCTTCAACTCGCTTTCTTGTGAGCTGGGCACAAAACCGCAGGATTGCTTCAGGCCCTAATCTGTTTCCAGCAGGGCACACTGAGCCTTTGTTTAATTCCTCTTCCTGGTGGGCAATGAGCGTTACATTTGCCCGTGCAGACACCTACAGCTAGTCTCTCATTGGTTCTCCCTATTCCTGTTCATTTTGCACAGAAATTGCAAGCTGTGCCAAAGAGGAGGTTAAAGGCACTGACTCTCCAAGCGGGGAGAGTGTTAGTAAAGCATCTGGAATGGTGAACCCGAGGACCAGGATACGAAAACTGAGATGCATTTTAAATCATTTCCCAATCACATGGTGGACGATACTCTTGGTTTCCCATGCATGTTTTAGCTGGAGGAAGAATCCCTTGAACCTGGAGAGTTGGGACCCATGGAATGGGTACCATGCAGTATGACTTCAAAGGGTCTGCATTTGCTCACCGAAACTCACCAATGCTATCAGCCTGAAGTGTCCAGCCTTATGTCTCAACCAGCTCTGGGTGTAGATGTGTTAAATCCCGGTTGCATCACATGCCCTGAGTGAATTATTTAAGAATTGCTCTCTATTTCACTGTCTTTATGATTTTTTTTTGAAATTTATTTTGATAATGGGATTTATCGGATTTTCACTGCTGCGTTTATGCCGCTGTACACACGCTTGATTCTCTTACGGAGACATATATATCCATGGGTTTTAAGATTCTTCCGAGTCAGGTATATTCCTAGGCGTTGAATATGTGGTGTTGGGTCCATTTCGTTGAGCAAGGAGTAGGTCTTGTCTATTACATATTTGGCTTATGGAAAGTTATCTGTGCTAATTTCAGTCTCTGGTTTATGAAGCACCCCAACGCACCTTTCCCCATAAGCAAGCACTAGTTGGTTTTCTAAATTTGAGACCCTGTTCTGTTTTGTAATTCAGTTCATGTGTAGTCAAGTTTACATTCCGTGTATTAGTGATATCTTATGATGTTTCTTTTTCTGTGTGACGTAGTTCACGTAGAATCACCGTACCTGCATCCACTCACTATGCCGCTACGGGCCTGATGACACAGATTTCATTGCTGAGTGATATTGCATTGTACGTACGTGCCACAACTTCTTTATCCATATTTTGCTTTCTGGGATATTTACCTGTTACTGTAGACGAGCTTCTTGTGAACACAGCCGTCCCAAATATTGGGGTGGCTGTCTGTTTTTGATTTTAATTTCCGTAAGCTATAGGACCATAAGTGGAAGTGCCATAGACTGTGTTGCTTTGTTTCTTATGTGTTTCAGGAAACACCATACACTTCTCCAGGCTGGCTGCTGGCAATTTACATCCTGCCAATCAGCATAACAAGGCTCCCTGTTCTCCATATCCTGTCCTACCTTTCTGGATTTTACACTTGTTTCAGATGGCCCTCTTGCCCGGGGGGCAATGAGACTTCATTGTAGTGCAGATTTCCTTTACAGGCTTGCTTGGTTGGCCAAAAAGGGCGTATGCGTTTTTTCCTGAATATATTCAGGAAAAAACGCATACGCCCTTTTTGGCCAAGTGCATCATTGTCGACGTTCTGCCTCTTTTCCTATGCTTTCAGGGCAATTCCAGTCTACCCCCTGCAATCGTTTTCCTGAAATTCTGCCCCGCTTTCAAGTCCCCTTCGCAGGCTTACTTCAATATATTTTTGGAGGATAGCTGTCATTTATAACTCTGCAGGTTTGTGAATTACAGTGCCCCTGAGCTCCTTTCTTCAACTCGCTTTCTTGTGAACTGGGCACAAAACCGCAGGATTGCTTCAGGCCCTAATCTGTTTCGGGCAGGGCATGCTGAGCCTTTGGTAAATTCCTCTTCCTGGTGGGAAATGAGCGTTACATTTGCCCGTGCAGACACCTACAGCTAGTCTCTCATTGGTTCTCCCTATTCCTGTTCATCTTGCACAGAAATTGCAAGCTGTGCCAAACAGGAGGTTAAAGGCACTGACTCTCCAAGCAGGGAGACTGTTAGTAAATCATCTGGAATGGTGAACCCGAGGACCAGGATACGAAAACTGAGATGCATTTTAAATCATTTCCCCATAACACGGTGGACCATACTGTGGGTTTCACATGCATGTTTTAGCTGGAGGAAGAATCCCTTGAACCTGAAGAGTTGGGACCCATGGAATAGGTACCATACAGTATGACTTCAAAGGGTGTGCATTTGCTCACCTAAACTCACCAATGCTATCAGCCTGAAGTGTCCAGCCTTATGTCTCAACCAGCTCTGGGTGTAGATGTGGTCAATCCCGGTTGCATCACATGCCCTGAGTGAATTATTTAAGAATTGCTCTCTATTTCACTGTCTTTATGATTTTTTTTTGAAATTTATTTTGATAATGGGATTTATCGGATTTTCACTGCTGCCTTTCGGCTGCTGTACACACCCTTGATTCTCTTACGGAGACATATATATCCATGGGTTTTAAGATTCTTCCTAGTCAGGTATATTCCTAGGCGTTGAATATGTGGTGTTGGGTCCATTTCGTTGAGCAAGGAGTAGGACTTGTCTATTACATATTGGGCTTATGGAAAGTTATCTGTGCTAATTTCAGTCTCTGGTTTTATGCAGCACCCCAAGGCACCTTTCCCCATAAGCAAGCACTAGTTGGTTTTCTAAATTTGAGACCCTTTTCTATTTTGTAATTCAGTTCATGTGTAGTCAAGTTTACATTCCGTGTATTCGTGATATCTTATGATGTTTCTTTTTCTGTGTGACGTAGTTCACGTAGAATCACCGTACCTGCATCCACTCACTATGCCGCTACGGGCCTGATGACACAGATTTAATTGCTGAGTGATATTGCATTGTACGTACGTGCCACAAGTTCTTTATCCATTTTTTGCTTTCTGGGATATTTACCTGATACTGTAGACGAGCTTCTTGTGAACACAGCCGTCTCAAATATTGGGGTGGCTGTCTGTTTTTGATTTTAATTTCCGTAAGCTATAGGACCATAAGTGGAAGTGCCATAGGCTGTGTTGCTTTGTTTCTTTCGTGTTTCAGGAAACACCATACACTTCTCCAGGGTGGCTGCTGGCAATTTACATCCTGCCAATCAGCATAACAAGGCTCCCTGTTCTCCATATCCTGTCCTACCTTTCTGGATTTTACACTTTTTTCAGATGGCCCTTTTGCCAGGGGGGCAGTGAGACTTCATTGTAGTGCAGATTTCATTTACAGGCTTGCTTGGTTGGCCAAAAAGGGCGTATGCGTTTTTTCCTGAATATATTCAGGAAAAAACGCATACGCCCTTTTTGGCCAAGTGCATCATTGTCGACGTTCTGCCTCTTTTCCTATGCTTTCAGGGCAATTCCAGTCTACCCCCTGCAATCGTTTTCCTGAAATTCTGCCCCGCTTTCAAGTCCCCTTCGCAGGCTTACTTCAATATATTTTTGGAGGAAAGCTGTCATTTATAACTCTGCAGGTTTGTGAATTACAGTGCCCCTGAGCTCCTTTCTTCAACTCGCTTTCTTGTGAGCTGGGCACAAAACCGCAGGATTGCTTCAGGCCCTAATCTGTTTCCAGCAGGGCACACTGAGCCTTTGTTTAATTCCTCTTCCTGGTGGGCAATGAGTGTTACATTTGCCCGTGCAGACACCTACAGCTAGTCTCTCATTGGTTCTCCCTATTCCTGTTCATTTTGCACAGAAATTGCAAGCTGTGCCAAAGAGGAGGTTAAAGGCACTGACTCTCCAAGCGGGGAGAGTGTTAGTAAAGCATCTGGAATGGTGAACCCGAGGACCAGGATACGAAAACTGAGATGCATTTTAAATCATTTCCCAATCACATGGTGGACGATACTCTTGGTTTCCCATGCATGTTTTAGCTGGAGGAAGAATCCCTTGAACCTGGAGAGTTGGGACCCATGGAATGGGTACCATGCAGTATGACTTCAAAGGGTCTGCATTTGCTCACCGAAACTCACGAATGCTATCAGCCTGAAGTGTCCAGCCTTATGTCTCAACCAGCTCTGGGTGTAGATGTGTTAAATCCCGGTTGCATCACATGCCCTGAGTGAATTATTTAAGAATTGCTCTCTATTTCACTGTCTTTATGATTTTTTTTTGAAATTTATTTTGATAATGGGATTTATCGGATTTTCACTGCTGCGTTTATGCCGCTGTACACACGCTTGATTCTCTTATGGAGACATATATATCCATAGGTTTTAAGATTCTTCCTAGTCAGGTATATTCCTAGGCGTTGAATATGTGGTGTTGGGTCCATTTCGTTGAGCAAGGAGTAGGTCTTGTCTATTACATATTTGGCTTATGGAAAGTTATCTGTGCTAATTTCAGTCTCTGGTTTATGAAGCACCCCAACGCACCTTTCCCCATAAGCAAGCACTAGTTGGTTTTCTAAATTTGAGACCCTGTTCTGTTTTGTAATACAGTTCATGTGTAGTCAAGTTTACATTCCGTGTATTAGTGATATCTTATGATGTTTCTTTTTCTGTGTGACGTAGTTCACGTAGAATCACCGTACCTGCATCCACTCACTATGCCGCTACGGGCCTGATGACACAGATTTCATTGCTGAGTGATATTGCATTGTACGTACGTGCCACAACTTCTTTATCCATATTTTGCTTTCTGGGATATTTACCTGTTACTGTAGACGAGCTTCTTGTGAACACAGCCGTCCCAAATATTGGGGTGGCTGTCTGTTTTTGATTTTAATTTCCGTAAGCTATAGGACCATAAGTGGAAGTGCCATAGACTGTGTTGCTTTGTTTCTTATGTGTTTCAGGAAACACCATACACTTCTCCAGGCAGGCTGCTGGCAATTTACATCCTGCCAATCATCATAACAAGGCTCCCTGTTCTCCATATACTGTCCTACCTTTCTGGATTTTACACTTTTTTCAGATGGCCCTCTTGCCCGGGGGGCAGTGAGACTTCATTGTAGTGCAGATTTCCTTTACAGGCTTGCTTGGTTGGCCAAAAAGGGCGTATGCGTTTTTTCCTGAATATATTCAGGAAAAAACGCATACGCCCTTTTTGGCCAAGTGCATCATTGTCGACGTTCTGCCTCTTTTCCTATGCTTTCAGGGCAATTCCAGTCTACCCCCTGCAATCGTTTTCCTGAAATTCTGCCCCGCTTTCAAGTCCCCTTCGCAGGCTTACTTCAATATATTTTTGGAGGATAGCTGTCATTTATAACTCTGCAGGTTTGTGAATTACAGTGCCCCTGAGCTCCTTTCTTCAACTCGCTTTCTTGTGAACTGGGCACAAAACCGCAGGATTGCTTCAGGCCCTAATCTGTTTCGGGCAGGGCATGCTGAGCCTTTGGTAAATTCCTCTTCCTGGTGGGAAATGAGCGTTACATTTGCCCGTGCAGACACCTACAGCTAGTCTCTCATTGGTTCTCCCTATTCCTGTTCATCTTGCACAGAAATTGCAAGCTGTGCCAAACAGGAGGTTAAAGGCACTGACTCTCCAAGCAGGGAGACTGTTAGTAAATCATCTGGAATGGTGAACCCGAGGACCAGGATACGAAAACTGAGATGCATTTTAAATCATTTCCCCATAACACGGTGGACCATACTGTGGGTTTCACATGCATGTTTTAGCTGGAGGAAGAATCCCTTGAACCTGAAGAGTTGGGACCCATGGAATAGGTACCATACAGTATGACTTCAAAGGGTGTGCATTTGCTCACCTAAACTCACCAATGCTATCAGCCTGAAGTGTCCAGCCTTATGTCTCAACCAGCTCTGGGTGTAGATGTGGTCAATCCCGGTTGCATCACATGCCCTGAGTGAATTATTTAAGAATTGCTCTCTATTTCACTGTCTTTGTGTTTTGTTTTCGAAATTTATTTTGATAATGGGATTTATCGGATTTTCACTGCTGCGTTTATGCCGCTGTACACACGCTTGATTCTCTTACGGAGACATATATATCCATGGGTTTTAAGATTCTTCCTAGTCAGGTATATTCCTAGGCGTTGAATATGTGGTGTGGGGTCCATTTCGTTGAGCAAGGAGTAGGTCTTGTCTATTACATATTGGGCTTATGGAAAGTTATCTGTGCTAATTTCAGTCTCTGGTTTTATGCAGCACCCCAAGGCACCTTTCCCCATAAGCAAGCACTAGTTGGTTTTCTAAATTTGAGACCCTTTTCTATTTTGTAATTCAGTTCATGTGTAGTCAAGTTTACATTCCGTGTATTCGTGATATCTTATGATGTTTCTTTTTCTGTGTGACGTAGTTCACGTAGAATCACCGTACCTGCATCCACTCACTATGCCGCTATGGGCCTGATGACACAGATTTCATTGCTGAGTGATATTGCATTGTACGTACGTGCCACAAGTTCTTTATCCATTTTTTGCTTTCTGGGATATTTACCTGATACTGTAGACGAGCTTCTTGTGAACACAGCCGTCTCAAATATTGGGGTGGCTGTCTGTTTTTGATTTTAATTTCCGTAAGCTATAGGACCATAAGTGGAAGTGCCATAGGCTGTGTTGCTTTGTTTCTTTCGTGTTTCAGGAAACACCATACACTTCTCCAGGCTGGCTGCTGGCAATTTACATCCTGCCAATCAGCATAACAAGGCTCCCTGTTCTCCATATCCTGTCCTACCTTTCTGGATTTTACACTTTTTTCAGATGGCCCTCTTGCCCGGGGGGCAGTGAGACTTCATTGTAGTGCAGATTTCCTTTACAGGCTTTCTTGGTTGGCCAAAAAGGGCGTATGCGTTTTTTCCTGAATATATTCAGGAAAAAACGCATACGCCCTTTTTGGCCAAGTGCATCATTGTCGACGTTCTGCCTCTTTTCCTATGCTTTCAGGGCAATTCCAGTCTACCCCCTGCAATCGTTTTCCTGAAATTCTGCCCCGCTTTCAAGTCCCCTTCGCAGGCTTACTTCAATATATTTTTGGAGGAAAGCTGTCATTTATAACTCTGCAGGTTTGTGAATTACAGTGCCCCTGAGCTCCTTATTTCAACTCGCTTTCTTGTGAGCTGGGCACAAAACCGCAGGATTGCTTCAGGCCCTAATCTGTTTCCAGCAGGGCACACTGAGCCTTTGTTTAATTCCTCTTCCTGGTGGGCAATGAGCGTTACATTTGCCCGTGCAGACACCTACAGCTAGTCTCTCATTGGTTCTCCCTATTCCTGTTCATTTTGCACAGAAATTGCAAGCTGTGCCAAAGAGGAGGTTAAAGGCACTGACTCTCCAAGCAGGGAGAGTGTTAGTAAAGCATCTGGAATGGTGAACCCGAGGACCAGGATACGAAAACTGAGATGCATTTTAAATCATTTCCCAATCACATGGTGGACGATACTCTTGGTTTCCCATGCATGTTTTAGCTGGAGGAAGAATCCCTTGAACCTGGAGAGTTGGGACCCATGGAATGGGTACCATGCAGTATGACTTCAAAGGGTCTGCATTTGCTCACCGAAACTCACCAATGCTATCAGCCTGAAGTGTCCAGCCTTATGTCTCAACCAGCTCTGGGTGTAGATGTGTTAAATCCCGGTTGCATCACATGCCCTGAGTGAATTATTTAAGAATTGCTCTCTATTTCACTGTCTTTATGATTTTTTTTTGAAATTTATTTTGATAATGGGATTTATCGGATTTTCACTGCTGCGTTTATGCCGCTGTACACACGCTTGATTCTCTTATGGAGACATATATATCCATAGGTTTTAAGATTCTTCCTAGTCAGGTATATTCCTAGGCGTTGAATATGTGGTGTTGGGTCCATTTCGTTGAGCAAGGAGTAGGTCTTGTCTATTACATATTTGGCTTATGGAAAGTTATCTGTGCTAATTTCAGTCTCTGGTTTATGAAGCACCCCAACGCACCTTTCCCCATAAGCAAGCACTAGTTGGTTTTCTAAATTTGAGACCCTGTTCTGTTTTGTAATACAGTTCATGTGTAGTCAAGTTTACATTCCGTGTATTAGTGATATCTTATGATGTTTCTTTTTCTGTGTGACGTAGTTCACGTAGAATCACCGTACCTGCATCCACTCACTATGCCGCTACGGGCCTGATGACACAGATTTCATTGCTGAGTGATATTGCATTGTACGTACGTGCCACAACTTCTTTATCCATATTTTGCTTTCTGGGATATTTACCTGTTACTGTAGACGAGCTTCTTGTGAACACAGCCGTCCCAAATATTGGGGTGGCTGTCTGTTTTTGATTTTAATTTCCGTAAGCTATAGGACCATAAGTGGAAGTGCCATAGACTGTGTTGCTTTGTTTCTTATGTGTTTCAGGAAACACCATACACTTCTCCAGGCAGGCTGCTGGCAATTTACATCCTGCCAATCATCATAACAAGGCTCCCTGTTCTCCATATACTGTCCTACCTTTCTGGATTTTACACTTTTTTCAGATGGCCCTCTTGCCCGGGGGGCAGTGAGACTTCATTGTAGTGCAGATTTCCTTTACAGGCTTGCTTGGTTGGCCAAAAAGGGCGTATGCGTTTTTTCCTGAATATATTCAGGAAAAAACGCATACGCCCTTTTTGGCCAAGTGCATCATTGTCGACGTTCTGCCTCTTTTCCTATGCTTTCAGGGCAATTCCAGTCTACCCCCTGCAATCGTTTTCCTGAAATTCTGCCCCGCTTTCAAGTCCCCTTCGCAGGCTTACTTCAATATATTTTTGGAGGATAGCTGTCATTTATAACTCTGCAGGTTTGTGAATTACAGTGCCCCTGAGCTCCTTTCTTCAACTCGCTTTCTTGTGAACTGGGCACAAAACCGCAGGATTGCTTCAGGCCCTAATCTGTTTCGGGCAGGGCATGCTGAGCCTTTGGTAAATTCCTCTTCCTGGTGGGAAATGAGCGTTACATTTGCCCGTGCAGACACCTACAGCTAGTCTCTCATTGGTTCTCCCTATTCCTGTTCATCTTGCACAGAAATTGCAAGCTGTGCCAAACAGGAGGTTAAAGGCACTGACTCTCCAAGCAGGGAGACTGTTAGTAAATCATCTGGAATGGTGAACCCGAGGACCAGGATACGAAAACTGAGATGCATTTTAAATCATTTCCCCATAACACGGTGGACCATACTGTGGGTTTCACATGCATGTTTTAGCTGGAGGAAGAATCCCTTGAACCTGAAGAGTTGGGACCCATGGAATAGGTACCATACAGTATGACTTCAAAGGGTGTGCATTTGCTCACCTAAACTCACCAATGCTATCAGCCTGAAGTGTCCAGCCTTATGTCTCAACCAGCTCTGGGTGTAGATGTGGTCAATCCCGGTTGCATCACATGCCCTGAGTGAATTATTTAAGAATTGCTCTCTATTTCACTGTCTTTGTGTTTTGTTTTCGAAATTTATTTTGATAATGGGATTTATCGGATTTTCACTGCTGCCTTTCGGCCGCTGTACACACCCTTGATTCTCTTACGGAGACATATATATCCATGGGTTTTAAGATTCTTCCTAGTCAGGTATATTCCTAGGCGTTGAATATGTGGTGTGGGGTCCATTTCGTTGAGCAAGGAGTAGGTCTTGTCTATTACATATTGGGCTTATGGAAAGTTATCTGTGCTAATTTCAGTCTCTGGTTTTATGCAGCACCCCAAGGCACCTTTCCCCATAAGCAAGCACTAGTTGGTTTTCTAAATTTGAGACCCTTTTCTATTTTGTAATTCAGTTCATGTGTAGTCAAGTTTACATTCCGTGTATTCGTGATATCTTATGATGTTTCTTTTTCTGTGTGACGTAGTTCACGTAGAATCACCGTACCTGCATCCACTCACTATGCCGCTATGGGCCTGATGACACAGATTTCATTGCTGAGTGATATTGCATTGTACGTACGTGCCACAAGTTCTTTATCCATTTTTTGCATTCTGGGATATTTACCTGATACTGTAGACGAGCTTCTTGTGAACACAGCCGTCTCAAATATTGGGGTGGCTGTCTGTTTTTGATTTTAATTTCCGTAAGCTATAGGACCATAAGTGGAAGTGCCATAGGCTGTGTTGCTTTGTTTCTTTCGTGTTTCAGGAAACACCATACACTTCTCCAGGCTGGCTGCTGGCAATTTACATCCTGCCAATCAGCATAACAAGGCTCCCTGTTCTCCATATCCTGTCCTACCTTTCTGGATTTTACACTTTTTTCAGATGGCCCTCTTGCCCGGGGGGCAGTGAGACTTCATTGTAGTGCAGATTTCCTTTACAGGCTTTCTTGGTTGGCCAAAAAGGGCGTATGCGTTTTTTCCTGAATATATTCAGGAAAAAACGCATACGCCCTTTTTGGCCAAGTGCATCATTGTCGACGTTCTGCCTCTTTTCCTATGCTTTCAGGGCAATTCCAGTCTACCCCCTGCAATCGTTTTCCTGAAATTCTGCCCCACTTTCAAGTCCCCTTCGCAGGCTTACTTCAATATATTTTTGGAGGAAAGCTGTCATTTATAACTCTGCAGGTTTGTGAATTACAGTGCCCCTGAGCTCCTTTCTTCAACTCGCTTTCTTGTGAGCTGGGCACAAAACCGCAGGATTGCTTCAGGCCCTAATCTGTTTCCAGCAGGGCACACTGAGCCTTTGTTTAATTCCTCTTCCTGGTGGGCAATGAGCGTTACATTTGCCCGTGCAGACACCTACAGCTAGTCTCTCATTGGTTCTACCTATTCCTGTTCATTTTGCACAGAAATTGCAAGCTGTGCCAAAGAGGAGGTTAAAGGCACTGACTCTCCAAGCAGGGAGAGTGTTAGTAAAGCATCTGGAATGGTGAACCCGAGGACCAGGATACGAAAACTGAGATGCATTTTAAATCATTTCCCAATCACATGGTGGACGATACTCTTGGTTTCCCATGCATGTTTTAGCTGGAGGAAGAATCCCTTGAACCTGGAGAGTTGGGACCCATGGAATGGGTACCATGCAGTATGACTTCAAAGGGTCTGCATTTGCTCACCGAAACTCACCAATGCTATCAGCCTGAAGTGTCCAGCCTTATGTCTCAACCAGCTCTGGGTGTAGATGTGTTAAATCCCGGTTGCATCACATGCCCTGAGTGAATTATTTAAGAATTGCTCTCTATTTCACTGTCTTTATGATTTTTTTTTGAAATTTATTTTGATAATGGGATTTATCGGATTTTCACTGCTGCGTTTATGCCGCTGTACACACGCTTGATTCTCTTACGGAGACATATATATCCATGGGTTTTAAGATTCTTCCTAGTCAGGTATATTCCTAGGCGTTGAATATGTGGTGTTGGGTCCATTTCGTTGAGCAAGGAGTAGGTCTTGTCTATTACATATTTGGCTTATGGAAAGTTATCTGTGCTAATTTCAGTCTCTGGTTTTATGAAGCACCGCAACGCACCTTTCCCCATAAGCAAGCACTAGTTGGTTTTCTAAATTTGAGACCCTGTTCTGTTTTGTAATTCAGTTCATGT
This sequence comes from Phocoena phocoena, assembly GCF_963924675.1. Taxonomy (NCBI): domain Eukaryota; kingdom Metazoa; phylum Chordata; class Mammalia; order Artiodactyla; family Phocoenidae; genus Phocoena; species Phocoena phocoena. Next base: position 499,422 of record NW_027077682.1, read on the forward strand.
GTAGTCAAGTTTACATTCCGTGTATTAGTGATATCTTATGATGTTTCTTTTTCTGTGTGATGTAGTTCACGTAGAATCACCGTACCTGCATCCACTCACTATGCCGCTACGGGCCTGATGACACAGATTTCATTGCTGAGTGATATTGCATTGTACGTACGTGCCACAACTTCTTTATCCATATTTTGCTTTCTGGGATATTTACCTGTTACTGTAGACGAGCTTCTTGTGAACACAGCCGTCCCAAATATTGGGGTGGCTGTCTGTTTTTGATTTTAATTTCCGTAAGCTATAGGACCATAAGTGGAAGTGCCATAGACTGTGTTGCTTTGTTTCTTATGTGTTTCAGGAAACACCATACACTTCTCCAGGCTGGCTGCTGGCAATTTACATCCTGCCAATCAGCATAACAAGGCTCCCTGTTCTCCATATCCTGTCCTACCTTTCTGGATTTTACACTTTTTTCAGATGGCCCTCTTGCCCGGGGGGCAATGAGACTTCATTGTAGTGCAGATTTCCTTTACAGGCTTGCTTGGTTGGCCAAAAAGGGCGTATGCGTTTTTTCCTGAATATATTCAGGAAAAAACGCATACGCCCTTTTTGGCCAAGTGCATCATTGTCGACGTTCTGCCTCTTTTCCTATGCTTTCAGGGCAATTCCAGTCTACCCCCTGCAATCGTTTTCCTGAAATTCTGCCCCGCTTTCAAGTCCCCTTCGCAGGCTTACTTCAATATATTTTTGGAGGATAGCTGTCATTTATAACTCTGCAGGTTTGTGAATTACAGTGCCCCTGAGCTCCTTTCTTCAACTCGCTTTCTTGTGAACTGGGCACAAAACCGCAGGATTGCTTCAGGCCCTAATCTGTTTCGGGCAGGGCATGCTGAGCCTTTGGTAAATTCCTCTTCCTGGTGGGAAATGAGCGTTACATTTGCCCGTGCAGACACCTACAGCTAGTCTCTCATTGGTTCTCCCTATTCCTGTTCATCTTGCACAGAAATTGCAAGCTGTGCCAAACAGGAGGTTAAAGGCACTGACTCTCCAAGCAGGGAGACTGTTAGTAAATCATCTGGAATGGTGAACCCGAGGACCAGGATACGAAAACTGAGATGCATTTTAAATCATTTCCCCATAACACGGTGGACCATACTGTGGGTTTCACATGCATGTTTTAGCTGGAGGAAGAATCCCTTGAACCTGAAGAGTTGGGACCCATGGAATAGGTACCATACAGTATGACTTCAAAGGGTGTGCATTTGCTCACCGAAACTCACCAATGCTATCAGCCTGAAGTGTCCAGCCTTATGTCTCAACCAGCTCTGGGTGTAGATGTGGTCAATCCCGGTTGCATCACATGCCCTGAGTGAATTATTTAAGAATTGCTCTCTATTTCACTGTCTTTGTGTTTTGTTTTCGAAATTTATTTTGATAATGGGATTTATCGGATTTTCACTGCTGCCTTTCGGCCGCTGTACACACCCTTGATTCTCTTACGGAGACATATATATCCATGGGTTTTAAGATTCTTCCTAGTCAGGTATATTCCTAGGCGTTGAATATGTGGTGTTGGGTCCATTTCGTTGAGCAAGGAGTAGGTCTTGTCTATTACATATTGGGCTTATGGAAAGTTATCTGTGCTAATTTCAGTCTCTGGTTTTATGCAGCACCCCAAGGCACCTTTCCCCATAAGCAAGCACTAGTTGGTTTTCTAAATTTGAGACCCTTTTCTATTTTGTAATTCAGTTCATGTGTAGTCAAGTTTACATTCCGTGTATTCGTGATATCTTATGATGTTTCTTTTTCTGTGTGACGTAGTTCACGTAGAATCACCGTACCTGCATCCACTCACTATGCCGCTATGGGCCTGATGACACAGATTTCATTGCTGAGTGATATTGCATTGTACGTACGTGCCACAAGTTCTTTATCCATTTTTTGCTTTCTGGGATATTTACCTGATACTGTAGACGAGCTTCTTGTGAACACAGCCGTCTCAAATATTGGGGTGGCTGTCTGTTTTTGATTTTAATTTCCGTAAGCTATAGGACCATAAGTGGAAGTGCCATAGGCTGTGTTGCTTTGTTTCTTTCGTGTTTCAGGAAACACCATACACTTCTCCAGGCTGGCTGCTGGCAATTTACATCCTGCCAATCAGCATAACAAGGCTCCCTGTTCTCCATATCCTGTCCTACCTTTCTGGATTTTACACTTTTTTCAGATGGCCCTCTTGCCCGGCGGGCAGTGAGACTTCATTGTAGTGCAGATTTCCTTTACAGGCTTGCTTGGTTGGCCAAAAAGGGCGTATGCGTTTTTTCCTGAATATATTCAGGAAAAAACGCATACGCCCTTTTTGGCCAAGTGCATCATTGTCGACGTTCTGCCTCTTTTCCTATGCTTTCAGGGCAATTCCAGTCTACCCCCTGCAATCGTTTTCCTGAAATTCTGCCCCGCTTTCAAGTCCCCTTCGCAGGCTTACTTCAATATATTTTTGGAGGATAGCTGTCATTTATAACTCTGCAGGTTTGTGAATTACAGTGCCCCTGAGCTCCTTTCTTCAACTCGCTTTCTTGTGAACTGGGCACAAAACCGCAGGATTGCTTCAGGCCCTAATCTGTTTCGGGCAGGGCATGCTGAGCCTTTGGTAAATTCCTCTTCCTGGTGGGAAATGAGTGTTACATTTGCCCGTGCAGACACCTACAGCTAGTCTCTCATTGGTTCTCCCTATTCCTGTTCATCTTGCACAGAAATTGCAAGCTGTGCCAAACAGGAGGTTAAAGGCACTGACTCTCCAAGCGGGGAGACTGTTAGTAAATCATCTGGAATGGTGAACCCGAGGACCAGGATACGAAAACTGAGATGCATTTTAAATCATTTCCCCATAACACGGTGGACCATACTGTGGGTTTCACATGCATGTTTTAGCTGGAGGAAGAATCCCTTGAACCTGAAGAGTTGGGACCCATGGAATAGGTACCATACAGTATGACTTCAAAGGGTGTGCATTTGCTCACCGAAACTCACCAATGCTATCAGCCTGAAGTGTCCAGCCTTATGTCTCAACCAGCTCTGGGTGTAGATGTGGTCAATCCCGGTTGCATCACATGCCCTGAGTGAATTATTTAAGAATTGCTCTCTATTTCACTGTCTTTGTGTTTTGTTTTCGAAATTTATTTTGATAATGGGATTTATCGGATTTTCACTGCTGCCTTTCGGCCGCTGTACACACCCTTGATTCTCTTACGGAGACATATATATCCATGGGTTTTAAGATTCTTCCTAGTCAGGTATATTCCTAGGCGTTGAATATGTGGTGTTGGGTCCATTTCGTTGAGCAAGGAGTAGGTCTTGTCTATTACATATTGGGCTTATGGAAAGTTATCTGTGCTAATTTCAGTCTCTGGTTTTATGCAGCACCCCAAGGCACCTTTCCCCATAAGCAAGCACTAGTTGGTTTTCTAAATTTGAGACCCTTTTCTATTTTGTAATTCAGTTCATGTGTAGTCAAGTTTACATTCCGTGTATTCGTGATATCTTATGATGTTTCTTTTTCTGTGTGACGTAGTTCACGTAGAATCACCGTACCTGCATCCACTCACTATGCCGCTATGGGCCTGATGACACAGATTTCATTGCTGAGTGATATTGCATTGTACGTACGTGCCACAAGTTCTTTATCCATTTTTTGCTTTCTGGGATATTTACCTGATACTGTAGACGAGCTTCTTGTGAACACAGCCGTCTCAAATATTGGGGTGGCTGTCTGTTTTTGATTTTAATTTCCGTAAGCTATAGGACCATAAGTGGAAGTGCCATAGGCTGTGTTGCTTTGTTTCTTTCGTGTTTCAGGAAACACCATACACTTCTCCAGGGTGGCTGCTGGCAATTTACATCCTGCCAATCAGCATAACAAGGCTCCCTGTTCTCCATATCCTGTCCTACCTTTCTGGATATTACACTTTTTTCAGATGGCCCTTTTGCCAGGGGGGCAGTGAGACTTCATTGTAGTGCAGATTTCATTTACAGGCTTGCTTGGTTGGCCAAAAAGGGCGTATGCGTTTTTTCCTGAATATATTCAGGAAAAAACGCATACGCCCTTTTTGGCCAAGTGCATCATTGTCGACGTTCTGCCTCTTTTCCTATGCTTTCAGGGCAATTCCAGTCTACCCCCTGCAATCGTTTTCCTGAAATTCTGCCCCGCTTTCAAGTCCCCTTCGCAGGCTTACTTCAATATATTTTTGGAGGAAAGCTGTCATTTATAACTCTGCAGGTTTGTGAATTACAGTGCCCCTGAGCTCCTTTCTTCAACTCGCTTTCTTGTGAGCTGGGCACAAAACCGCAGGATTGCTTCAGGCCCTAATCTGTTTCCAGCAGGGCACACTGAGCCTTTGTTTAATTCCTCTTCCTGTTGGGCAATGAGCGTTACATTTGCCCGTGCAGACACCTACAGCTAGTCTCTCATTGGTTCTCCCTATTCCTGTTCATTTTGCACAGAAATTGCAAGCTGTGCCAAAGAGGAGGTTAAAGGCACTGACTCTCCAAGTGGGGAGAGTGTTAGTAAAGCATCTGGAATGGTGAACCCGAGGACCAGGATACGAAAACTGAGATGCATTTTAAATCATTTCCCAATCACATGGTGGACGATACTCTTGGTTTCCCATGCATGTTTTAGCTGGAGGAAGAATCCCTTGAACCTGGAGAGTTGGGAACCATGGAATGGGTACCATGCAGTATGACTTCAAAGGGTGTGCATTTGCTCACCGAAACTCACCAATGCTATCAGCCTGAAGTGTCCAGCCTTATGTCTCAACCAGCTCTGGGTGTAGATGTGTTAAATCCCGGTTGCATCACATGCCCTGAGTGAATTATTTAAGAATTGCTCTCTATTTCACTGTCTTTATGATTTTTTTTTGAAATTTATTTTGATAATGGGATTTATCGGATTTTCACTGCTGCGTTTATGCCGCTGTACACACGCTTGATTCTCTTACGGAGACATATATATCCATGGGTTTTAAGATTCTTCCTAGTCAGGTATATTCCTAGGCGTTGAATATGTGGTGTTGGGTCCATTTCGTTGAGCAAGGAGTAGGTCTTGTCTATTACATATTTGGCTTATGGAAAGTTATCTGTGCTAATTTCAGTCTCTGGTTTTATGAAGCACCCCAACACACCTTTCCCCATAAGCAAGCACTAGTTGGTTTTCTAAATTTGAGACCCTGTTCTGTTTTGTAATTCAGTTCATGTGTGGTCAAGTTTACATTCCGTGTATTAGTGATATCTTATGATGTTTCTTTTTCTGTGTGACGTAGTTCACGTAGAATCACCGTACCTGCATCCACTCACTATGCCGCTACGGGCCTGATGACACAGATTTCATTGCTGAGTGATATTGCATTGTACGTACGTGCCACAACTTCTTTATCCATATTTTGCTTTCTGGGATATTTACCTGTTACTGTAGACGAGCTTCTTGTGAACACAGCCGTCCCAAATATTGGGGTGGCTCTCTGTTTTTGATTTTAATTTCCCTAAGCAATAGGACCACAAGTGCAATTGCCATAGGCTGTGTTGCTTTATTTCTTATGTGTTTCAGGAAACACCATACACTGCTCCAGGGTGGCTCTTCACAATTTACATCCTGCCAATCAGCATTAAAAGGCTCCCTGTTCTCCATATCCTGTCCTACCTTTCTGGATTTTACACTTTTTTCAGATGGCCCTTTTGCCAGGGGGGCAGTGAGACTTCATTGTAGTGCAGATTTCATTTACAGGCTTGCTTGGTTGGCCAAAAAGGGCGTATGCGTTTTTTCCTGAATATATTCAGGAAAAAACGCATACGCCCTTTTTGGCCAAGTGCATCATTGTCGACGTTCTGCCTCTTTTCCTATGCTTTCAGGGCAATTCCAGTCTACCCCCTGCAATCGTTTTCCAGAAATTCTGCCCCGCTTTCAAGTCCCCTTCGCAGGCTTACTTCAATATATTTTTGGAGGATAGCTGTCATTTATAACTCTGCAGGTTTGTGAATTACAGTGCCCCTGAGCTCCTTTCTTCAACTCGCTTTCTTGTGAACTGGGCACAAAACCGCAGGATTGCTTCAGGCCCTAATCTGTTTCGGGCAGGGCATGCTGAGCCTTTGGTAAATTCCTCTTCCTGGTGGGAAATGAGCGTTACATTTGCCCGTGCAGACACCTACAGCTAGTCTCTCATTGGTTCTCCCTATTCCTGTTCATCTTGCACAGAAATTGCAAGCTGTGCCAAAGAGGAGGTTAAAGGCACTGACTCTCCAAGCAGGGAGACTGTTAGTAAATCATCTGGAATGGTGAACCCGAGGACCAGGATACGAAAACTGAGATGCATTTTAAATCATTTCCCCATAACACGGTGGACCATACTGTGGGTTTCACATGCATGTTTTAGCTGGAGGAAGAATCCCTTGAACCTGAAGAGTTGGGACCCATGGAATAGGTACCATACAGTATGACTTCAAACGGTGTGCATTTGCTCACCTAAACTCACCAATGCTATCAGCCTGAAGTGTCCAGCCTTATGTCTCAACCAGCTCTGGGTGTAGATGTGGTCAATCCCGGTTGCATCACATGCCCTGAGTGAATTATTTAAGAATTGCTCTCTATTTCACTGTCTTTGTGTTTTGTTTTCGAAATTTATTTTGATAATGGGATTTATCGGATTTTCACTGCTGCCTTTCGGCCGCTGTACACACCCTTGATTCTCTTACGGAGACATATATATCCATGGGTTTTAAGATTCTTCCTAGTCAGGTATATTCCTAGGCGTTGAATATGTGGTGTTGGGTCCATTTCGTTGAGCAAGGAGTAGGTCTTCTCTATTACATATTTGGCTTATGGAAAGTTATCTGTGCTAATTTCAGTCTCTGGTTTTATGAAGCACCCCAAGGCACCTTTCCCCATAAGCAAGCACTAGTTGGTTTTCTAAATTTGAGACCCTGTTCTGTTTTGTAATTCAGTTCATGTGTAGTCAAGTTTACATTCCGTGTATTAGTGATATCTTATGATGTTTCTTTTTCTGTGTGACGTAGTTCACGTAGAATCACCGTACCTGCATCCACTCACTATGCCGCTACGGGCCTGATGACACAGATTTCATTGCTGAGTGATATTGCATTGTACGTACGTGCCACAACTTCTTTATCCATATTTTGCTTTCTGGGATATTTACCTGTTACTGTAGACGAGCTTCTTGTGAACACAGCCGTCCCAAATATTGGGGTGGCTGTCTGTTTTTGATTTTAATTTCCGTAAGCTATAGGACCATAAGTGGAAGTGCCATAGACTGTGTTGCTTTGTTTCTTATGTGTTTCAGGAAACACCATACACTTCTCCAGGCTGGCTGCTGGCAATTTACATCCTGCCAATCAGCATAACAAGGCTCCCTGTTCTCCATATCCTGTCCTACCTTTCTGGATTTTACACTTTTTTCAGATGGCCCTCTTGCCCGGGGGGCAGTGAGACTTCATTGTAGTGCAGATTTCCTTTACAGGCTTGCTTGGTTGGCCAAAAAGGGCGTATGCGTTTTTTCCTGAATATATTCAGGAAAAAACGCATACGCCCTTTTTGGCCAAGTGCATCATTGTCGACGTTCTGCCTCTTTTCCTATGCTTTCAGGGCAATTCCAGTCTACCCCCTGCAATCGTTTTCCAGAAATTCTGCCCCGCTTTCAAGTCCCCTTCGCAGGCTTACTTCAATATATTTTTGGAGGATAGCTGTCATTTATAACTCTGCAGGTTTGTGAATTACAGTGCCCCTGAGCTCCTTTCTTCAACTCGCTTTCTTGTGAACTGGGCACAAAACCGCAGGATTGCTTCAGGCCCTAATCTGTTTCGGGCAGGGCATGCTGAGCCTTTGGTAAATTCCTCTTCCTGGTGGGAAATGAGCGTTACATTTGCCCGTGCAGACACCTACAGCTAGTCTCTCATTGGTTCTCCCTATTCCTGTTCATCTTGCACAGAAATTGCAAGCTGTGCCAAACAGGAGGTTAAAGGCACTGACTCTCCAAGCAGGGAGACTGTTAGTAAATCATCTGGAATGGTGAACCCGAGGACCAGGATACGAAAACTGAGATGCATTGTAAATCATTTCCCCATAACACGGTGGACCATACTGTGGGTTTCACATGCATGTTTTAGCTGGAGGAAGAATCCCTTGAACCTGAAGAGTTGGGACCCATGGAATAGGTACCATACAGTATGACTTCAAAGGGTGTGCATTTGCTCACCTAAACTCACCAATGCTATCAGCCTGAAGTGTCCAGCCTTATGTCTCAACCAGCTCTGGGTGTAGATGTGGTCAATCCCGGTTGCATCACATGCCCTGAGTGAATTATTTAAGAATTGCTCTCTATTTCACTGTCTTTGTGTTTTGTTTTCGAAATTTATTTTGATAATGGGATTTATCGGATTTTCACTGCTGCCTTTCGGCCGCTGTACACACCCTTGATTCTCTTACGGAGACATATATATCCATGGGTTTTAAGATTCTTCCTAGTCAGGTATATTCCTAGGCGTTGAATATGTGGTGTTGGGTCCATTTCGTTGAGCAAGGAGTAGGTCTTGTCTATTACATATTGGGCTTATGGAAAGTTATCTGTGCTAATTTCAGTCTCTGGTTTTATGCAGCACCCCAAGGCACCTTTCCCCATAAGCAAGCACTAGTTGGTTTTCTAAATTTGAGACCCTTTTCTATTTTGTAATTCAGTTCATGTGTAGTCAAGTATACATTCCGTGTATTCGTGATATCTTATGATGTTTCTTTTTCTGTGTGACGTAGTTCACGTAGAATCACCGTACCTGCATCCACTCACTATGCCGCTATGGGCCTGATGACACAGATTTCATTGCTGAGTGATATTGCATTGTACGTACGTGCCACAAGTTCTTTATCCATTTTTTGCTTTCTGGTATATTTACCTGATACTGTAGACGAGCTTCTTGTGAACACAGCCGTCTCAAATATTGGGGTGGCTGTCTGTTTTTGATGTTAATTTCCGTAAGCTATAGGACCATAAGTGGAAGTGCCATAGGCTGTGTTGCTTTGTTTCTTTCGTGTTTCAGGAAACACCATACACTTCTCCAGTGTGGCTGCTGGCAATTTACATCCTGCCAATCAGCATAACAAGGCTCCCTGTTCTCCATATCCTGTCCTACCTTTCTGGATTTTACACTTTTTTCAGATGGCCCTTTTGCCAGGGGGGCAGTGAGACTTCATTGTAGTGCAGATTTCATTTACAGGCTTGCTTGGTTGGCCAAAAAGGGCGTATGCGTTTTTTCCTGAATATATTCAGGAAAAAACACATACGCACTTTTTGGCCAAGTGCATCATTGTCGACGTTCTGCCTCTTTTCCTATGCTTTCAGGGCAATTCCAGTCTACCCCCTGCAATCGTTTTCCTGAAATTCTGCCCCGCTTTCAACTCCCCTTCGTAGGCTTACTTCAATATATTTTTGGAGGATAGCTGTCATTTATAACTCTGCAGGTTTGTGAATTACAGTGCCCCTGAGCTCCTTTCTTCAACTCGCTTTCTTGTGAGCTGGGCACAAAACCGCAGGATTGCTTCAGGCCCTAATCTGTTTCCGGCAGGGCACGCTGAGCCTTTGGTTAATTCCTCTTCCTGGTGGGAAATGAGCGTTACATTTGCCCGTGCAGACACCTACAGCTAGTCTCTCATTGGTTCTCCCTATTCCTGTTCATTTTGCACAGAAATTGCAAGCTGTGCCAAAGAGGAGGTTAAAGGCACTGACTCTCCAAGCGGGGAGAGTGTTAGTAAAGCATCTGGAATGGTGAACCCGAGGACCAGGATACGAAAACTGAGATGCATTTTAAATCATTTCCCAATCACATGGTGGACGATACTCTTGGTTTCCCATGCATGTTTTAGCTGGAGGAAGAATCCCTTGAACCTGGAGAGTTGGGACCCATGGAATGGGTACCATGCAGTATGACTTCAAAGGGTCTGCATTTGCTCACCGAAACTCACCAATGCTATCAGCCTGAAGTGTCCAGCCTTATGTCTCAACCAGCTCTGGGTGTAGATGTGTTAAATCCCGGTTGCATCACATGCCCTGAGTGAATTATTTAAGAATTGCTCTCTATTTCACTGTCTTTATGATTTTTTTTTGAAATTTATTTTGATAATGGGATTTATCGGATTTTCACTGCTGCGTTTATGCCGCTGTACACACGCTTGATTCTCTTACGGAGACATATATATCCATGGGTTTTAAGATTCTTCCTAGTCAGGTATATTCCTAGGCGTTGAATATGTGGTGTTGGGTCCATTTCGTTGAGCAAGGAGTAGGTCTTGTCTATTACATATTTGGCTTATGGAAAGTTATCTGTGCTAATTTCAGTCTCTGGTTTTATGAAGCACCCCAACGCACCTTTCCCCATAAGCAAGCACTAGTTGGTTTTCTAAATTTGAGACCCTGTTCTGTTTTGTAATTCAGTTCATGTGTAGTCAAGTTTACATTCCGTGTATTAGTGATATCTTATGATGTTTCTTTTTCTGTGTGACGTAGTTCACGTAGAATCACCGTACCTGCATCCACTCACTATGCCGCTACGGGCCTGATGACACAGATTTCATTGCTGAGTGATATTGCATTGTACGTACGTGCCACAACTTCTTTATCCATATTTTGCTTTCTGGGATATTTACCTGTTACTGTAGACGAGCTTCTTGTGAACACAGCCGTCCCAAATATTGGGGTGGCTGTCTGTTTTTGATTTTAATTTCCGTAAGCTATAGGACCATAAGTGGAAGTGCCATAGACTGTGTTGCTTTGTTTCTTATGTGTTTCAGGAAACACCATACACTTCTCCAGGCTGGCTGCTGGCAATTTACATCCTGCCAATCAGCATAACAAGGCTCCCTGTTCTCCATATCCTGTCCTACCTTTCTGGATTTTACACTTTTTTCAGATGGCCCTCTTGCCCGGGGGGCAGTGAGACTTCATTGTAGTGCAGATTTCCTTTACAGGCTTGCTTGGTTGGCCAAAAAGGGCGTATGCGTTTTTTCCTGAATATATTCAGGAAAAAACGCATACGCCCTTTTTGGCCAAGTGCATCATTGTCGACGTTCTGCCTCTTTTCCTATGCTTTCAGGGCAATTCCAGTCTACCCCCTGCAATCGTTTTCCTGAAATTCTGCCCCGCTTTCAAGTCCCCTTCGCAGGCTTACTTCAATATATTTTTGGAGGATAGCTGTCATTTATAACTCTGCAGGTTTGTGAATTACAGTGCCCCTGAGCTCCTTTCTTCAACTCGCTTTCTTGTGAACTGGGCACAAAACCGCAGGATTGCTTCAGGCCCTAATCTGTTTTGGGCAGGGCATGCTGAGCCTTTGGTAAATTCCTCTTCCTGGTGGGAAATGAGCGTTACATTTGCCCGTGCAGACACCTACAGCTAGTCTCTCATTGGTTCTCCCTATTCCTGTTCATCTTGCACAGAAATTGCAAGCTGTGCCAAACAGGAGGTTAAAGGCACTGACTCTCCAAGCAGGGAGACTGTTAGTAAATCATCTGGAATGGTGAACCCGAGGACCAGGATACGAAAACTGAGATGCATTTTAAATCATTTCCCCATAACACGGTGGACCATACTGTGGGTTTCACATGCATGTTTTAGCTGGAGGAAGAATCCCTTGAACCTGAAGAGTTGGGACCCATGGAATAGGTACCATACAGTATGACTTCAAAGGGTGTGCATTTGCTCACCTAAACTCACCAATGCTATCAGCCTGAAGTGTCCAGCCTTATGTCTCAACCAGCTCTGGGTGTAGATGTGGTCAATCCCGGTTGCATCACATGCCCTGAGTGAATTATTTAAGAATTGCTCTCTATTTCACTGTCTTTGTGTTTTGTTTTCGAAATTTATTTTGATAATGGGATTTATCGGATTTTCACTGCTGCCTTTCGGCCGCTGTACACACCCTTGATTCTCTTACGGAGACATATATATCCATGGGTTTTAAGATTCTTCCTAGTCAGGTATATTCCTAGGCGTTGAATATGTGGTGTTGGGTCCATTTCGTTGAGCAAGGAGTAGGTCTTGTCTATTATATATTGGGCTTATGGAAAGTTATCTGTGCTAATTTCAGTCTCTGGTTTTATGCAGCACCCCAAGGCACCTTTCCCCATAAGCAAGCACTAGTTGGTTTTCTAAATTTGAGACCCTTTTCTATTTTGTAATTCAGTTCATGTGTAGTCAAGTTTACATTCCGTGTATTCGTGATATCTTATGATGTTTCTTTTTCTGTGTGACGTAGTTCACGTAGAATCACCGTACCTGCATCTACTCACTATGCCGCTACGGGCCTGATGACACAGATTTCATTGCTGAGTGATATTGCATTGTACGTACGTGCCACAACTTCTTTATCCATATTTTGCTTTCTGGGATATTTACCTGTTACTGTAGACGAGCTTCTTGTGAACACAGCCGTCCCAAATATTGGGGTGGCTGTCTGTTTTTGATTTTAATTTCCGTAAGCTATAGGACCATAAGTGGAAGTGCCATAGACTGTGTTCCTTTGTTTCTTATGTGTTTCAGGAAACACCATACACTTCTCCAGGCTGGCTGCTGGCAATTTACATCCTGCCAATCAGCATAACAAGGCTCCCTGTTCTCCATATCCTGTCCTACCTTTCTGGATTTTACACTTTTTTCAGATGGCCCTCTTGCCCGGGGGGCAGTGAGACTTCATTGTAGTGCAGATTTCCTTTACAGGCTTGCTTGGTTGGCCAAAAAGGGCGTATGCGTTTTTTCCTGAATATATTCAGGAAAAAACGCATACGCCCTTTTTGGCCAAGTGCATCATTGTCGACGTTCTGCCTCTTTTCCTATGCTTTCAGGGCAATTCCAGTCTACCCCCTGCAATCGTTTTCCTGAAATTCTGCCCCGCTTTCAAGTCCCCTTCGCAGGCTTACTTCAATATATTTTTGGAGGATAGCTGTCATTTATAACTCTGCAGGTTTGTGAATTACAGTGTCCCTGAGCTCCTTTCTTCAACTCGCTTTCTTGTGAACTGGGCACAAAACCGCAGGATTGCTTCAGGCCCTAATCTGTTTCGGGCAGGGCATGCTGAGCCTTTGGTAAATTCCTCTTCCTGGTGGGAAATGAGCGTTACATTTGCCCGTGCAGACACCTACAGCTAGTCTCTCATTGGTTCTCCCTATTCCTGTTCATCTTGCACAGAAATTGCAAGCTGTGCCAAACAGGAGGTTAAAGGCACTGACTCTCCAAGCAGGGAGACTGTTAGTAAATCATCTGGAATGGTGATCCCGAGGATCAGGATACGAAAACTGAGATGCATTTTAAATCATTTCCCCATAACACGGTGGACCATACTGTGGGTTTCACATGCATGTTTTAGCTGGAGGAAGAATTCCTTGAACCTGAAGAGTTGGGACCCATGGAATAGGTACCATACAGTATGACTTCAAAGGGTGTGCATTTGCTCACCTAAACTCACCAATGCTATCAGCCTGAAGTGTCCAGCCTTATGTCTCAACCAGCTCTGGGTGTAGATGTGGTCAATCCCGGTTGCATCACATGCCCTGAGTGAATTATTTAAGAATTGCTCTCTATTTCACTGTCTTTGTGTTTTGTTTTCGAAATTTATTTTGATAATGGGATTTATCGGATTTTCACTGCTGCCTTTCGGCCGCTGTACACACCCTTGATTCTCTTACGGAGACATATATATCCATGGGTTTTAAGATTCTTCCTAGTCAGGTATATTCCTAGGCGTTGAATATGTGGTGTTGGGTCCATTTCGTTGAGCAAGGAGTAGGTCTTGTCTATTACATATTGGGCTTATGGAAAGTTATCTGTGCTAATTTCAGTCTCTGGTTTTATGCAGCACCCCAAGGCACCTTTCCCCATAAGCAAGCACTAGTTGGTTTTCTAAATTTGAGGCCCTGTTCTGTTTTGTAATTCAGTTCATGTGTAGTCAAGTTTACATTCCGTGTATTCGTGATATCTTATGATGTTTCTTTTTCTGTGTGACGTAGTTCACGTAGAATCACCGTACCTGCATCCACTCACTATGCCGCTATGGGCCTGATGACACAGATTTCATTGCTGAGTGATATTGCATTGTACGTACGTGCCACAAGTTCTTTATCCATTTTTTGCTTTCTGGGATATTTACCTGATACTGTAGACGAGCTTCTTGTGAACACAGCCGTCTCAAATATTGGGGTGGCTGTCTGTTTTTGATTTTAATTTCCGTAAGCTATAGGACCATAAGTGGAAGTGCCATAGGCTGTGTTGCTTTGTTTCTTTCGTGTTTCAGGAAACACCATACACTTCTCCAGGGTGGCTGCTGGCAATTTACATCCTGCCAATCAGCATAACAAGGCTCCCTGTTCTCCATATCCTGTCCTACCTTTCTGGATTTTACACTTTTTTCAGATGGCCCTTTTGCCAGGGGGGCAGTGAGACTTCATTGTAGTGCAGATTTCATTTACAGGCTTGCTTGGTTGGCCAAAAAGGGCGTATGCGTTTTTTCCTGAATATATTCAGGAAAAAACGCATACGCCCTTTTTGGCCAAGTGCATCATTGTCGACGTTCTGCCTCTTTTCCTATGCTTTCAGGGCAATTCCAGTCTACCCCCTGCAATCGTTTTCCTGAAATTCTGCCCCGCTTTCAAGTCCCCTTCGCAGGCTTACTTCAATATATTTTTGGAGGAAAGCTGTCATTTATAACTCTGCAGGTTTGTGAATTACAGTGCCCCTGAGCTCCTTTCTTCAACTCGCTTTCTTGTGAGCTGGGCACAAAACCGCAGGATTGCTTCAGGCCCTAATCTGTTTCCAGCAGGGCACACTGAGCCTTTGTTTAATTCCTCTTCCTGGTGGGCAATGAGCGTTACATTTGCCCGTGCAGACACCTACAGCTAGTCTCTCATTGGTTCTCCCTATTCCTGTTCATTTTGCACAGAAATTGCAAGCTGTGCCAAAGAGGAGGTTAAAGGCACTGACTCTCCAAGCGGGGAGAGTGTTAGTAAAGCATCTGGAATGGTGAACCCGAGGACCAGGATACGAAAACTGAGATGCATTTTAAATCATTTCCCAATCACATGGTGGACGATACTCTTGGTTTCCCATGCATGTTTTAGCTGGAGGAAGAATCCCTTGAACCTGGAGAGTTGGGACCCATGGAATGGGTACCATGCAGTATGACTTCAAAGGGTCTGCATTTGCTCACCGAAACTCACCAATGCTATCAGCCTGAAGTGTCCAGCCTTATGTCTCAACCAGCTCTGGGTGTAGATGTGTTAAATCCCGGTTGCATCACATGCCCTGAGTGAATTATTTAAGAATTGCTCTCTATTTCACTGTCTTTATGATTTTTTTTGAAATTTATTTTGATAATGGGATTTATCGGATTTTCACTGCTGCGTTTATGCCGCTGTACACACGCTTGATTCTCTTACGGAGACATATATATCCATGGGTTTTAAGATTCTTCCTAGTCAGGTATATTCCTAGGCGTTGAATATGTGGTGTTGGGTCCATTTCGTTGAGCAAGGAGTAGGTCTTGTCTATTACATATTTGGCTTATGGAAAGTTATCTGTGCTAATTTCAGTCTCTGGTTTTATGAAGCACCCCAACGCACCTTTCCCCATAAGCAAGCACTAGTTGGTTTTCTAAATTTGAGACCCTGTTCTGTTTTGTAATTCAGTTCATGTGTAGTCAAGTTTACATTCCGTGTATTAGTGATATCTTATGATGTTTCTTTTTCTGTGTGACGTAGTTCACGTAGAATCACCGTACCTGCATCCACTCACTATGCCGCTACGGGCCTGATGACACAGATTTCATTGCTGAGTGATATTGCATTGTACGTACGTGCCACAACTTCTTTATCCATATTTTGCTTTCTGGGATATTTACCTGTTACTGTAGACGAGCTTCTTGTGAACACAGCCGTCCCAAATATTGGGGTGGCTGTCTGTTTTTGATTTTAATTTCCGTAAGCTATAGGACCATAAGTGGAAGTGCCATAGACTGTGTTGCTTTGTTTCTTATGTGTTTCAGGAAACACCATACACTTCTCCAGGCTGGCTGCTGGCAATTTACATCCTGCCAATCAGCATAACAAGGCTCCCTGTTCTCCATATCCTGTCCTACCTTTCTGGATTTTACACTTTTTTCAGATGGCCCTCTTGCCCGGGGGGCAGTGAGACTTCATTGTAGTGCAGATTTCCTTTACAGGCTTGCTTGGTTGGCCAAAAAGGGCGTATGCGTGTTTTCCTGAATATATTCAGGAAAAAACGCATACGCCCTTTTTGGCCAAGTGCATCATTGTCGACGTTCTGCCTCTTTTCCTATGCTTTCAGGGCAATTCCAGTCTACCCCCTGCAATCGTTTTCCTGAAATTCTGCCCCGCTTTCAAGTCCCCTTCGCAGGCTTACTTCAATATATTTTTGGAGGATAGCTGTCATTTATAACTCTGCAGGTTTGTGAATTACAGTGCCCCTGAGCTCCTTTCTTCAACTCGCTTTCTTGTGAACTGGGCACAAAACCGCAGGATTGCTTCAGGCCCTAATCTGTTTCGGGCAGGGCATGCTGAGCCTTTGGTAAATTCCTCTTCCTGTTGGGAAATGAGCGTTACATTTGCCCGTGCAGACACCTACAGCTAGTCTCTCATTGGTTCTCCCTATTCCTGTTCATCTTGCACAGAAATTGCAAGCTGTGCCAAACAGGAGGTTAAAGGCACTGACTCTCCAAGCAGGGAGACTGTTAGTAAATCATCTGGAATGGTGAACCCGAGGACCAGGATACGAAAACTGAGATGCATTTTAAATCATTTCCCCATAACACGGTGGACCATACTGTGGGTTTCACATGCATGTTTTAGCTGGAGGAAGAATCCCTTGAACCTGAAGAGTTGGGACCCATGGAATAGGTACCATACAGTATGACTTCAAAGGGTGTGCATTTGCTCACCTAAACTCACCAATGCTATCAGCCTGAAGTGTCCAGCCTTATGTCTCAACCAGCTCTGGGTGTAGATGTGGTCAATCCCGGTTGCATCACATGCCCTGAGTGAATTATTTAAGAATTGCTCTCTATTTCACTGTCTTTGTGTTTTGTTTTCGAAATTTATTTTGATAATGGGATTTATCGGATTTTAACTGCTGCCTTTCGGCCACTGTACACACCCTTGATTCTCTTACGGAGACATATATATCCATGGGTTTTAAGATTCTTCCTAGTCAGGTATATTCCTAGGCGTTGAATATGTGGTGTTGGGTCCATTTCGTTGAGCAAGGAGTAGGTCTTGTCTATTACATATTTGGCTTATGGAAAGTTATCTGTGCTAATTTCAGTCTCTGGTTTTATGCAGCACCCCAAGGCACCTTTCCCCATAAGCAAGCACTAGTTGGTTTTCTAAATTTGAGACCCTTTTCTGTTTTGTAATTCAGTTCATGTGTAGTCAAGTTTACATTCCGTGTATTCGTGATATCTTATGATGTTTCTTTTTCTGTGTGACGTAGTTCACGTAGAATCACCGTACCTGCATCCACTCACTATGCCGCTATGGGCCTGATGACACAGATTTCATTGCTGAGTGATATTGCATTGTACGTACGTGCCACAAGTTCTTTATCCATTTTTTGCTTTCTGGGATATTTACCTGATACTGTAGACGAGCTTCTTGTGAACACAGCCGTCTCAAATATTGGGGTGGCTGTCTGTTTTTGATTTTAATTTCCGTAAGCTATAGGACCATAAGTGGAAGTGCCATAGGCTGTGTTGCTTTGTTTCTTTCGTGTTTCAGGAAACACCATACACTTCTCCAGGGTGGCTGCTGGCAATTTACATCCTGCCAATCAGCATAACAAGGCTCCCTGTTCTCCATATCCTGTCCTACCTTTCTGGATTTTACACTTTTTTCAGATGGCCCTTTTGCCAGGGGGGCAGTGAGACTTCATTGTAGTGCAGATTTCATTTACAGGCTTGCTTGGTTGGCCAAAAAGGGCGTATGCGTTTTTTCCTGAATATATTCAGGAAAAAACGCATACGCCCTTTTTGGCCAAGTGCATCATTGTCGACGTTCTGCCTCTTTTCCTATGCTTTCAGGGCAATTCCAGTCTACCCCCTGCAATCGTTTTCCTGAAATTCTGCCCCGCTTTCAAGTCCCCTTCGCAGGCTTACTTCAATATATTTTTGGAGGAAAGCTGTCATTTATAACTCTGCAGGTTTGTGAATTACAGTGCCCCTGAGCTCCTTTCTTCAACTCGCTTTCTTGTGAGCTGGGCACAAAACCGCAGGATTGCTTCAGGCCCTAATCTGTTTCCAGCAGGGCACACTGAGCCTTTGTTTAATTCCTCTTCCTGGTGGGCAATGAGCGTTACATTTGCCCGTGCAGACACCTACAGCTAGTCTCTCATTGGTTCTCCCTATTCCTGTTCATTTTGCACAGAAATTGCAAGCTGTGCCAAAGAGGAGGTTAAAGGCACTGACTCTCCAAGCGGGGAGAGTGTTAGTAAAGCATCTGGAATGGTGAACCCGAGGACCAGGATACGAAAACTGAGATGCATTTTAAATCATTTCCCAATCACATGGTGGACGATACTCTTGGTTTCCCATGCATGTTTTAGCTGGAGGAAGAATCCCTTGAACCTGGAGAGTTGGGACCCATGGAATGGGTACCATGCAGTATGACTTCAAAGGGTCTGCATTTGCTCACCGAAACTCACCAATGCTATCAGCCTGAAGTGTCCAGCCTTATGTCTCAACCAGCTCTGGGTGTAGATGTGTTAAATCCCGGTTGCATCACATGCCCTGAGTGAATTATTTAAGAATTGCTCTCTATTTCACTGTCTTTATGATTTTTTTTTGAAATTTATTTTGATAATGGGATTTATCGGATTTTCACTGCTGCGTTTATGCCGCTGTACACACGCTTGATTCTCTTACGGAGACATATATATCCATGGGTTTTAAGATTCTTCCTAGTCAGGTATATTCCTAGGCGTTGAATATGTGGTGTTGGGTCCATTTCGTTGAGCAAGGAGTAGGTCTTGTCTATTACATATTTGGCTTATGGAAAGTTATCTGTGCTAATTTCAGTCTCTGGTTTTATGAAGCACCCCAACGCACCTTTCCCCATAAGCAAGCACTAGTTGGTTTTCTAAATTTGAGACCCTGTTCTGTTTTGTAATTCAGTTCATGTGTAGTCAAGTTTACATTCCGTGTATTAGTGATATCTTATGATGTTTCTTTTTCTGTGTGACGTAGTTCACGTAGAATCACCGTACCTGCATCCACTCACTATGCCGCTACGGGCCTGATGACACAGATTTCATTGCTGAGTGATATTGCATTGTACGTACGTGCCACAACTTCTTTATCCATATTTTGCTTTCTGGGATATTTACCTGTTACTGTAGACGAGCTTCTTGTGAACACAGCCGTCCCAAATATTGGGGTGGCTGTCTGTTTTTAATTTTAATTTCCGTAAGCTATAGGACCATAAGTGGAAGTGCCATAGACTGTGATGCTTTGTTTCTTATGTGTTTCAGGAAACACCATACACTTCTCCAGGCTGGCTGCTGGCAATTTACATCCTGCCAATCAGCATAACAAGGCTCCCTGTTCTCCATATCCTGTCCTACCTTTCTGGATTTTACACTTTTTTCAGATGGCCCTCTTGCCCGGGGGGCAGTGAGACTTCATTGTAGTGCAGATTTCCTTTACAGGCTTGCTTGGTTGGCCAAAAAGGGCGTATGCGTTTTTTCCTGAATATATTCAGGAAAAAACGCATACGCCCTTTTTGGCCAAGTGCATCATTGTCGACGTTCTGCCTCTTTTCCTATGCTTTCAGGGCAATTCCAGTCTACCCCCTGCAATCGTTTTCCAGAAATTCTGCCCCGCTTTCAAGTCCCCTTCGCAGGCTTACTTCAATATATTTTTGGAGGATAGCTGTCATTTATAACTCTGCAGGTTTGTGAATTACAGTGCCCCTGAGCTCCTTTCTTCAACTCGCTTTCTTGTGAACTGGGCACAAAACCGCAGGATTGCTTCAGGCCCTAATCTGTTTCGGGCAGGGCATGCTGAGCCTTTGGTAAATTCCTCTTCCTGGTGGGAAATGAGCGTTACATTTGCCCGTGCAGACACCTACAGCTAGTCTCTCATTGGTTCTCCCTATTCCTGTTCATCTTGCACAGAAATTGCAAGCTGTGCCAAACAGGAGGTTAAAGGCACTGACTCTCCAAGCAGGGAGACTGTTAGTAAATCATCTGGAATGGTGAACCCGAGGACCAGGATACGAAAACTGAGATGCATTTTAAATCATTTCCCCATAACACGGTGGACCATACTGTGGGTTTCACATGCATGTTTTAGCTGGAGGAAGAATCCCTTGAACCTGAAGAGTTGGGACGCATGGAATAGGTACCATACAGTATGACTTCAAAGGGTGTGCATTTGCTCACCTAAACTCACCAATGCTATCAGCCTGAAGTGTCCAGCCTTATGTCTCAACCAGCTCTGGGTGTAGATGTGGTCAATCCCGGTTGCATCACATGCCCTGAGTGAATTATTTAAGAATTGCTCTCTATTTCACTGTCTTTGTGTTTTGTTTTCGAAATTTATTTTGATAATGGGATTTATCGGATTTTCACTGCTGCCTTTCGGCCGCTGTACACACCCTTGATTCTCTTACGGAGACATATATATCCATGGGTTTTAAGATTCTTCCTAGTCAGGTATATTCCTAGGCGTTGAATATGTGGTGTTGGGTCCATTTCGTTGAGCAAACAGTAGGTCTTGTCTATTACATATTGGGCTTATGGAAAGTTATCTGTGCTAATTTCAGTCTCTGGTTTTATGCAGCACCCCAAGGCACCTTTCCCCATAAGCAAGCACTAGTTGGTTTTCTAAATTTGAGACCCTTTTCTATTTTGTAATTCAGTTCATGTGTAGTCAAGTTTACATTCCGTGTATTCGTGATATCTTATGATGTTTCTTTTTCTGTGTGACGTAGTTCACGTAGAATCACCGTACCTGCATCCACTCACTATGCCGCTATGGGCCTGATGACACAGATTTCATTGCTGAGTGATATTGCATTGTACGTACGTGCCACAACTTCTTTATCCATTTTTTGCTTTCTGGGATATTTACCTGATACTGTAGACGAGCTTCTTGTGAACACAGCCGTCTCAAATATTGGGGTGGCTGTCTGTTTTTGATTTTAATTTCCGTAAGCTATAGGACCATAAGTGGAAGTGCCATAGGCTGTGTTGCTTTGTTTCTTTCGTGTTTCAGGAAACACCATACACTTCTCCAGGGTGGCTGCTGGCAATTTACATCCTGCCAATCAGCATAACAAGGCTCCCTGTTCTCCATATCCTGTCCTACCTTTCTGGATTTTACACTTTTTTCAGATGGCCCTTTTGCCAGGGGGGCAGTGAGACTTCATTGTAGTGCAGATTTCATTTACAGGCTTGCTTGGTTGGCCAAAAAGGGCGTATGCGTTTTTTCCTGAATATATTCAGGAAAAAACGCATACGCCCTTTTTGGCCAAGTGCATCATTGTCGACGTTCTGCCTCTTTTCCTATGCTTTCAGGGCAATTCCAGTCTACCCCCTGCAATCGTTTTCCTGAAATTCTGCCCCGCTTTCAAGTCCCCTTCGCAGGCTTACTTCAATATATTTTTGGAGGAAAGCTGTCATTTATAACTCTGCAGGTTTGTGAATTACAGTGCCCCTGAGCTCCTTTCTTCAACTCGCTTTCTTGTGAGCTGGGCACAAAACCGCAGGATTGCTTCAGGCCCTAATCTGTTTCCAGCAGGGCACACTGAGCCTTTGTTTAATTCCTCTTCCTGGTGGGCAATGAGCGTTACATTTGCCCGTGCAGACACCTACAGCTAGTCTCTCATTGGTTCTCCCTATTCCTGTTCATTTTGCACAGAAATTGCAAGCTGTGCCAAAGAGGAGGTTAAAGGCACTGACTCTCCAAGCGGGGAGAGTGTTAGTAAAGCATCTGGAATGGTGAACCCGAGGACCAGGATACGAAAACTGAGATGCATTTTAAATCATTTCCCAATCACATGGTGGACGATACTCTTGGTTTCCCATGCATGTTTTAGCTGGAGGAAGAATCCCTTGAACCTGGAGAGTTGGGACCCATGGAATGGGTACCATGCAGTATGACTTCAAAGGGTCTGCATTTGCTCACCGAAACTCACCAATGCTATCAGCCTGAAGTGTCCAGCCTTATGTCTCAACCAGCTCTGGGTGTAGATGTGTTAAATCCCGGTTGCATCACATGCCCTGAGTGAATTATTTAAGAATTGCTCTCTATTTCACTGTCTTTATGATTTTTTTTTGAAATTTATTTTGATAATGGGATTTATCGGATTTTCACTGCTGCGTTTATGCCGCTGTACACACGCTTGATTCTCTTACGGAGACATATATATCCATGGGTTTTAAGATTCTTCCGAGTCAGGTATATTCCTAGGCGTTGAATATGTGGTGTTGGGTCCATTTCGTTGAGCAAGCAGTAGGTCTTGTCTATTACATATTTGGCTTATGGAAAGTTATCTGTGCTAATTTCAGTCTCTGGTTTATGAAGCACCCCAACGCACCTTTCCCCATAAGCAAGCACTAGTTGGTTTTCTAAATTTGAGACCCTGTTCTGTTTTGTAATTCAGTTCATGTGTAGTCAAGTTTACATTCCGTGTATTAGTGATATCTTATGATGTTTCTTTTTCTGTGTGACGTAGTTCACGTAGAATCACCGTACCTGCATCCACTCACTATGCCGCTACGGGCCTGATGACACAGATTTCATTGCTGAGTGATATTGCATTGTACGTACGTGCCACAACTTCTTTATCCATATTTTGCTTTCTGGGATATTTACCTGTTACTGTAGACGAGCTTCTTGTGAACACAGCCGTCCCAAATATTGGGGTGGCTGTCTGTTTTTGATTTTAATTTCCGTAAGCTATAGGACCATAAGTGGAAGTGCCATAGACTGTGTTGCTTTGTTTCTTATGTGTTTCAGGAAACACCATACACTTCTCCAGGCTGGCTGCTGGCAATTTACATCCTGCCAATCAGCATAACAAGGCTCCCTGTTCTCCATATCCTGTCCTACCTTTCTGGATTTTACACTTGTTTCAGATGGCCCTCTTGCCCGGGGGGCAATGAGACTTCATTGTAGTGCAGATTTCCTTTACAGGCTTGCTTGGTTGGCCAAAAAGGGCGTATGCGTTTTTTCCTGAATATATTCAGGAAAAAACGCATACGCCCTTTTTGGCCAAGTGCATCATTGTCGACGTTCTGCCTCTTTTCCTATGCTTTCAGGGCAATTCCAGTCTACCCCCTGCAATCGTTTTCCTGAAATTCTGCCCCGCTTTCAAGTCCCCTTCGCAGGCTTACTTCAATATATTTTTGGAGGATAGCTGTCATTTATAACTCTGCAGGTTTGTGAATTACAGTGCCCCTGAGCTCCTTTCTTCAACTCGCTTTCTTGTGAACTGGGCACAAAACCGCAGGATTGCTTCAGGCCCTAATCTGTTTCGGGCAGGGCATGCTGAGCCTTTGGTAAATTCCTCTTCCTGGTGGGAAATGAGCGTTACATTTGCCCGTGCAGACACCTACAGCTAGTCTCTCATTGGTTCTCCCTATTCCTGTTCATCTTGCACAGAAATTGCAAGCTGTGCCAAACAGGAGGTTAAAGGCACTGACTCTCCAAGCAGGGAGACTGTTAGTAAATCATCTGGAATGGTGAACCCGAGGACCAGGATACGAAAACTGAGATGCATTTTAAATCATTTCCCCATAACACGGTGGACCATACTGTGGGTTTCACATGCATGTTTTAGCTGGAGGAAGAATCCCTTGAACCTGAAGAGTTGGGACCCATGGAATAGGTACCATACAGTATGACTTCAAAGGGTGTGCATTTGCTCACCTAAACTCACCAATGCTATCAGCCTGAAGTGTCCAGCCTTATGTCTCAACCAGCTCTGGGTGTAGATGTGGTCAATCCCGGTTGCATCACATGCCCTGAGTGAATTATTTAAGAATTGCTCTCTATTTCACTGTCTTTGTGTTTTGTTTTCGAAATTTATTTTGATAATGGGATTTATCGGATTTTCACTGCTGCCTTTCGGCCGCTGTACACACCCTTGATTCTCTTACGGAGACATATATATCCATGGGTTTTAAGATTCTTCCTAGTCAGGTATATTCCTAGGCGTTGAATATGTGGTGTTGGGTCCATTTCGTTGAGCAAGGAGTAGGACTTGTCTATTACATATTGGGCTTATGGAAAGTTATCTGTGCTAATTTCAGTCTCTGGTTTTATGCAGCACCCCAAGGCACCTTTCCCCATAAGCAAGCACTAGTTGGTTTTCTAAATTTGAGACCCTTTTCTATTTTGTAATTCAGTTCATGTGTAGTCAAGTTTACATTCCGTGTATTCGTGATATCTTATGATGTTTCTTTTTCTGTGTGACGTAGTTCACGTAGAATCACCGTACCTGCATCCACTCACTATGCCGCTACGGGCCTGATGACACAGATTTCATTGCTGAGTGATATTGCATTGTACGTACGTGCCACAAGTTCTTTATCCATTTTTTGCTTTCTGGGATATTTACCTGATACTGTAGACGAGCTTCTTGTGAACACAGCCGTCTCAAATATTGGGGTGGCTGTCTGTTTTTGATTTTAATTTCCGTAAGCTATAGGACCATAAGTGGAAGTGCTATAGGCTGTGTTGCTTTGTTTCTTTCGTGTTTCAGGAAACACCATACACTTCTCCAGGGTGGCTGCTGGCAATTTACATCCTGCCAATCAGCATAACAAGGCTCCCTGTTCTCCATATCCTGTCCTACCTTTCTGGATTTTACACTTTTTTCAGATGGCCCTTTTGCCAGGGGGGCAGTGAGACTTCATTGTAGTGCAGATTTCCTTTACAGGCTTGCTTGGTTGGCCAAAAAGGGCGTATGCGTTTTTTCCTGAATATATTCAGGAAAAAACGCATACGCCCTTTTTGGCCAAGTGCATCATTGTCGACGTTCTGCCTCTTTTCCTATGCTTTCAGGGCAATTCCAGTCTACCCCCTGCAATCGTTTTCCTGAAATTCTGCCCCGCTTTCAAGTCCCCTTCGCAGGCTTACTTCAATATATTTTTGGAGGAAAGCTGTCATTTATAACTCTGCAGGTTTGTGAATTACAGTGCCCCTGAGCTCCTTTCTTCAACTCGCTTTCTTGTGAGCTGGGCACAAAACCGCAGGATTGCTTCAGGCCCTAATCTGTTTCCAGCAGTGCACACTGAGCCTTTGTTTAATTCCTCTTCCTGGTGGGCAATGAGTGTTACATTTGCCCGTGCAGACACCTACAGCTAGTCTCTCATTGGTTCTCCCTATTCCTGTTCATTTTGCACAGAAATTGCAAGCTGTGCCAAAGAGGAGGTTAAAGGCACTGACTCTCCAAGCGGGGAGAGTGTTAGTAAAGCATCTGGAATGGTGAACCCGAGGACCAGGATACGAAAACTGAGATGCATTTTAAATCATTTCCCAATCACATGGTGGACGATACTCTTGGTTTCCCATGCATGTTTTAGCTGGAGGAAGAATCCCTTGAACCTGGAGAGTTGGGACCCATGGAATGGGTACCATGCAGTATGACTTCAAAGGGTCTGCATTTGCTCACCGAAACTCACCAATGCTATCAGCCTGAAGTGTCCAGCCTTATGTCTCAACCAGCTCTGGGTGTAGATGTGTTAAATCCCGGTTGCATCACATGCCCTGAGTGAATTATTTAAGAATTGCTCTCTATTTCACTGTCTTTATGATTTTTTTTTGAAATTTATTTTGATAATGGGATTTATCGGATTTTCACTGCTGCGTTTATGCCGCTGTACACACGCTTGATTCTCTTATGGAGACATATATATCCATGGGTTTTAAGATTCTTCCTAGTCAGGTATATTCCTAGGCGTTGAATATGTGGTGTTGGGTCCATTTCGTTGAGCAAGGAGTAGGTCTTGTCTATTACATATTTGGCTTATGGAAAGTTATCTGTGCTAATTTCAGTCTCTGGTTTATGAAGCACCCCAACGCACCTTTCCCCATAAGCAAGCACTAGTTGGTTTTCTAAATTTGAGACCCTGTTCTGTTTTGTAATTCAGTTCATGTGTAGTCAAGTTTACATTCCGTGTATTAGTGATATCTTATGATGTTTCTTTTTCTGTGTGACGTAGTTCACGTAGAATCACCGTACCTGCATCCACTCACTATGCCGCTACGGGCCTGATGACACAGATTTCATTGCTGAGTGATATTGCATTGTACGTACGTGCCACAACTTCTTTATCCATATTTTGCTTTCTGGGATATTTACCTGTTACTGTAGACGAGCTTCTTGTGAACACAGCCGTCCCAAATATTGGGGTGGCTGTCTGTTTTTGATTTTAATTTCCGTAAGCTATAGGACCATAAGTGGAAGTGCCATAGACTGTGTTGCTTTGTTTCTTATGTGTTTCAGGAAACACCATACACTTCTCCAGGCAGGCTGCTGGCAATTTACATCCTGCCAATCAGCATAACAAGGCTCCCTTTTCTCCATATACTGTCCTACCTTTCTGGATTTTACACTTTTTTCAGATGGCCCTCTTGCCCGGGGGGCAGTGAGACTTCATTGTAGTGCAGATTTCCTTTACAGGCTTGCTTGGTTGGCCAAAAAGGGCGTATGCGTTTTTTCCTGAATATATTCAGGAAAAAACGCATACGCCCTTTTTGGCCAAGTGCATCATTGTTGACGTTCTGCCTCTTTTCCTATGCTTTCAGGGCAATTCCAGTCTACCCCCTGCAATCGTTTTCCTGAAATTCTGCCCCGCTTTCAAGTCCCCTTCGCAGGCTTACTTCAATATATTTTTGGAGGATAGCTGTCATTTATAACTCTGCAGGTTTGTGAATTACAGTGCCCCTGAGCTCCTTTCTTCAACTCGCTTTCTTGTGAACTGGGCACAAAACCGCAGGATTGCTTCAGGCCCTAATCTGTTTCGGGCAGGGCATGCTGAGCCTTTGGTAAATTCCTCTTCCTGGTGGGAAATGAGCGTTACATTTGCCCGTGCAGACACCTACAGCTAGTCTCTCATTGGTTCTCCCTATTCCTGTTCATCTTGCACAGAAATTGCAAGCTGTGCCAAACAGGAGGTTAAAGGCACTGACTCTCCAAGCAGGGAGACTGTTAGTAAATCATCTGGAATGGTGAACCCGAGGACCAGGATACGAAAACTGAGATGCATTTTAAATCATTTCCCCATAACACGGTGGACCATACTGTGGGTTTCACATGCATGTTTTAGCTGGAGGAAGAATTCCTTGAACCTGAAGAGTTGGGACCCATGGAATAGGTACCATACAGTATGACTTCAAAGGGTGTGCATTTGCTCACCTAAACTCACCAATGCTATCAGCCTGAAGTGTCCAGCCTTATGTCTCAACCAGCTCTGGGTGTAGATGTGGTCAATCCCGGTTGCATCACATGCCCTGAGTGAATTATTTAAGAATTGCTCTCTATTTCACTGTCTTTGTGTTTTGTTTTCGAAATTTATTTTGATAATGGGATTTATCGGATTTTCACTGCTGCCTTTCGGCCGCTGTACACACCCTTGATTCTCTTACGGAGACATATATATCCATGGGTTTTAAGATTCTTCCTAGTCAGGTATATTCCTAGGCGTTGAATATGTGGTGTGGGGTCCATTTCGTTGAGCAAGGAGTAGGTCTTGTCTATTACATATTGGGCTTATGGAAAGTTATCTGTGCTAATTTCAGTCTCTGGTTTTATGCAGCACCCCAAGGCACCTTTCCCCATAAGCAAGCACTAGTTGGTTTTCTAAATTTGAGACCCTTTTCTATTTTGTAATTCAGTTCATGTGTAGTCAAGTTTACATTCCGTGTATTCGTGATATCTTATGATGTTTCTTTTTCTGTGTGACGTAGTTCACGTAGAATCACCGTACCTGCATCCACTCACTATGCCGCTATGGGCCTGATGACACAGATTTCATTGCTGAGTGATATTGCATTGTACGTACGTGCCACAAGTTCTTTATCCATTTTTTGCTTTCTGGGATATTTACCTGATACTGTAGACGAGCTTCTTGTGAACACAGCCGTCTCAAATATTGGGGTGGCTGTCTGTTTTTGATTTTAATTTCCGTAAGCTATAGGACCAAAAGTGGAAGTGCCATAGGCTGTGTTGCTTTGTTTCTTTCGTGTTTCAGGAAACACCATACACTTCTCCAGGCTGGCTGCTGGCAATTTACATCCTGCCAATCAGCATAACAAGGCTCCCTGTTCTCCATATCCTGTCCTACCTTTCTGGATTTTACACTTTTTTCAGATGGCCCTCTTGCCCGGGGGGCAGTGAGACTTCATTGTAGTGCAGATTTCCTTTACAGGCTTTCTTGGTTGGCCAAAAAGGGCGTATGCGTTTTTTCCTGAATATATTCAGGAAAAAACGCATACGCCCTTTTTGGCCAAGTGCATCATTGTCGACGTTCTGCCTCTTTTCCTATGCTTTCAGGGCAATTCCAGTCTACCCCCTGCAATCGTTTTCCTGAAATTCTGCCCCGCTTTCAAGTCCCCTTCGCAGGCTTACTTCAATATATTTTTGGAGGAAAGCTGTCATTTATAACTCTGCAGGTTTGTGAATTACAGTGCCCCTGAGCTCCTTTCTTCAACTCGCTTTCTTGTGAGCTGGGCACAAAACCGCAGGATTGCTTCAGGCCCTAATCTGTTTCCAGCAGGGCACACTGAGCCTTTGTTTAATTCCTCTTCCTCGTGGGCAATGAGCGTTACATTTGCCCGTGCAGACACCTACAGCTAGTCTCTCATTGGTTCTCCCTATTCCTGTTCATTTTGCACAGAAATTGCAAGCTGTGCCAAAGAGGAGGTTAAAGGCACTGACTCTCCAAGCAGGGAGAGTGTTAGTAAAGCATCTGGAATGGTGAACCCGAGGACCAGGATACGAAAACTGAGATGCATTTTAAATCATTTCCCAATCACATGGTGGACGATACTCTTGGTTTCCCATGCATGTTTTAGCTGGAGGAAGAATCCCTTGAACCTGGAGAGTTGGGACCCATGGAATGGGTACCATGCAGTATGACTTCAAAGGGTCTGCATTTGCTCACCGAAACTCACCAATGCTATCAGCCTGAAGTGTCCAGCCTTATGTCTCAACCAGCTCTGGGTGTAGATGTGTTAAATCCCGGTTGCATCACATGCCCTGAGTGAATTATTTAAGAATTGCTCTCTATTTCACTGTCTTTATGATTTTTTTTTGAAATTTATTTTGATAATGGGATTTATCGGATTTTCACTGCTGCGTTTATGCCGCTGTACACACGCTTGATTCTCTTACGGAGACATATATATCCATGGGTTTTAAGATTCTTCCTAGTCAGGTATATTCCTAGGCGTTGAATATGTGGTGTTGGGTCCATTTCGTTGAGCAAGGAGTAGGTCTTGTCTATTACATATTTGGCTTATGGAAAGTTATCTGTGCTAATTTCAGTCTCTGGTTTTATGAAGCACCCCAACGCACCTTTCCCCATAAGCAAGCACTAGTTGGTTTTCTAAATTTGAGACCCTGTTCTGTTTTGTAATTCAGTTCATGTGTAGTCAAGTTTACATTCCGTGTATTAGTGATATCTTATGATGTTTCTTTTTCTGTGTGACGTAGTTCACGTAGAATCACCGTACCTGCATCCACTCACTATGCCGCTACGGGCCTGATGACACAGATTTCATTGCTGAGTGATATTGCATTGTACGTACGTGCCACAACTTCTTTATCCATATTTTGCTTTCTGGGATATTTACCTGTTACTGTAGACGAGCTTCTTGTGAACACAGCCGTCCCAAATATTGGGGTGGCTGTCTGTTTTTGATTTTAATTTCCGTAAGCTATAGGACCATAAGTGGAAGTGCCATAGACTGTGTTGCTTTGTTTCTTATGTGTTTCAGGAAACACCATACACTTCTCCAGGCTGGCTGCTGGCAATTTACATCCTGCCAATCAGCATAACAAGGCTCCCTGTTCTCCATATCCTGTCCTACCTTTCTGGATTTTACACTTTTTTCAGATGGCCCTCTTGCCCGGGGGGCAATGAGACTTCATTGTAGTGCAGATTTCCTTTACAGGCTTGCTTGGTTGGCCAAAAAGGGCGTATGCGTTTTTTCCTGAATATATTCAGGAAAAAACGCATACGCCCTTTTTGGCCAAGTGCATCATTGTCGACGTTCTGCCTCTTTTCCTATGCTTTCAGGGCAATTCCAGTCTACCCCCTGCAATCGTTTTCCTGAAATTCTGCCCCGCTTTCAAGTCCCCTTCGCAGGCTTACTTCAATATATTTTTGGAGGATAGCTGTCATTTATAACTCTGCAGGTTTGTGAATTACAGTGCCCCTGAGCTCCTTTCTTCAACTCGCTTTCTTGTGAACTGGGCACAAAACCGCAGGATTGCTTCAGGCCCTAATCTGTTTCGGGCAGGGCATGCTGAGCCTTTGGTAAATTCCTCTTCCTGGTGGGAAATGAGCGTTACATTTGCCCGTGCAGACACCTACAGCTAGTCTCTCATTGGTTCTCCCTATTCCTGTTCATCTTGCACAGAAATTGCAAGCTGTGCCAAACAGGAGGTTAAAGGCACTGACTCTCCAAGCAGGGAGACTGTTAGTAAATCATCTGGAATGGTGAACCTGAGGACCAGGATACGAAAACTGAGATGCATTTTAAATCATTTCCCCATAACACGGTGGACCATACTGTGGGTTTCACATGCATGTTTTAGCTGGAGGAAGAATCCCTTGAACCTGAAGAGTTGGGACCCATGGAATAGGTACCATACAGTATGACTTCAAAGGGTGTGCATTTGCTCACCGAAACTCACCAATGCTATCAGCCTGAAGTGTCCAGCCTTATGTCTCAACCAGCTCTGGGTGTAGATGTGGTCAATCCCGGTTGCATCACATGCCCTGAGTGAATTATTTAAGAATTGCTCTCTATTTCACTGTCTTTGTGTTTTGTTTTCGAAATTTATTTTGATAATGGGATTTATCGGATTTTCACTGCTGCCTTTCGGCCGCTGTACACACCCTTGATTCTCTTACGGAGACATATATATCCATGGGTTTTAAGATTCTTCCTAGTCAGGTATATTCCTAGGCGTTGAATATGTGGTGTGGGGTCCATTTCGTTGAGCAAGGAGTAGGTCTTGTCTATTACATATTGGGCTTATGGAAAGTTATCTGTGCTAATTTCAGTCTCTGGTTTTATGCAGCACTCCAAGGCACCTTTCCCCATAAGCAAGCACTAGTTGGTTTTCTAAATTTGAGACCCTTTTCTATTTTGTAATTCAGTTCATGTGTAGTCAAGTTTACATTCCGTGTATTCGTGATATCTTATGATGTTTCTTTTTCTGTGTGACGTAGTTCACGTAGAATCACCGTACCTGCATCCACTCACTATGCCGCTATGGGCCTGATGACACAGATTTCATTGCTGAGTGATATTGCATTGTACGTACATGCCACAAGTTCTTTATCCATTTTTTGCTTTCTGGGATATTTACCTGATACTGTAGACGAGCTTCTTGTGAACACAGCCGTCTCAAATATTGGGGTGGCTGTCTGTTTTTGATTTTAATTTCCGTAAGCTATAGGACCATAAGTGGAAGTGCCATAGGCTGTGTTGCTTTGTTTCTTTCGTGTTTCAGGAAACACCATACACTTCTCCAGGCTGGCTGCTGGCAATTTACATCCTGCCAATCAGCATAACAAGGCTCCCTGTTCTCCATATCCTGTCCTACCTTTCTGGATTTTACACTTTTTTCAGATGGCCCTCTTGCCCGGGGGGCAGTGAGACTTCATTGTAGTGCAGATTTCCTTTACAGGCTTGCTTGGTTGGCCAAAAAGGGCGTATGCGTTTTTTCCTGAATATATTCAGGAAAAAACGCATACGCCCTTTTTGGCCAAGTGCATCATTGTCGACGTTCTGCCTCTTTTCCTATGCTTTCAGGGCAATTCCAGTCTACCCCCTGCAATCGTTTTCCTGAAATTCTGCCCCGCTTTCAAGTCCCCTTCGCAGGCTTACTTCAATATATTTTTGGAGGAAAGCTGTCATTTATAACTCTGCAGGTTTGTGAATTACAGTGCCCCTGAGCTCCTTTCTTCAACTCGCTTTCTTGTGAGCTGGGCACAAAACCGCAGGATTGCTTCAGGCCCTAATCTGTTTCCAGCAGGGCACACTGAGCCTTTGTTTAATTCCTCTTCCTGTTGGGCAATGAGCGTTACATTTGCCCGTGCAGACACCTACAGCTAGTCTCTCATTGGTTCTCCCTATTCCTGTTCATTTTGCACAGAAATTGCAAGCTGTGCCAAAGAGGAGGTTAAAGGCACTGACTCTCCAAGTGGGGAGAGTGTTAGTAAAGCATCTGGAATGGTGAACCCGAGGACCAGGATATGAAAACTGAGATGCATTTTAAATCATTTCCCAATCACATGGTGGACGATACTCTTGGTTTCCCATGCATGTTTTAGCTGGAGGAAGAATCCCTTGAACCTGGAGAGTTGGGACCCATGGAATGGGTACCATGCAGTATGACTTCAAAGGGTGTGCATTTGCTCACCGAAACTCACCAATGCTATCAGCCTGAAGTGTCCAGCCTTATGTCTCAACCAGCTCTGGGTGTAGATGTGTTAAATCCCGGTTGCATCACATGCCCTGAGTGAATTATTTAAGAATTGCTCTCTATTTCACTGTCTTTATGATTTTTTTTTGAAATTTATTTTGATAATGGGATTTATCGGATTTTCACTGCTGCGTTTATGCCGCTGTACACACGCTTGATTCTCTTACGGAGACATATATATCCATGGGTTTTAAGATTCTTCCTAGTCAGGTATATTCCTAGGCGTTGAATATGTGGTGTTGGGTCCATTTCGTTGAGCAAGGAGTAGGTCTTGTCTATTACATATTTGGCTTATGGAAAGTTATCTGTGCTAATTTCAGTCTCTGGTTTTATGAAGCACCCCAACGCACCTTTCCCCATAAGCAAGCACTAGTTGGTTTTCTAAATTTGAGACCCTGTTCTGTTTTGTAATTCAGTTCATGTGTAGTCAAGTTTACATTCCGTGTATTAGTGATATCTTATGATGTTGCTTTTTCTGTGTGACGTAGTTCACGTAGAATCACCGTACCTGCATCCACTCACTATGCCGCTACGGGCCTGATGACACAGATTTCATTGCTGAGTGATATTGCATTGTACGTACGTGCCACAACTTCTTTATCCATATTTTGCTTTCTGGGATATTTACCTGTTACTGTAGACGAGCTTCTTGTGAACACAGCCGTCCCAAATATTGGGGTGGCTCTCTGTTTTTGATTTTAATTTCCCTAAGCAATAGGACCACAAGTGCAATTGCCATAGGCTGTGTTGCTTTATTTCTTATGTGTTTCAGGAAACACCATACACTGCTCCAGGGTGGCTCTTCACAATTTACATCCTGCCAATCAGCATTAAAAGGCTCCCTGTTCTCCATATCCTGTCCTACCTTTCTGGATTTTACACTTTTTTCAGATGGCCCTCTTGCCCGGGGGGCAGTGAGACTTCATTGTAGTGCAGATTTCCTTTACAGGCTTGCTTGGTTGGCCAAAAAGGGCGTATGCGTTTTTTCCTGAATATATTCAGGAAAAAACGCATACGCCCTTTTTGGCCAAGTGCATCATTGTCGACGTTCTGCCTCTTTTCCTATGCTTTCAGGGCAATTCCAGTCTACCCCCTGCAATGGTTTTCCAGAAATTCTGCCCCGCTTTCAAGTCCCCTTCGCAGGCTTACTTCAATATATTTTTGGAGGATAGCTGTCATTTATAACTCTGCAGGTTTGTGAATTACAGTGCCCCTGAGCTCCTTTCTTCAACTCGCTTTCTTGTGAACTGGGCACAAAACCGCAGGATTGCTTCAGGCCCTAATCTGTTTCGGGCAGGGCATGCTGAGCCTTTGGTAAATTCCTCTTCCTGGTGGGAAATGAGCGTTACATTTGCCCGTGCAGACACCTACAGCTAGTCTCTCATTGGTTCTCCCTATTCCTGTTCATCTTGCACAGAAATTGCAAGCTGTGCCAAACAGGAGGTTAAAGGCACTGACTCTCCAAGCAGGGAGACTGTTAGTAAATCATCTGGAATGGTGAACCCGAGGACCAGGATACGAAAACTGAGATGCATTTTAAATCATTTCCCCATAACACGGTGGACCATACTGTGGGTTTCACATGCATGTTTTAGCTGGAGGAAGAATCCCTTGAACCTGAAGAGTTGGGACCCATGGAATAGGTACCATACAGTATGACTTCAAAGGGTGTGCATTTGCTCACCTAAACTCACCAATGCTATCAGCCTGAAGTGTCCAGCCTTATGTCTCAACCAGCTCTGGGTGTAGATGTGGTCAATCCCGGTTGCATCACATGCCCTGAGTGAATTATTTAAGAATTGCTCTCTATTTCACTGTCTTTGTGTTTTGTTTTCGAAATTTATTTTGATAATGGGATTTATCGGATTTTCACTGCTGCCTTTCGGCCGCTGTACACACCCTTGATTCTCTTACGGAGACATATATATCCATGGGTTTTAAGATTCTTCCTAGTCAGGTATATTCCTAGGCGTTGAATATGTGGTGTTGGGTCCATTTCGTTGAGCAAGGAGTAGGTCTTCTCTATTACATATTTGGCTTATGGAAAGTTATCTGTGCTAATTTCAGTCTCTGGTTTTATGAAGCACCCCAAGGCACCTTTCCCCATAAGCAAGCACTAGTTGGTTTTCTAAATTTGAGACCCTGTTCTGTTTTGTAATTCAGTTCATGTGTAGTCAAGTTTACATTCCGTGTATTAGTGATATCTTATGATGTTTCTTTTTCTGTGTGACGTAGTTCACGTAGAATCACCGTACCTGCATCCACTCACTATGCCGCTACGGGCCTGATGACACAGATTTCATTGCTGAGTGATATTGCATTGTACGTACGTGCCACAACTTCTTTATCCATATTTTGCTTTCTGGGATATTTACCTGTTACTGTAGACGAGCTTCTTGTGAACACAGCCGTCCCAAATATTGGGGTGGCTGTCTGTTTTTGATTTTAATTTCCGTAAGCTATAGGACCATAAGTGGAAGTGCCATAGACTGTGTTGCTTTGTTTCTTATGTGTTTCAGGAAACACCATACACTTCTCCAGGCTGGCTGCTGGCAATTTACATCCTGCCAATCAGCATAACAAGGCTCCCTGTTCTCCATATCCTGTCCTACCTTTCTGGATTTTACACTTTTTTCAGATGGCCCTCTTGCCCGGGGGGCAGTGAGACTTCATTGTAGTGCAGATTTCCTTTACAGGCTTGCTTGGTTGGCCAAAAAGGGCGTATGCGTTTTTTCCTGAATATATTCAGGAAAAAACGCATACGCCCTTTTTGGCCAAGTGCATCATTGTCGACGTTCTGCCTCTTTTCCTATGCTTTCAGGGCAATTCCAGTCTACCCCCTGCAATCGTTTTCCAGAAATTCTGCCCCGCTTTCAAGTCCCCTTCGCAGGCTTACTTCAATATATTTTTGGAGGATAGCTGTCATTTATAACTCTGCAGGTTTGTGAATTACAGTGCCCCTGAGCTCCTTTCTTCAACTCGCTTTCTTGTGATCTGGGCACAAAACCGCAGGATTGCTTCAGGCCCTAATCTGTTTCGGGCAGGGCATGCTGAGCCTTTGGTAAATTCCTCTTCCTGGTGGGAAATGAGCGTTACATTTGCCCGTGCAGACACCTACAGCTAGTCTCTCATTGGTTCTCCCTATTCCTGTTCATCTTGCACAGAAATTGCAAGCTGTGCCAAACAGGAGGTTAAAGGCACTGACTCTCCAAGCAGGGAGACTGTTAGTAAATCATCTGGAATGGTGAACCCGAGGACCAGGATACGAAAACTGAGATGCATTTTAAATCATTTCCCCATAACACGGTGGACCATACTGTGGGTTTCACATGCATGTTTTAGCTGGAGGAAGAATCCCTTGAACCTGAAGAGTTAGGACCCATGGAATAGGTACCATACAGTATGACTTCAAAGGGTGTGCATTTGCTCACCTAAACTCACCAATGCTATCAGCCTGAAGTGTCCAGCCTTATGTCTCAACCAGCTCTGGGTGTAGATGTGGTCAATCCCGGTTGCATCACATGCCCTGAGTGAATTATTTAAGAATTGCTCTCTATTTCACTGTCTTTGTGTTTTGTTTTCGAAATTTATTTTGATAATGGGATTTATCGGATTTTCACTGCTGCCTTTCGGCCGCTGTACACACCCTTGATTCTCTTACGGAGACATATATATCCATGGGTTTTAAGATTCTTCCTAGTCAGGTATATTCCTAGGCGTTGAATATGTGGTGTTGGGTCCATTTCGTTGAGCAAGGAGTAGGTCTTGTCTATTACATATTGGGCTTATGGAAAGTTATCTGTGCTAATTTCAGTCTCTGGTTTTATGCAGCACCCCAAGGCACCTTTCCCCATAAGCAAGCACTAGTTGGTTTTCTAAATTTGAGACCCTTTTCTATTTTGTAATTCAGTTCATGTGTAGTCAAGTATACATTCCGTGTATTCGTGATATCTTATGATGTTTCTTTTTCTGTGTGACGTAGTTCACGTAGAATCACCGTACCTGCATCCACTCACTATGCCGCTATGGGCCTGATGACACAGATTTCATTGCTGAGTGATATTGCATTGTACGTACGTGCCACAAGTTCTTTATCCATTTTTTGCTTTCTGGGATATTTACCTGATACTGTAGACGAGCTTCTTGTGAACACAGCCGTCTCAAATATTGGGGTGGCTGTCTGTTTTTGATGTTAATTTCCGTAAGCTATAAGACCATAAGTGGAAGTGCCATAGGCTGTGTTGCTTTGTTTCTTTCGTGTTTCAGGAAACACCATACACTTCTCCAGGGTGGCTGCTGGCAATTTACATCCTGCCAATCAGCATAACAAGGCTCCCTGTTCTCCATATCCTGTCCTACCTTTCTGGATTTTACACTTTTTTCAGATGGCCCTTTTGCCAGGGGGGCAGTGAGACTTCATTGTAGTGCAGATTTCATTTACAGGCTTGCTTGGTTGGCCAAAAAGGGCGTATGCGTTTTTTCCTGAATATATTCAGGAAAAAACACATACGCACTTTTTGGCCAAGTGCATCATTGTCGACGTTCTGCCTCTTTTCCTATGCTTTCAGGGCAATTCCAGTCTACCCCCTGCAATCGTTTTCCTGAAATTCTGCCCCGCTTTCAACTCCCCTTCGCAGGCTTACTTCAATATATTTTTGGAGGATAGCTGTCATTTATAACTCTGCAGGTTTGTGAATTACAGTGCCCCTGAGCTCCTTTCTTCAACTCGCTTTCTTGTGAGCTGGGCACAAAACCGCAGGATTGCTTCAGGCCCTAATCTGTTTCCGGCAGGGCACGCTGAGCCTTTGGTTAATTCCTCTTCCTGGTGGGAAATGAGCGTTACATTTGCCCGTGCAGACACCTACAGCTAGTCTCTCATTGGTTCTCCCTATTCCTGTTCATTTTGCACAGAAATTGCAAGCTGTGCCAAAGAGGAGGTTAAAGGCACTGACTCTCCAAGTGGGGAGAGTGTTAGTAAAGCATCTGGAATGGTGAACCCGAGGACCAGGATACGAAAACTGAGATGCATTTTAAATCATTTCCCAATCACATGGTGGACGATACTCTTGGTTTCCCATGCATGTTTTAGCTGGAGGAAGAATCCCTTGAACCTGGAGAGTTGGGACCCATGGAATGGGTACCATGCAGTATGACTTCAAAGGGTGTGCATTTGCTCACCGAAACTCACCAATGCTATCAGCCTGAAGTGTCCAGCCTTATGTCTCAACCAGCTCTGGGTGTAGATGTGTTAAATCCCGGTTGCATCACATGCCCTGAGTGAATTATTTAAGAATTGCTCTCTATTTCACTGTCTTTATGATTTTTTTTTGAAATTTATTTTGATAATGGGATTTATCGGATTTTCACTGCTGCGTTTATGCCGCTGTACACACGCTTGATTCTCTTACGGAGACATATATATCCATGGGTTTTAAGATTCTTCCTAGTCAGGTATATTCCTAGGCGTTGAATATGTGGTGTTGGGTCCATTTCGTTGAGCAAGGAGTAGGTCTTGTCTATTACATATTTGGCTTATGGAAAGTTATCTGTGCTAATTTCAGTCTCTGGTTTTATGAAGCACCCCAACGCACCTTTCCCCATAAGCAAGCACTAGTTGGTTTTCTAAATTTGAGACCCTGTTCTGTTTTGTAATTCAGTTCATGTGTAGTCAAGTTTACATTCCGTGTATTAGTGATATCTTATGATGTTGCTTTTTCTGTGTGACGTAGTTCACGTAGAATCACCGTACCTGCATCCACTCACTATGCCGCTACGGGCCTGATGACACAGATTTCATTGCTGAGTGATATTGCATTGTACGTACGTGCCACAACTTCTTTATCCATATTTTGCTTTCTGGGATATTTACCTGTTACTGTAGACGAGCTTCTTGTGAACACAGCCGTCCCAAATATTGGGGTGGCTCTCTGTTTTTGATTTTAATTTCCCTAAGCAATAGGACCACAAGTGCAATTGCCATAGGCTGTGTTGCTTTATTTCTTATGTGTTTCAGGAAACACCATACACTGCTCCAGGGTGGCTCTTCACAATTTACATCCTGCCAATCAGCATTAAAAGGCTCCCTGTTCTCCATATCCTGTCCTACCTTTCTGGATTTTACACTTTTTTCAGATGGCCCTCTTGCCCGGGGGGCAGTGAGACTTCATTGTAGTGCAGATTTCCTTTACAGGCTTGCTTGGTTGGCCAAAAAGGGCGTATGCGTTTTTTCCTGAATATATTCAGGAAAAAACGCATACGCCCTTTTTGGCCAAGTGCATCATTGTCGACGTTCTGCCTCTTTTCCTATGCTTTCAGGGCAATTCCAGTCTACCCCCTGCAATGGTTTTCCAGAAATTCTGCCCCGCTTTCAAGTCCCCTTCGCAGGCTTACTTCAATATATTTTTGGAGGATAGCTGTCATTTATAACTCTGCAGGTTTGTGAATTACAGTGCCCCTGAGCTCCTTTCTTCAACTCGCTTTCTTGTGAACTGGGCACAAAACCGCAGGATTGCTTCAGGCCCTAATCTGTTTCGGGCAGGGCATGCTGAGCCTTTGGTAAATTCCTCTTCCTGGTGGGAAATGAGCGTTACATTTGCCCGTGCAGACACCTACAGCTAGTCTCTCATTGGTTCTCCCTATTCCTGTTCATCTTGCACAGAAATTGCAAGCTGTGCCAAACAGGAGGTTAAAGGCACTGACTCTCCAAGCAGGGAGACTGTTAGTAAATCATCTGGAATGGTGAACCCGAGGACCAGGATACGAAAACTGAGATGCATTTTAAATCATTTCCCCATAACACGGTGGACCATACTGTGGGTTTCACATGCATGTTTTAGCTGGAGGAAGAATCCCTTGAACCTGAAGAGTTGGGACCCATGGAATAGGTACCATACAGTATGACTTCAAAGGGTGTGCATTTGCTCACCTAAACTCACCAATGCTATCAGCCTGAAGTGTCCAGCCTTATGTCTCAACCAGCTCTGGGTGTAGATGTGGTCAATCCCGGTTGCATCACATGCCCTGAGTGAATTATTTAAGAATTGCTCTCTATTTCACTGTCTTTGTGTTTTGTTTTCGAAATTTATTTTGATAATGGGATTTATCGGATTTTCACTGCTGCCTTTCGGCCGCTGTACACACCCTTGATTCTCTTACGGAGACATATATATCCATGGGTTTTAAGATTCTTCCTAGTCAGGTATATTCCTAGGCGTTGAATATGTGGTGTTGGGTCCATTTCGTTGAGCAAGGAGTAGGTCTTCTCTATTACATATTTGGCTTATGGAAAGTTATCTGTGCTAATTTCAGTCTCTGGTTTTATGAAGCACCCCAAGGCACCTTTCCCCATAAGCAAGCACTAGTTGGTTTTCTAAATTTGAGACCCTGTTCTGTTTTGTAATTCAGTTCATGTGTAGTCAAGTTTACATTCCGTGTATTAGTGATATCTTATGATGTTTCTTTTTCTGTGTGACGTAGTTCACGTAGAATCACCGTACCTGCATCCACTCACTATGCCGCTACGGGCCTGATGACACAGATTTCATTGCTGAGTGATATTGCATTGTACGTACGTGCCACAACTTCTTTATCCATATTTTGCTTTCTGGGATATTTACCTGTTACTGTAGACGAGCTTCTTGTGAACACAGCCGTCCCAAATATTGGGGTGGCTGTCTGTTTTTGATTTTAATTTCCGTAAGCTATAGGACCATAAGTGGAAGTGCCATAGACTGTGTTGCTTTGTTTCTTATGTGTTTCAGGAAACACCATACACTTCTCCAGGCTGGCTGCTGGCAATTTACATCCTGCCAATCAGCATAACAAGGCTCCCTGTTCTCCATATCCTGTCCTACCTTTCTGGATTTTACACTTTTTTCAGATGGCCCTCTTGCCCGGGGGGCAGTGAGACTTCATTGTAGTGCAGATTTCCTTTACAGGCTTGCTTGGTTGGCCAAAAAGGGCGTATGCGTTTTTTCCTGAATATATTCAGGAAAAAACGCATACGCCCTTTTTGGCCAAGTGCATCATTGTCGACGTTCTGCCTCTTTTCCTATGCTTTCAGGGCAATTCCAGTCTACCCCCTGCAATCGTTTTCCAGAAATTCTGCCCCGCTTTCAAGTCCCCTTCGCAGGCTTACTTCAATATATTTTTGGAGGATAGCTGTCATTTATAACTCTGCAGGTTTGTGAATTACAGTGCCCCTGAGCTCCTTTCTTCAACTCGCTTTCTTGTGATCTGGGCACAAAACCGCAGGATTGCTTCAGGCCCTAATCTGTTTCGGGCAGGGCATGCTGAGCCTTTGGTAAATTCCTCTTCCTGGTGGGAAATGAGCGTTACATTTGCCCGTGCAGACACCTACAGCTAGTCTCTCATTGGTTCTCCCTATTCCTGTTCATCTTGCACAGAAATTGCAAGCTGTGCCAAACAGGAGGTTAAAGGCACTGACTCTCCAAGCAGGGAGACTGTTAGTAAATCATCTGGAATGGTGAACCCGAGGACCAGGATACGAAAACTGAGATGCATTTTAAATCATTTCCCCATAACACGGTGGACCATACTGTGGGTTTCACATGCATGTTTTAGCTGGAGGAAGAATCCCTTGAACCTGAAGAGTTAGGACCCATGGAATAGGTACCATACAGTATGACTTCAAAGGGTGTGCATTTGCTCACCTAAACTCACCAATGCTATCAGCCTGAAGTGTCCAGCCTTATGTCTCAACCAGCTCTGGGTGTAGATGTGGTCAATCCCGGTTGCATCACATGCCCTGAGTGAATTATTTAAGAATTGCTCTCTATTTCACTGTCTTTGTGTTTTGTTTTCGAAATTTATTTTGATAATGGGATTTATCGGATTTTCACTGCTGCCTTTCGGCCGCTGTACACACCCTTGATTCTCTTACGGAGACATATATATCCATGGGTTTTAAGATTCTTCCTAGTCAGGTATATTCCTAGGCGTTGAATATGTGGTGTTGGGTCCATTTCGTTGAGCAAGGAGTAGGTCTTGTCTATTACATATTGGGCTTATGGAAAGTTATCTGTGCTAATTTCAGTCTCTGGTTTTATGCAGCACCCCAAGGCACCTTTCCCCATAAGCAAGCACTAGTTGGTTTTCTAAATTTGAGACCCTTTTCTATTTTGTAATTCAGTTCATGTGTAGTCAAGTATACATTCCGTGTATTCGTGATATCTTATGATGTTTCTTTTTCTGTGTGACGTAGTTCACGTAGAATCACCGTACCTGCATCCACTCACTATGCCGCTATGGGCCTGATGACACAGATTTCATTGCTGAGTGATATTGCATTGTACGTACGTGCCACAAGTTCTTTATCCATTTTTTGCTTTCTGGGATATTTACCTGATACTGTAGACGAGCTTCTTGTGAACACAGCCGTCTCAAATATTGGGGTGGCTGTCTGTTTTTGATGTTAATTTCCGTAAGCTATAAGACCATAAGTGGAAGTGCCATAGGCTGTGTTGCTTTGTTTCTTTCGTGTTTCAGGAAACACCATACACTTCTCCAGGGTGGCTGCTGGCAATTTACATCCTGCCAATCAGCATAACAAGGCTCCCTGTTCTCCATATCCTGTCCTACCTTTCTGGATTTTACACTTTTTTCAGATGGCCCTTTTGCCAGGGGGGCAGTGAGACTTCATTGTAGTGCAGATTTCATTTACAGGCTTGCTTGGTTGGCCAAAAAGGGCGTATGCGTTTTTTCCTGAATATATTCAGGAAAAAACACATACGCACTTTTTGGCCAAGTGCATCATTGTCGACGTTCTGCCTCTTTTCCTATGCTTTCAGGGCAATTCCAGTCTACCCCCTGCAATCGTTTTCCTGAAATTCTGCCCCGCTTTCAACTCCCCTTCGCAGGCTTACTTCAATATATTTTTGGAGGATAGCTGTCATTTATAACTCTGCAGGTTTGTGAATTACAGTGCCCCTGAGCTCCTTTCTTCAACTCGCTTTCTTGTGAGCTGGGCACAAAACCGCAGGATTGCTTCAGGCCCTAATCTGTTTCCGGCAGGGCACGCTGAGCCTTTGGTTAATTCCTCTTCCTGGTGGGAAATGAGCGTTACATTTGCCCGTGCAGACACCTACAGCTAGTCTCTCATTGGTTCTCCCTATTCCTGTTCATTTTGCACAGAAATTGCAAGCTGTGCCAAAGAGGAGGTTAAAGGCACTGACTCTCCAAGCGGGGAGAGTGTTAGTAAAGCATCTGGAATGGTGAACCCGAGGACCAGGATACGAAAACTGAGATGCATTTTAAATCATTTCCCAATCACATGGTGGACGATAATCTTGGTTTCCCATGCATGTTTTAGCTGGAGGAAGAATCCCTTGAACCTGGAGAGTTGGGACCCATGGAATGGGTACCATGCAGTATGACTTCAAAGGGTCTGCATTTGCTCACCGAAACTCACCAATGCTATCAGCCTGAAGTGTCCAGCCTTATGTCTCAACCAGCTCTGGGTGTAGATGTGTTAAATCCCGGTTGCATCACATGCCCTGAGTGAATTATTTAAGAATTGCTCTCTATTTCACTGTCTTTATGATTTTTTTTTGAAATTTATTTTGATAATGGGATTTATCGGATTTTCACTGCTGTGTTTATGCCGCTGTACACACGCTTGATTCTCTTACAGAGACATATATATCCATGGGTTTTAAGATTCTTCCTAGTCAGGTATATTCCTAGGCGTTGAATATGTGGTGTTGGGTCCATTTCGTTGAGCAAGGAGTAGGTCTTGTCTATTACATATTTGGCTTATGGAAAGTTATCTGTGCTAATTTCAGTCTCTGGTTTTATGAAGCACCCCAACGCACCTTTCCCCATAAGCAAGCACTAGTTGGTTTTCTAAATTTGAGACCCTGTTCTGTTTTGTAATTCAGTTCATGTGTAGTCAAGTTTACATTCCGTGTATTAGTGATATCTTATGATGTTTCTTTTTCTGTGTGACGTAGTTCACGTAGAATCACCGTACCTGCATCCACTCACTATGCCGCTACGGGCCTGATGACACAGATTTCATTGCTGAGTGATATTGCATTGTACGTACGTGCCACAACTTCTTTATCCATATTTTGCTTTCTGGGATATTTACCTGTTACTGTAGACGAGCTTCTTGTGAACACAGCCGTCCCAAATATTGGGGTGGCTGTCTGTTTTTGATTTTAATTTCCGTAAGCTATAGGACCATAAGTGGAAGTGCCATAGACTGTGTTGCTTTGTTTCTTATGTGTTTCAGGAAACACCATACACTTCTCCAGGCTGGCTGCTGGCAATTTACATCCTGCCAATCAGCATAACAAGGCTCCCTGTTCTCCATATCCTGTCCTACCTTTCTGGATTTTACACTTTTTTCAGATGGCCCTCTTGCCCGGGGGGCAGTGAGACTTCATTGTAGTGCAGATTTCCTTTACAGGCTTGCTTGGTTGGCCAAAAAGGGCGTATGCGTTTTTTCCTGAATATATTCAGGAAAAAACGCATACGCCCTTTTTGGCCAAGTGCATCATTGTCGACGTTCTGCCTCTTTTCCTATGCTTTCAGGGCAATTCCAGTCTACCCCCTGCAATCGTTTTCCTGAAATTCTGCCCCGCTTTCAAGTCCCCTTCGCAGGCTTACTTCAATATATTTT
The DNA here is from genome assembly GCF_963924675.1 of Phocoena phocoena. Lineage (NCBI taxonomy): Eukaryota > Metazoa > Chordata > Mammalia > Artiodactyla > Phocoenidae > Phocoena > Phocoena phocoena. Next base: position 543,833 of record NW_027077682.1, read on the forward strand.
TGGAGGATAGCTGTCATTTATAACTCTGCAGGTTTGTGAATTACAGTGCCCCTGAGCTCCTTTCTTCAACTCGCTTTCTTGTGAACTGGGCACAAAACCGCAGGATTGCTTCAGGCCCTAATCTGTTTCGGGCAGGGCATGCTGAGCCTTTGGTAAATTCCTCTTCCTGGTGGGAAATGAGCGTTACATTTGCCCGTGCAGACACCTACAGCTAGTCTCTCATTGGTTCTCCCTATTCCTGTTCATCTTGCACAGAAATTGCAAGCTGTGCCAAACAGGAGGTTAAAGGCACTGACTCTCCAAGCAGGGAGACTGTTAGTAAATCATCTGGAATGGTGAACCCGAGGACCAGGATACGAAAACTGAGATGCATTTTAAATCATTTCCCCATAACACGGTGGACCATACTGTGGGTTTCACATGCATGTTTTAGCTGGAGGAAGAATCCCTTGAAACTGAAGAGTTGGGACCCATGGAATAGGTACCATACAGTATGACTTCAAAGGGTGTGCATTTGCTCACCTAAACTCACCAATGCTATCAGCCTGAAGTGTCCAGCCTTATGTCTCAACCAGCTCTGGGTGTAGATGTGGTCAATCCCGGTTGCATCACATGCCCTGAGTGAATTATTTAAGAATTGCTCTCTATTTCACTGTCTTTGTGTTTTGTTTTCGAAATTTATTTTGATAATGGGATTTATCGGATTTTCACTGCTGCCTTTCGGCCGCTGTACACACCCTTGATTCTCTTACGGAGACATATATATCCATGGGTTTTAAGATTCTTCCTAGTCAGGTATATTCCTAGGCGTTGAATATGTGGTGTTGGGTCCATTTCGTTGAGCAAGGAGTAGGTCTTGTCTATTACATATTGGGCTTATGGAAAGTTATCTGTGCTAATTTCAGTCTCTGGTTTTATGCAGCACCCCAAGGCACCTTTCCCCATAAGCAAGCACTAGTTGGTTTTCTAAATTTGAGACCCTTTTCTATTTTGTAATTCAGTTCATGTGTAGTCAAGTTTACATTCCGTGTATTCGTGATATCTTATGATGTTTCTTTTTCTGTGTGACGTAGTTCACGTAGAATCACCGTACCTGCATCCACTCACTATGCCGCTATGGGCCTGATGACACAGATTTCATTGCTGAGTGATATTGCATTGTACGTACGTGCCACAAGTTCTTTATCCATTTTTTGCTTTCTGGGATATTTACCTGATACTGTAGACGAGCTTCTTGTGAACACAGCCGTGTCAAATATTGGGGTGGCTGTCTGTTTTTGATTTTAATTTCCGTAAGCTATAGGACCATAAGTGGAAGTGCTAGGCTGTGTTGCTTTGTTTCTTTCGTGTTTCAGGAAACACCATACACTTCTCCAGGGTGGCTGCTGGCAATTTACATCCTGCCAATCAGCATAACAAGGCTCCCTGTTCTCCATATCCTGTCCTACCTTTCTGGATTTTACACTTTTTTCAGATGGCCCTTTTGCCAGGGGGGCAGTGAGACTTCATTGTAGTGCAGATTTCATTTACAGGCTTGCTTGGTTGGCCAAAAAGGGCGTATGCGTTTTTTCCTGAATATATTCAGGAAAAAACGCATACGCCCTTTTTGGCCAAGTGCATCATTGTCGACGTTCTGCCTCTTTTCCTATGCTTTCAGGGCAATTCCAGTCTACCCCCTGCAATCGTTTTCCTGAAATTCTGCCCCGCTTTCAAGTCCCCTTCGCAGGCTTACTTCAATATATTTTTGGAGGAAAGCTGTCATTTATAACTCTGCAGGTTTGTGAATTACAGTGCCCCTGAGCTCCTTTCTTCAACTCGCTTTCTTGTGAGCTGGGCACAAAACCGCAGGATTGCTTCAGGCCCTAATCTGTTTCCAGCAGGGCACACTGAGCCTTTGTTTAATTCCTCTTCCTGGTGGGCAATGAGCGTTACATTTGCCCGTGCAGACACCTACAGCTAGTCTCTCATTGGTTCTCCCTATTCCTGTTCATTTTGCACAGAAATTGCAAGCTGTGCCAAAGAGGAGGTTAAAGGCACTGACTCTCCAAGCGGGGAGAGTGTTAGTAAAGCATCTGGAATGGTGAACCCGAGGACCAGGATACGAAAACTGAGATGCATTTTAAATCATTTCCCAATCACATGGTGGACGATACTCTTGGTTTCCCATGCATGTTTTAGCTGGAGGAAGAATCCCTTGAACCTGGAGAGTTGGGACCCATGGAATGGGTACCATGCAGTATGACTTCAAAGGGTCTGCATTTGCTCACCGAAACTCACCAATGCTATCAGCCTGAAGTGTCCAGCCTTATGTCTCAACCAGCTCTGGGTGTAGATGTGTTAAATCCCGGTTGCATCACATGCCCTGAGTGAATTATTTAAGAATTGCTCTCTATTTCACGGTCTTTATGATTTTTTTTTGAAATTTATTTTGATAATGGGATTTATCGGATTTTCACTGCTGCGTTTATGCCGCTGTACACACGCTTGATTCTCTTACGGAGACATATATATCCATGGGTTTTAAGATTCTTCCTAGTCAGGTATATTCCTAGGCGTTGAATATGTGGTGTTGGGTCCATTTCGTTGAGCAAGGAGTAGGTCTTGTCTATTACATATTTGGCTTATGGAAAGTTATCTGTGCTAATTTCAGTCTCTGGTTTTATGAAGCACCCCAACGCACCTTTCCCCATAAGCAAGCACTAGTTGGTTTTCTAAATTTGAGACCCTGTTCTGTTTTGTAATTCAGTTCATGTGTAGTCAAGTTTACATTCCGTGTATTAGTGATATCTTATGATGTTTCTTTTTCTGTGTGACGTAGTTCACGTAGAATCACCGTACCTGCATCCACTCACTATGCCGCTACGGGCCTGATGACACAGATTTCATTGCTGAGTGATATTGCATTGTACGTACGTGCCACAACTTCTTTATCCATATTTTGCTTTCTGGGATATTTACCTGTTACTGTAGACGAGCTTCTTGTGAACACAGCCGTCCCAAATATTGGGGTGGCTGTCTGTTTTTGATTTTAATTTCCGTAAGCTATAGGACCATAAGTGGAAGTGCCATAGACTGTGTTGCTTTGTTTCTTATGTGTTTCAGGAAACACCATACACTTCTCCAGGCTGGCTGCTGGCAATTTACATCCTGCCAATCAGCATAACAAGGCTCCCTGTTCTCCATATCCTGTCCTACCTTTCTGGATTTTACACTTTTTTCAGATGGCCCTCTTGCCCGGGGGGCAGTGAGACTTCATTGTAGTGCAGATTTCCTTTACAGGCTTGCTTGGTTGGCCAAAAAGGGCGTATGCGTTTTTTCCTGAATATATTCAGGAAAAAACGCATACGCCCTTTTTGGCCAAGTGCATCATTGTCGACGTTCTGCCTCTTTTCCTATGCTTTCAGGGCAATTCCAGTCTACCCCCTGCAATCGTTTTCCTGAAATTCTGCCCCGCTTTCAAGTCCCCTTCGCAGGCTTACTTCAATATATTTTTGGAGGATAGCTGTCATTTATAACTCTGCAGGTTTGTGAATTACAGTGCCCCTGAGCTCCTTTCTTCAACTCGCTTTCTTGTGAACTGGGCACAAAACCGCAGGATTGCTTCAGGCCCTAATCTGTTTCGGGCAGGGCATGCTGAGCCTTTGGTAAATTCCTCTTCCTGGTGGGAAATGAGCGTTACATTTGCCCGTGCAGACACCTACAGCTAGTCTCTCATTGGTTCTCCCTATTCCTGTTCATCTTGCACAGAAATTGCAAGCTGTGCCAAACAGGAGGTTAAAGGCACTGACTCTCCAAGCAGGGAGACTGTTAGTAAATCATCTGGAATGGTGAACCCGAGGACCAGGATACGAAAACTGAGATGCATTTTAAATCATTTCCCCATAACACGGTGGACCATACTGTGGGTTTCACATGCATGTTTTAGCTGGAGGAAGAATCCCTTGAAACTGAAGAGTTGGGACCCATGGAATAGGTACCATACAGTATGACTTCAAAGGGTGTGCATTTGCTCACCTAAACTCACCAATGCTATCAGCCTGAAGTGTCCAGCCTTATGTCTCAACCAGCTCTGGGTGTAGATGTGGTCAATCCCGGTTGCATCACATGCCCTGAGTGAATTATTTAAGAATTGCTCTCTATTTCACTGTCTTTGTGTTTTGTTTTCGAAATTTATTTTGATAATGGGATTTATCGGATTTTCACTGCTGCCTTTCGGCCGCTGTACACACCCTTGATTCTCTTACGGAGACATATATATCCATGGGTTTTAAGATTCTTCCTAGTCAGGTATATTCCTAGGCGTTGAATATGTGGTGTTGGGTCCATTTCGTTGAGCAAACAGTAGGTCTTGTCTATTACATATTGGGCTTATGGAAAGTTATCTGTGCTAATTTCAGTCTCTGGTTTTATGCAGCACCCCAAGGCACCTTTCCCCATAAGCAAGCACTAGTTGGTTTTCTAAATTTGAGACCCTTTTCTATTTTGTAATTCAGTTCATGTGTAGTCAAGTTTACATTCCGTGTATTCGTGATATCTTATGATGTTTCTTTTTCTGTGTGACGTAGTTCACGTAGAATCACCGTACCTGCATCCACTCACTATGCCGCTATGGGCCTGATGACACAGATTTCATTGCTGAGTGATATTGCATTGTACGTACGTGCCACAAGTTCTTTATCCATTTTTTGCTTTCTGGGATATTTACCTGATACTGTAGACGAGCTTCTTGTGAACACAGCCATCTCAAATATTGGGGTGGCTGTCTGTTTTTGATTTTAATTTCCGTAAGCTATAGGACCATAAGTGGAAGTGCCATAGGCTGTGTTGCTTTGTTTCTTTCGTGTTTCAGGAAACACCATACACTTCTCCAGGGTGGCTGCTGGCAATTTACATCCTGCCAATCAGCATAACAAGGCTCCCTGTTCTCCATATCCTGTCCTACCTTTCTGGATTTTACACTTTTTTCAGATGGCCCTTTTGCCAGGGGGGCAGTGAGACTTCATTGTAGTGCAGATTTCATTTACAGGCTTGCTTGGTTGGCCAAAAAGGGCGTATGCGTTTTTTCCTGAATATATTCAGGAAAAAACGCATACGCCCTTTTTGGCCAAGTGCATCATTGTCGACGTTCTGCCTCTTTTCCTATGCTTTCAGGGCAATTCCAGTCTACCCCCTGCAATCGTTTTCCTGAAATTCTGCCCCGCTTTCAAGTCCCCTTCGCAGGCTTACTTCAATATATTTTTGGAGGAAAGCTGTCATTTATAACTCTGCAGGTTTGTGAATTACAGTGCCCCTGAGCTCCTTTCTTCAACTCGCTTTCTTGTGAGCTGGGCACAAAACCGCAGGATTGCTTCAGGCCCTAATCTGTTTCCAGCAGGGCACACTGAGCCTTTGTTTAATTCCTCTTCCTGGTGGGCAATGAGCGTTACATTTGCCCGTGCAGACACCTACAGCTAGTCTCTCATTGGTTCTCCCTATTCCTGTTCATTTTGCACAGAAATTGCAAGCTGTGCCAAAGAGGAGGTTAAAGGCACTGACTCTCCAAGCGGGGAGAGTGTTAGTAAAGCATCTGGAATGGTGAACCCGAGGACCAGGATACGAAAACTGAGATGCATTTTAAATCATTTCCCAATCACATGGTGGACGATACTCTTGGTTTCCCATGCATGTTTTAGCTGGAGGAAGAATCCCTTGAACCTGGAGAGTTGGGACCCATGGAATGGGTACCATGCAGTATGACTTCAAAGGGTCTGCATTTGCTCACCGAAACTCACCAATGCTATCAGCCTGAAGTGTCCAGCCTTATGTCTCAACCAGCTCTGGGTGTAGATGTGTTAAATCCCGGTTGCATCACATGCCCTGAGTGAATTATTTAAGAATTGCTCTCTATTTCACTGTCTTTATGATTTTTTTTTGAAATTTATTTTGATAATGGGATTTATCGGATTTTCACTGCTGCGTTTATGCCGCTGTACACACGCTTGATTCTCTTACGGAGACATATATATCCATGGGTTTTAAGATTCTTCCTAGTCAGGTATATTCCTAGGCGTTGAATATGTGGTGTTGGGTCCATTTCGTTGAGCAAGGAGTAGGTCTTGTCTATTACATATTTGGCTTATGGAAAGTTATCTGTGCTAATTTCAGTCTCTGGTTTTATGAAGCACCCCAACGCACCTTTCCCCATAAGCAAGCACTAGTTGGTTTTCTAAATTTGAGACCCTGTTCTGTTTTGTAATTCAGTTCATGTGTAGTCAAGTTTACATTCCGTGTATTAGTGATATCTTATGATGTTTCTTTTTCTGTGTGACGTAGTTCACGTAGAATCACCGTACCTGCATCCACTCACTATGCCGCTACGGGCCTGATGACACAGATTTCATTGCTGAGTGATATTGCATTGTACGTACGTGCCACAACTTCTTTATCCATATTTTGCTTTCTGGGATATTTACCTGTTACTGTAGACGAGCTTCTTGTGAACACAGCCGTCCCAAATATTGGGGTGGCTGTCTGTTTTTGATTTTAATTTCCGTAAGCTATAGGACCATAAGTGGAAGTGCCATAGACTGTGTTGCTTTGTTTCTTATGTGTTTCAGGAAACACCATACACTTCTCCAGGCTGGCTGCTGGCAATTTACATCCTGCCAATCAGCATAACAAGGCTCCCTGTTCTCCATATCCTGTCCTACCTTTCTGGATTTTACACTTTTTTCAGATGGCCCTCTTGCCCGGGGGGCAGTGAGACTTCATTGTAGTGCAGATTTCCTTTACAGGCTTGCTTGGTTGGCCAAAAAGGGCGTATGCGTTTTTTCCTGAATATATTCAGGAAAAAACGCATACGCCCTTTTTGGCCAAGTGCATCATTGTCGACGTTCTGCCTCTTTTCCTATGCTTTCAGGGCAATTCCAGTCTACCCCCTGCAATCGTTTTCCTGAAATTCTGCCCCGCTTTCAAGTCCCCTTCGCAGGCTTACTTCAATATATTTTTGGAGGATAGCTGTCATTTATAACTCTGCAGGTTTGTGAATTACAGTGCCCCTGAGCTCCTTTCTTCAACTCGCTTTCTTGTGAACTGGGCACAAAACCGCAGGATTGCTTCAGGCCCTAATCTGTTTCGGGCAGGGCATGCTGAGCCTTTGGTAAATTCCTCTTCCTGGTGGGAAATGAGCGTTACATTTGCCCGTGCAGACACCTACAGCTAGTCTCTCATTGGTTCTCCCTATTCCTGTTCATCTTGCACAGAAATTGCAAGCTGTGCCAAACAGGAGGTTAAAGGCACTGACTCTCCAAGCAGGGAGACTGTTAGTAAATCATCTGGAATGGTGAACCCGAGGACCAGGATACGAAAACTGAGATGCATTTTAAATCATTTCCCCATAACACGGTGGACCATACTGTGGGTTTCACATGCATGTTTTAGCTGGAGGAAGAATCCCTTGAACCTGAAGAGTTGGGACCCATGGAATAGGTACCATACAGTATGACTTCAAAGGGTGTGCATTTGCTCACCTAAACTCACCAATGCTATCAGCCTGAAGTGTCCAGCCTTATGTCTCAACCAGCTCTGGGTGTAGATGTGGTCAATCCCGGTTGCATCACATGCCCTGAGTGAATTATTTAAGAATTGCTCTCTATTTCACTGTCTTTGTGTTTTGTTTTCGAAATTTATTTTGATAATGGGATTTATCGGATTTTCACTGCTGCCTTTCGGCCGCTGTACACACCCTTGATTCTCTTACGGAGACATATATATCCATGGGTTTTAAGATTCTTCCTAGTCAGGTATATTCCTAGGCGTTGAATATGTGGTGTTGGGTCCATTTCGTTGAGCAAGGAGTAGGTCTTGTCTATTACATATTGGGCTTATGGAAAGTTATCTGTGCTAATTTCAGTCTCTGGTTTTATGCAGCACCCCAAGGCACCTTTCCCCATAAGCAAGCACTAGTTGGTTTTCTAAATTTGAGACCCTTTTCTATTTTGTAATTCAGTTCATGTGTAGTCAAGTTTACATTCCGTGTATTCGTGATATCTTATGATGATTCTTTTTCTGTGTGACGTAGTTCACGTAGAATCACCGTACCTGCATCCACTCACTATGCCGCTATGGGCCTGATGACACAGATTTCATTGCTGAGTGATATTGCATTGTACGTACGTGCCACAAGTTCTTTATCCATTTTTTGCTTTCTGGGATATTTACCTGATACTGTAGACGAGCTTCTTGTGAACACAGCCGTCTCAAATATTGGGGTGGCTGTCTGTTTTTGATTTTAATTTCCGTAAGCTATAGGACCATAAGTGGAAGTGCCATAGGCTGTGTTGCTTTGTTTCTTTCGTGTTTCAGGAAACACCATACACTTCTCCAGGGTGGTTGCTGGCAATTTACATCCTGCCAATCAGCATAACAAGGCTCCCTGTTCTCCATATCCTGTCCTACCTTTCTGGATTTTACACTTTTTTCAGATGGCCCTTTTGCCAGGGGGGCAGTGAGACTTCATTGTAGTGCAGATTTCATTTACAGGCTTGCTTGGTTGGCCAAAAAGGGCGTATGCGTTTTTTCCTGAATATATTCAGGAAAAAACGCATACGCCCTTTTTGGCCAAGTGCATCATTGTCGACGTTCTGCCTCTTTTCCTATGCTTTCAGGGCAATTCCAGTCTACCCCCTGCAATCGTTTTCCTGAAATTCTGCCCCTCTTTCAAGTCCCCTTCGCAGGCTTACTTCAATATATTTTTGGAGGAAAGCTGTCATTTATAACTCTGCAGGTTTGTGAATTACAGTGCCCCTGAGCTCCTTTCTTCAACTCGCTTTCTTGTGAGCTGGGCACAAAACCGCAGGATTGCTTCAGGCCCTAATCTGTTTCCAGCAGGGCACACTGAGCCTTTGTTTAATTCGTCTTCCTGGTGGGCAATGAGCGTTACATTTGCCCGTGCAGACACCTACAGCTAGTCTCTCATTGGTTCTCCCTATTCCTGTTCATTTTGCACAGAAATTGCAAGCTGTGCCAAAGAGGAGGTTAAAGGCACTGACTCTCCAAGCGGGGAGAGTGTTAGTAAAGCATCTGGAATGGTGAACCCGAGGACCAGGATACGAAAACTGAGATGCATTTTAAATCATTTCCCAATCACATGGTGGACGATACTCTTGGTTTCCCATGCATGTTTTAGCTGGAGGAAGAATCCCTTGAACCTGGAGAGTTGGGACCCATGGAATGGGTACCATGCAGTATGACTTCAAAGGGTCTGCATTTGCTCACCGAAACTCACCAATGCTATCAGCCTGAAGTGTCCAGCCTTATGTCTCAACCAGCTCTGGGGGTAGATGTGTTAAATCCCGGTTGCATCACATGCCCTGAGTGAATTATTTAAGAATTGCTCTCTATTTCACTGTCTTTATGATTTTTTTTTGAAATTTATTTTGATAATGGGATTTATCGGATTTTCACTGCTGCATTTATGCCGCTGTACACACGCTTGATTCTCTTACGGAGACATATATATCCATGGGTTTTAAGATTCTTCCTTGTCAGGTATATTCCTAGGCGTTGAATATGTGGTGTTGGGTCCATTTCGTTGAGCAAGGAGTAGGTCTTGTCTATTACATATTTGGCTTATGGAAAGTTATCTGTGCTAATTTCAGTCTCTGGTTTTATGAAGCACCCCAATGCACCTTTCCCCATAAGCAAGCACTAGTTGGTTTTCTAAATTTGAGACCCTGTTCTGTTTTGTAATTCAGTTCATGTGTAGTCAAGTTTACATTCCGTGTATTAGTGATATCTTATGATGTTTCTTTTTCTGTGTTACGTAGTTCACGTAGAATCACCGTACTTGCATCCACTCACTATGCCGCTACGGGCCTGATGACACAGATTTCATTGCTGAGTGATATTGCATTGTACGTACGTGCCACAACTTCTTTATCCATATTTTGCTTTCTGGGATATTTACCTGTTACTGTAGACGAGCTTCTTGTGAACACAGCCGTCCCAAATATTGGGGTGGCTGTCTGTTTTTGATTTTAATTTCCGTAAGCTATAGGACCATAAGTGGAAGTGCCATAGACTGTGTTGCTTTGTTTCTTATGTGTTTCAGGAAACACCATACACTTCTCCAGGCTGGCTGCTGGCAATTTACATCCTGCCAATCAGCATAACAAGGCTCCCTGTTCTCCATATCCTGTCCTACCTTTCTGGATTTTACACTTTTTTCAGATGGCCCTCTTGCCCCGGGGGGCAGTGAGACTTCATTGTAGTGCAGATTTCCTTTACAGGCTTGCTTGGTTGGCCAAAAAGGGCGTATGCGTTTTTTCCTGAATATATTCAGGAAAAAACGCATACGCCCTTTTTGGCCAAGTGCATCATTGTCGACGTTCTGCCTCTTTTCCTATGCTTTCAGGGCAATTCCAGTCTACCCCCTGCAATCGTTTTCCTGAAATTCTGCCCCGCTTTCAAGTCCCCTTCGCAGGCTTACTTCAATATATTTTTGGAGGATAGCTGTCATTTATAACTCTGCAGGTTTGTGAATTACAGTGCCCCTGAGCTCCTTTCTTCAACTCGCTTTCTTGTGAACTGGGCACAAAACCGCAGGATTGCTTCAGGCCCTAATCTGTTTCGGGCAGGGCATGCTGAGCCTTTGGTAAATTCCTCTTCCTGGTGGGAAATGAGCGTTACATTTGCCCGTGCAGACACCTACAGCTAGTCTCTCATTGGTTCTCCCTATTCCTGTTCATCTTGCACAGAAATTGCAAGCTGTGCCAAACAGGAGGTTAAAGGCACTGACTCTCCAAGCAGGGAGACTGTTAGTAAATCATCTGGAATGGTGAACCCGAGGACCAGGATACGAAAACTGAGATGCATTTTAAATCATTTCCCCATAACACGGTGGACCATACTGTGGGTTTCACATGCATGTTTTAGCTGGAGGAAGAATCCCTTGAACCTGAAGAGTTGGGACCCATGGAATAGGTACCATACAGTATGACTTCAAAGGGTGTGCATTTGCTCACCTAAACTCACCAATGCTATCAGCCTGAAGTGTCCAGCCTTATGTCTCAACCAGCTCTGGGTGTAGATGTGGTCAATCCCGGTTGCATCACATGCCCTGAGTGAATTATTTAAGAATTGCTCTCTATTTCACTGTCTTTGTGTTTTGTTTTCGAAATTTATTTTGATAATGGGATTTATCGGATTTTCACTGCTGCCTTTCGGCCGCTGTACACACCCTTGATTCTCTTACGGAGACATATATATCCATGGGTTTTAAGATTCTTCCTAGTCAGGTATATTCCTAGGCGTTGAATATGTGGTGTTGGGTCCATTTCGTTGAGCAAGGAGTAGGTCTTGTCTATTACATATTGGGCTTATGGAAAGTTATCTGTGCTAATTTCAGTCTCTGGTTTTATGCAGCACCCCAAGGCACCTTTCCCCATAAGCAAGCACTAGTTGGTTTTCTAAATTTGAGACCCTTTTCTATTTTGTAATTCAGTTCATGTGTAGTCAAGTATACATTCCGTGTATTCGTGATATCTTATGATGTTTCTTTTTCTGTGTGACGTAGTTCACGTAGAATCACCGTACCTGCATCCACTCACTATGCCGCTATGGGCCTGATGACACAGATTTCATTGCTGAGTGATATTGCATTGTACGTACGTGCCACAAGTTCTTTATCCATTTTTTGCTTTCTGGGATATTTACCTGATACTGTAGACGAGCTTCTTGTGAACACAGCCGTCTCAAATATTGGGGTGGCTGTCTGTTTTTGATGTTAATTTCCGTAAGCTATAGGACCATAAGTGGAAGTGCCATAGGCTGTGTTGCTTTGTTTCTTTCGTGTTTCAGGAAACACCATACACTTCTCCAGGGTGGCTGCTGGCAATTTACATCCTGCCAATCAGCATAACAAGGCTCCCTGTTCTCCATATCCTGTCCTACCTTTCTGGATTTTACACTTTTTTCAGATGGCCCTTTTGCCAGGGGGGCAGTGAGACTTCATTGTAGTGCAGATTTCATTTACAGGCTTGCTTGGTTGGCCAAAAAGGGCGTATGCGTTTTTTCCTGAATATATTCAGGAAAAAACGCATACGCACTTTTTGGCCAAGTGCATCATTGTCGACGTTCTGCCTCTTTTCCTATGCTTTCAGGGCAATTCCAGTCTACCCCCTGCAATCGTTTTCCTGAAATTCTGCCCCGCTTTCAACTCCCCTTCGCAGGCTTACTTCAATATATTTTTGGAGGATAGCTGTCATTTATAACTCTGCAGGTTTGTGAATTACAGTGCCCCTGAGCTCCTTTCTTCAACTCGCTTTCTTGTGAGCTGGGCACAAAACCGCAGGATTGCTTCAGGCCCTAATCTGTTTCCGGCAGGGCACGCTGAGCCTTTGGTTAATTCCTCTTCCTGGTGGGAAATGAGCGTTACATTTGCCCGTGCAGACACCTACAGCTAGTCTCTCATTGGTTCTCCCTATTCCTGTTCATTTTGCACAGAAATTGCAAGCTGTGCCAAAGAGGAGGTTAAAGGCACTGACTCTCCAAGCGGGGAGAGTGTTAGTAAAGCATCTGGAATGGTGAACCCGAGGACCAGGATACGAAAACTGAGATGCATTTTAAATCATTTCCCAATCACATGGTGGACGATAATCTTGGTTTCCCATGCATGTTTTAGCTGGAGGAAGAATCCCTTGAACCTGGAGAGTTGGGACCCATGGAATGGGTACCATGCAGTATGACTTCAAAGGGTCTGCATTTGCTCACCGAAACTCACCAATGCTATCAGCCTGAAGTGTCCAGCCTTATGTCTCAACCAGCTCTGGGTGTAGATGTGTTAAATCCCGGTTGCATCACATGCCCTGAGTGAATTATTTAAGAATTGCTCTCTATTTCACTGTCTTTATGATTTTTTTTTGAAATTTATTTTGATAATGGGATTTATCGGATTTTCACTGCTGCGTTTATGCCGCTGTACACACGCTTGATTCTCTTACGGAGACATATATATCCATGGGTTTTAAGATTCTTCCTAGTCAGGTATATTCCTAGGCGTTGAATATGTGGTGTTGGGTCCATTTCGTTGAGCAAGGAGTAGGTCTTGTCTATTACATATTTGGCTTATGGAAAGTTATCTGTGCTAATTTCAGTCTCTGGTTTTATGAAGCACCCCAACGCACCTTTCCCCATAAGCAAGCACTAGTTGGTTTTCTAAATTTGAGACCCTGTTCTGTTTTGTAATTCAGTTCATGTGTAGTCAAGTTTACATTCCGTGTATTAGTGATATCTTATGATGTTTCTTTTTCTGTGTGACGTAGTTCACGTAGAATCACCGTACCTGCATCCACTCACTATGCCGCTACGGGCCTGATGACACAGATTTCATTGCTGAGTGATATTGCATTGTACGTACGTGCCACAACTTCTTTATCCATATTTTGCTTTCTGGGATATTTACCTGTTACTGTAGACGAGCTTCTTGTGAACACAGCCGTCCCAAATATTGGGGTGGCTGTCTGTTTTTGATTTTAATTTCCGTAAGCTATAGGACCATAAGTGGAAGTGCCATAGACTGTGTTGCTTTGTTTCTTATGTGTTTCAGGAAACACCATACACTTCTCCAGGCTGGCTGCTGGCAATTTACATCCTGCCAATCAGCATAACAAGGCTCCCTGTTCTCCATATCCTGTCCTACCTTTCTGGATTTTACACTTTTTTCAGATGGCCCTCTTGCCCGGGGGGCAGTGAGACTTCATTGTAGTGCAGATTTCCTTTACAGGCTTGCTTGGTTGGCCAAAAAGGGCGTATGCGTTTTTTCCTGAATATATTCAGGAAAAAACGCATACGCCCTTTTTGGCCAAGTGCATCATTGTCGACGTTCTGCCTCTTTTCCTATGCTTTCAGGGCAATTCCAGTCTACCCCCTGCAATCGTTTTCCTGAAATTCTGCCCCGCTTTCAAGTCCCCTTCGCAGGCTTACTTCAATATATTTTTGGAGGATAGCTGTCATTTATAACTCTGCAGGTTTGTGAATTACAGTGCCCCTGAGCTCCTTTCTTCAACTCGCTTTCTTGTGAACTGGGCACAAAACCGCAGGATTGCTTCAGGCCCTAATCTGTTTCGGGCAGGGCATGCTGAGCCTTTGGTAAATTCCTCTTCCTGGTGGGAAATGAGCGTTACATTTGCCCGTGCAGACACCTACAGCTAGTCTCTCATTGGTTCTCCCTATTCCTGTTCATCTTGCACAGAAATTGCAAGCTGTGCCAAACAGGAGGTTAAAGGCACTGACTCTCCAAGCAGGGAGACTGTTAGTAAATCATCTGGAATGGTGAACCCGAGGACCAGGATACGAAAACTGAGATGCATTTTAAATCATTTCCCCATAACACGGTGGACCATACTGTGGGTTTCACATGCATGTTTTAGCTGGAGGAAGAATCCCTTGAAACTGAAGAGTTGGGACCCATGGAATAGGTACCATACAGTATGACTTCAAAGGGTGTGCATTTGCTCACCTAAACTCACCAATGCTATCAGCCTGAAGTGTCCAGCCTTATGTCTCAACCAGCTCTGGGTGTAGATGTGGTCAATCCCGGTTGCATCACATGCCCTGAGTGAATTATTTAAGAATTGCTCTCTATTTCACTGTCTTTGTGTTTTGTTTTCGAAATTTATTTTGATAATGGGATTTATCGGATTTTCACTGCTGCCTTTCGGCCGCTGTACACACCCTTGATTCTCTTACGGAGACATATATATCCATGGGTTTTAAGATTCTTCCTAGTCAGGTATATTCCTAGGCGTTGAATATGTGGTGTTGGGTCCATTTCGTTGAGCAAGGAGTAGGTCTTGTCTATTACATATTGGGCTTATGGAAAGTTATCTGTGCTAATTTCAGTCTCTGGTTTTATGCAGCACCCCAAGGCACCTTTCCCCATAAGCAAGCACTAGTTGGTTTTCTAAATTTGAGACCCTTTTCTATTTTGTAATTCAGTTCATGTGTAGTCAAGTTTACATTCCGTGTATTCGTGATATCTTATGATGTTTCTTTTTCTGTGTGACGTAGTTCACGTAGAATCACCGTACCTGCATCCACTCACTATGCCGCTATGGGCCTGATGACACAGATTTCATTGCTGAGTGATATTGCATTGTACGTACGTGCCACAAGTTCTTTATCCATTTTTTGCTTTCTGGGATATTTACCTGATACTGTAGACGAGCTTCTTGTGAACACAGCCGTGTCAAATATTGGGGTGGCTGTCTGTTTTTGATTTTAATTTCCGTAAGCTATAGGACCATAAGTGGAAGTGCTAGGCTGTGTTGCTTTGTTTCTTTCGTGTTTCAGGAAACACCATACACTTCTCCAGGGTGGCTGCTGGCAATTTACATCCTGCCAATCAGCATAACAAGGCTCCCTGTTCTCCATATCCTGTCCTACCTTTCTGGATTTTACACTTTTTTCAGATGGCCCTTTTGCCAGGGGGGCAGTGAGACTTCATTGTAGTGCAGATTTCATTTACAGGCTTGCTTGGTTGGCCAAAAAGGGCGTATGCGTTTTTTCCTGAATATATTCAGGAAAAAACGCATACGCCCTTTTTGGCCAAGTGCATCATTGTCGACGTTCTGCCTCTTTTCCTATGCTTTCAGGGCAATTCCAGTCTACCCCCTGCAATCGTTTTCCTGAAATTCTGCCCCGCTTTCAAGTCCCCTTCGCAGGCTTACTTCAATATATTTTTGGAGGAAAGCTGTCATTTATAACTCTGCAGGTTTGTGAATTACAGTGCCCCTGAGCTCCTTTCTTCAACTCGCTTTCTTGTGAGCTGGGCACAAAACCGCAGGATTGCTTCAGGCCCTAATCTGTTTCCAGCAGGGCACACTGAGCCTTTGTTTAATTCCTCTTCCTGGTGGGCAATGAGCGTTACATTTGCCCGTGCAGACACCTACAGCTAGTCTCTCATTGGTTCTCCCTATTCCTGTTCATTTTGCACAGAAATTGCAAGCTGTGCCAAAGAGGAGGTTAAAGGCACTGACTCTCCAAGCGGGGAGAGTGTTAGTAAAGCATCTGGAATGGTGAACCCGAGGACCAGGATACGAAAACTGAGATGCATTTTAAATCATTTCCCAATCACATGGTGGACGATACTCTTGGTTTCCCATGCATGTTTTAGCTGGAGGAAGAATCCCTTGAACCTGGAGAGTTGGGACCCATGGAATGGGTACCATGCAGTATGACTTCAAAGGGTCTGCATTTGCTCACCGAAACTCACCAATGCTATCAGCCTGAAGTGTCCAGCCTTATGTCTCAACCAGCTCTGGGTGTAGATGTGTTAAATCCCGGTTGCATCACATGCCCTGAGTGAATTATTTAAGAATTGCTCTCTATTTCACGGTCTTTATGATTTTTTTTTGAAATTTATTTTGATAATGGGATTTATCGGATTTTCACTGCTGCGTTTATGCCGCTGTACACACGCTTGATTCTCTTACGGAGACATATATATCCATGGGTTTTAAGATTCTTCCTAGTCAGGTATATTCCTAGGCGTTGAATATGTGGTGTTGGGTCCATTTCGTTGAGCAAGGAGTAGGTCTTGTCTATTACATATTTGGCTTATGGAAAGTTATCTGTGCTAATTTCAGTCTCTGGTTTTATGAAGCACCCCAACGCACCTTTCCCCATAAGCAAGCACTAGTTGGTTTTCTAAATTTGAGACCCTGTTCTGTTTTGTAATTCAGTTCATGTGTAGTCAAGTTTACATTCCGTGTATTAGTGATATCTTATGATGTTTCTTTTTCTGTGTGACGTAGTTCACGTAGAATCACCGTACCTGCATCCACTCACTATGCCGCTACGGGCCTGATGACACAGATTTCATTGCTGAGTGATATTGCATTGTACGTACGTGCCACAACTTCTTTATCCATATTTTGCTTTCTGGGATATTTACCTGTTACTGTAGACGAGCTTCTTGTGAACACAGCCGTCCCAAATATTGGGGTGGCTGTCTGTTTTTGATTTTAATTTCCGTAAGCTATAGGACCATAAGTGGAAGTGCCATAGACTGTGTTGCTTTGTTTCTTATGTGTTTCAGGAAACACCATACACTTCTCCAGGCTGGCTGCTGGCAATTTACATCCTGCCAATCAGCATAACAAGGCTCCCTGTTCTCCATATCCTGTCCTACCTTTCTGGATTTTACACTTTTTTCAGATGGCCCTCTTGCCCGGGGGGCAGTGAGACTTCATTGTAGTGCAGATTTCCTTTACAGGCTTGCTTGGTTGGCCAAAAAGGGCGTATGCGTTTTTTCCTGAATATATTCAGGAAAAAACGCATACGCCCTTTTTGGCCAAGTGCATCATTGTCGACGTTCTGCCTCTTTTCCTATGCTTTCAGGGCAATTCCAGTCTACCCCCTGCAATCGTTTTCCTGAAATTCTGCCCCGCTTTCAAGTCCCCTTCGCAGGCTTACTTCAATATATTTTTGGAGGATAGCTGTCATTTATAACTCTGCAGGTTTGTGAATTACAGTGCCCCTGAGCTCCTTTCTTCAACTCGCTTTCTTGTGAACTGGGCACAAAACCGCAGGATTGCTTCAGGCCCTAATCTGTTTCGGGCAGGGCATGCTGAGCCTTTGGTAAATTCCTCTTCCTGGTGGGAAATGAGCGTTACATTTGCCCGTGCAGACACCTACAGCTAGTCTCTCATTGGTTCTCCCTATTCCTGTTCATCTTGCACAGAAATTGCAAGCTGTGCCAAACAGGAGGTTAAAGGCACTGACTCTCCAAGCAGGGAGACTGTTAGTAAATCATCTGGAATGGTGAACCCGAGGACCAGGATACGAAAACTGAGATGCATTTTAAATCATTTCCCCATAACACGGTGGACCATACTGTGGGTTTCACATGCATGTTTTAGCTGGAGGAAGAATCCCTTGAACCTGAAGAGTTGGGACCCATGGAATAGGTACCATACAGTATGACTTCAAAGGGTGTGCATTTGCTCACCTAAACTCACCAATGCTATCAGCCTGAAGTGTCCAGCCTTATGTCTCAACCAGCTCTGGGTGTAGATGTGGTCAATCCCGGTTGCATCACATGCCCTGAGTGAATTATTTAAGAATTGCTCTCTATTTCACTGTCTTTGTGTTTTGTTTTCGAAATTTATTTTGATAATGGGATTTATCGGATTTTCACTGCTGCCTTTCGGCCGCTGTACACACCCTTGATTCTCTTACGGAGACATATATATCCATGGGTTTTAAGATTCTTCCTAGTCAGGTATATTCCTAGGCGTTGAATATGTGGTGTTGGGTCCATTTCGTTGAGCAAACAGTAGGTCTTGTCTATTACATATTGGGCTTATGGAAAGTTATCTGTGCTAATTTCAGTCTCTGGTTTTATGCAGCACCCCAAGGCACCTTTCCCCATAAGCAAGCACTAGTTGGTTTTCTAAATTTGAGACCCTTTTCTATTTTGTAATTCAGTTCATGTGTAGTCAAGTTTACATTCCGTGTATTCGTGATATCTTATGATGTTTCTTTTTCTGTGTGACGTAGTTCACGTAGAATCACCGTACCTGCATCCACTCACTATGCCGCTATGGGCCTGATGACACAGATTTCATTGCTGAGTGATATTGCATTGTACGTACGTGCCACAAGTTCTTTATCCATTTTTTGCTTTCTGGGATATTTACCTGATACTGTAGACGAGCTTCTTGTGAACACAGCCGTGTCAAATATTGGGGTGGCTGTCTGTTTTTGATTTTAATTTCCGTAAGCTATAGGACCATAAGTGGAAGTGCCATAGGCTGTGTTGCTTTGTTTCTTTCGTGTTTCAGGAAACACCATACACTTCTCCAGGGTGGCTGCTGGCAATTTACATCCTGCCAATCAGCATAACAAGGCTCCCTGTTCTCCATATCCTGTCCTACCTTTCTGGATTTTACACTTTTTTCAGATGGCCCTTTTGCCAGGGGGGCAGTGAGACTTCATTGTAGTGCAGATTTCATTTACAGGCTTGCTTGGTTGGCCAAAAAGGGCGTATGCGTTTTTTCCTGAATATATTCAGGAAAAAACGCATACGCCCTTTTTGGCCAAGTGCATCATTGTCGACGTTCTGCCTCTTTTCCTATGCTTTCAGGGCAATTCCAGTCTACCCCCTGCAATCGTTTTCCTGAAATTCTGCCCCGCTTTCAAGTCCCCTTCGCAGGCTTACTTCAATATATTTTTGGAGGAAAGCTGTCATTTATAACTCTGCAGGTTTGTGAATTACAGTGCCCCTGAGCTCCTTTCTTCAACTCGCTTTCTTGTGAGCTGGGCACAAAACCGCAGGATTGCTTCAGGCCCTAATCTGTTTCCAGCAGGGCACACTGAGCCTTTGTTTAATTCCTCTTCCTGGTGGGCAATGAGCGTTACATTTGCCCGTGCAGACACCTACAGCTAGTCTCTCATTGGTTCTCCCTATTCCTGTTCATTTTGCACAGAAATTGCAAGCTGTGCCAAAGAGGAGGTTAAAGGCACTGACTCTCCAAGCGGGGAGAGTGTTAGTAAAGCATCTGGAATGGTGAACCCGAGGACCAGGATACGAAAACTGAGATGCATTTTAAATCATTTCCCAATCACATGGTGGACGATACTCTTGGTTTCCCATGCATGTTTTAGCTGGAGGAAGAATCCCTTGAACCTGGAGAGTTGGGACCCATGGAATGGGTACCATGCAGTATGACTTCAAAGGGTCTGCATTTGCTCACCGAAACTCACCAATGCTATCAGCCTGAAGTGTCCAGCCTTATGTCTCAACCAGCTCTGGGTGTAGATGTGTTAAATCCCGGTTGCATCACATGCCCTGAGTGAATTATTTAAGAATTGCTCTCTATTTCACTGTCTTTATGATTTTTTTTTGAAATTTATTTTGATAATGGGATTTATCGGATTTTCACTGCTGCGTTTATGCCGCTGTACACACGCTTGATTCTCTTACGGAGACATATATATCCATGGGTTTTAAGATTCTTCCTAGTCAGGTATATTCCTAGGCGTTGAATATGTGGTGTTGGGTCCATTTCGTTGAGCAAGGAGTAGGTCTTGTCTATTACATATTTGGCTTATGGAAAGTTATCTGTGCTAATTTCAGTCTCTGGTTTTATGAAGCACCCCAACGCACCTTTCCCCATAAGCAAGCACTAGTTGGTTTTCTAAATTTGAGACCCTGTTCTGTTTTGTAATTCAGTTCATGTGTAGTCAAGTTTACATTCCGTGTATTAGTGATATCTTATGATGTTTCTTTTTCTGTGTGACGTAGTTCACGTAGAATCACCGTACCTGCATCCACTCACTATGCCGCTACGGGCCTGATGACACAGATTTCATTGCTGAGTGATATTGCATTGTACGTACGTGCCACAACTTCTTTATCCATATTTTGCTTTCTGGGATATTTACCTGTTACTGTAGACGAGCTTCTTGTGAACACAGCCGTCCCAAATATTGGGGTGGCTGTCTGTTTTTGATTTTAATTTCCGTAAGCTATAGGACCATAAGTGGAAGTGCCATAGACTGTGTTGCTTTGTTTCTTATGTGTTTCAGGAAACACCATACACTTCTCCAGGCTGGCTGCTGGCAATTTACATCCTGCCAATCAGCATAACAAGGCTCCCTGTTCTCCATATCCTGTCCTACCTTTCTGGATTTTACACTTTTTTCAGATGGCCCTCTTGCCCGGGGGGCAGTGAGACTTCATTGTAGTGCAGATTTCCTTTACAGGCTTGCTTGGTTGGCCAAAAAGGGCGTATGCGTTTTTTCCTGAATATATTCAGGAAAAAACGCATACGCCCTTTTTGGCCAAGTGCATCATTGTCGACGTTCTGCCTCTTTTCCTATGCTTTCAGGGCAATTCCAGTCTACCCCCTGCAATCGTTTTCCTGAAATTCTGCCCCGCTTTCAAGTCCCCTTCGCAGGCTTACTTCAATATATTTTTGGAGGATAGCTGTCATTTATAACTCTGCAGGTTTGTGAATTACAGTGCCCCTGAGCTCCTTTCTTCAACTCGCTTTCTTGTGAACTGGGCACAAAACCGCAGGATTGCTTCAGGCCCTAATCTGTTTCGGGCAGGGCATGCTGAGCCTTTGGTAAATTCCTCTTCCTGGTGGGAAATGAGCGTTACATTTGCCCGTGCAGACACCTACAGCTAGTCTCTCATTGGTTCTCCCTATTCCTGTTCATCTTGCACAGAAATTGCAAGCTGTGCCAAACAGGAGGTTAAAGGCACTGACTCTCCAAGCAGGGAGACTGTTAGTAAATCATCTGGAATGGTGAACCCGAGGACCAGGATACGAAAACTGAGATGCATTTTAAATCATTTCCCCATAACACGGTGGACCATACTGTGGGTTTCACATGCATGTTTTAGCTGGAGGAAGAATCCCTTGAACCTGAAGAGTTGGGACCCATGGAATAGGTACCATACAGTATGACTTCAAAGGGTGTGCATTTGCTCACCTAAACTCACCAATGCTATCAGCCTGAAGTGTCCAGCCTTATGTCTCAACCAGCTCTGGGTGTAGATGTGGTCAATCCCGGTTGCATCACATGCCCTGAGTGAATTATTTAAGAATTGCTCTCTATTTCACTGTCTTTGTGTTTTGTTTTCGAAATTTATTTTGATAATGGGATTTATCGGATTTTCACTGCTGCCTTTCGGCCGCTGTACACACCCTTGATTCTCTTACGGAGACATATATATCCATGGGTTTTAAGATTCTTCCTAGTCAGGTATATTCCTAGGCGTTGAATATGTGGTGTTGGGTCCATTTCGTTGAGCAAGGAGTAGGTCTTGTCTATTACATATTGGGCTTATGGAAAGTTATCTGTGCTAATTTCAGTCTCTGGTTTTATGCAGCACCCCAAGGCACCTTTCCCCATAAGCAAGCACTAGTTGGTTTTCTAAATTTGAGACCCTTTTCTATTTTGTAATTCAGTTCATGTGTAGTCAAGTTTACATTCCGTGTATTCGTGATATCTTATGATGATTCTTTTTCTGTGTGACGTAGTTCACGTAGAATCACCGTACCTGCATCCACTCACTATGCCGCTATGGGCCTGATGACACAGATTTCATTGCTGAGTGATATTGCATTGTACGTACGTGCCACAAGTTCTTTATCCATTTTTTGCTTTCTGGGATATTTACCTGATACTGTAGACGAGCTTCTTGTGAACACAGCCGTCTCAAATATTGGGGTGGCTGTCTGTTTTTGATTTTAATTTCCGTAAGCTATAGGACCATAAGTGGAAGTGCCATAGGCTGTGTTGCTTTGTTTCTTTCGTGTTTCAGGAAACACCATACACTTCTCCAGGGTGGTTGCTGGCAATTTACATCCTGCCAATCAGCATAACAAGGCTCCCTGTTCTCCATATCCTGTCCTACCTTTCTGGATTTTACACTTTTTTCAGATGGCCCTTTTGCCAGGGGGGCAGTGAGACTTCATTGTAGTGCAGATTTCATTTACAGGCTTGCTTGGTTGGCCAAAAAGGGCGTATGCGTTTTTTCCTGAATATATTCAGGAAAAAACGCATACGCCCTTTTTGGCCAAGTGCATCATTGTCGACGTTCTGCCTCTTTTCCTATGCTTTCAGGGCAATTCCAGTCTACCCCCTGCAATCGTTTTCCTGAAATTCTGCCCCTCTTTCAAGTCCCCTTCGCAGGCTTACTTCAATATATTTTTGGAGGAAAGCTGTCATTTATAACTCTGCAGGTTTGTGAATTACAGTGCCCCTGAGCTCCTTTCTTCAACTCGCTTTCTTGTGAGCTGGGCACAAAACCGCAGGATTGCTTCAGGCCCTAATCTGTTTCCAGCAGGGCACACTGAGCCTTTGTTTAATTCGTCTTCCTGGTGGGCAATGAGCGTTACATTTGCCCGTGCAGACACCTACAGCTAGTCTCTCATTGGTTCTCCCTATTCCTGTTCATTTTGCACAGAAATTGCAAGCTGTGCCAAAGAGGAGGTTAAAGGCACTGACTCTCCAAGCGGGGAGAGTGTTAGTAAAGCATCTGGAATGGTGAACCCGAGGACCAGGATACGAAAACTGAGATGCATTTTAAATCATTTCCCAATCACATGGTGGACGATACTCTTGGTTTCCCATGCATGTTTTAGCTGGAGGAAGAATCCCTTGAACCTGGAGAGTTGGGACCCATGGAATGGGTACCATGCAGTATGACTTCAAAGGGTCTGCATTTGCTCACCGAAACTCACCAATGCTATCAGCCTGAAGTGTCCAGCCTTATGTCTCAACCAGCTCTGGGGGTAGATGTGTTAAATCCCGGTTGCATCACATGCCCTGAGTGAATTATTTAAGAATTGCTCTCTATTTCACTGTCTTTATGATTTTTTTTTGAAATTTATTTTGATAATGGGATTTATCGGATTTTCACTGCTGCGTTTATGCCGCTGTACACACGCTTGATTCTCTTACGGAGACATATATATCCATGGGTTTTAAGATTCTTCCTTGTCAGGTATATTCCTAGGCGTTGAATATGTGGTGTTGGGTCCATTTCGTTGAGCAAGGAGTAGGTCTTGTCTATTACATATTTGGCTTATGGAAAGTTATCTGTGCTAATTTCAGTCTCTGGTTTTATGAAGCACCCCAATGCACCTTTCCCCATAAGCAAGCACTAGTTGGTTTTCTAAATTTGAGACCCTGTTCTGTTTTGTAATTCAGTTCATGTGTAGTCAAGTTTACATTCCGTGTATTAGTGATATCTTATGATGTTTCTTTTTCTGTGTTACGTAGTTCACGTAGATTCACCGTACTTGCATCCACTCACTATGCCGCTACGGGCCTGATGACACAGATTTCATTGCTGAGTGATATTGCATTGTACGTACGTGCCACAACTTCTTTATCCATATTTTGCTTTCTGGGATATTTACCTGTTACTGTAGACGAGCTTCTTGTGAACACAGCCGTCCCAAATATTGGGGTGGCTGTCTGTTTTTGATTTTAATTTCCGTAAGCTATAGGACCATAAGTGGAAGTGCCATAGACTGTGTTGCTTTGTTTCTTATGTGTTTCAGGAAACACCATACACTTCTCCAGGCTGGCTGCTGGCAATTTACATCCTGCCAATCAGCATAACAAGGCTCCCTGTTCTCCATATCCTGTCCTACCTTTCTGGATTTTACACTTTTTTCAGATGGCCCTCTTGCCCGGGGGGCAGTGAGACTTCATTGTAGTGCAGATTTCCTTTACAGGCTTGCTTGGTTGGCCAAAAAGGGCGTATGCGTTTTTTCCTGAATATATTCAGGAAAAAACGCATACGCCCTTTTTGGCCAAGTGCATCATTGTCGACGTTCTGCCTCTTTTCCTATGCTTTCAGGGCAATTCCAGTCTACCCCCTGCAATCGTTTTCCTGAAATTCTGCCCCGCTTTCAAGTCCCCTTCGCAGGCTTACTTCAATATATTTTTGGAGGATAGCTGTCATTTATAACTCTGCAGGTTTGTGAATTACAGTGCCCCTGAGCTCCTTTCTTCAACTCGCTTTCTTGTGAACTGGGCACAAAACCGCAGGATTGCTTCAGGCCCTAATCTGTTTCGGGCAGGGCATGCTGAGCCTTTGGTAAATTCCTCTTCCTGGTGGGAAATGAGCGTTACATTTGCCCGTGCAGACACCTACAGCTAGTCTCTCATTGGTTCTCCCTATTCCTGTTCATCTTGCACAGAAATTGCAAGCTGTGCCAAACAGGAGGTTAAGGCACTGACTCTCCAAGCAGGGAGACTGTTAGTAAATCATCTGGAATGGTGAACCCGAGGACCAGGATACGAAAACTGAGATGCATTTTAAATCATTTCCCCATAACACGGTGGACCATACTGTGGGTTTCACATGCATGTTTTAGCTGGAGGAAGAATCCCTTGAACCTGAAGAGTTGGGACCCATGGAATAGGTACCATACAGTATGACTTCAAAGGGTGTGCATTTGCTCACCTAAACTCACCAATGCTATCAGCCTGAAGTGTCCAGCCTTATGTCTCAACCAGCTCTGGGTGTAGATGTGGTCAATCCCGGTTGCATCACATGCCCTGAGTGAATTATTTAAGAATTGCTCTCTATTTCACTGTCTTTGTGTTTTGTTTTCGAAATTTATTTTGATAATGGGATTTATCGGATTTTCACTGCTGCCTTTCGGCCGCTGTACACACCCTTGATTCTCTTACGGAGACATATATATCCATGGGTTTTAAGATTCTTCCTAGTCAGGTATATTCCTAGGCGTTGAATATGTGGTGTTGGGTCCATTTCGTTGAGCAAGGAGTAGGTCTTGTCTATTACATATTGGGCTTATGGAAAGTTATCTGTGCTAATTTCAGTCTCTGGTTTTATGCAGCACCCCAAGGCACCTTTCCCCATAAGCAAGCACTAGTTGGTTTTCTAAATTTGAGACCCTTTTCTATTTTGTAATTCAGTTCATGTGTAGTCAAGTTTACATTCCGTGTATTCGTGATATCTTATGATGTTTCTTTTTCTGTGTGACGTAGTTCACGTAGAATCACCGTACCTGCATCCAATCACTATGCCGCTATGGGCCTGATGACACAGATTTCATTGCTGAGTGATATTGCATTGTACGTACGTGCCACAAGTTCTTTATCCATTTTTTGCTTTCTGGGATATTTACCTGATACTGTAGACGAGCTTCTTGTGAACACAGCCGTCTCAAATATTGGGGTGGCTGTCTGTTTTTGATTTTAATTTCCGTAAGCTATAGGACCATAAGTGGAAGTGCCATAGGCTGTGTTGCTTTGTTTCTTTCGTGTTTCAGGAAACACCATACACTTCTCCAGGGTGGCTGCTGGCAATTTACATCCTGCCAATCAGCATAACAAGGCTCCCTGTTCTCCATATCCTGTCCTACCTTTCTGGATTTTACACTTTTTTCAGATGGCCCTTTTGCCAGGGGGGCAGTGAGACTTCATTGTAGTGCAGATTTCATTTACAGGCTTGCTTGGTTGGCCAAAAAGGGCGTATGCGTTTTTTCCTGAATATATTCAGGAAAAAACGCATACGCCCTTTTTGGCCAAGTGCATCATTGTCGACGTTCTGCCTCTTTTCCTATGCTTTCAGGGCAATTCCAGTCTACCCCCTGCAATCGTTTTCCTGAAATTCTGCCCTGCTTTCAAGTCCCCTTCGCAGGCTTACTTCAATATATTTTTGGAGGATAGCTGTCATTTATAACTCTGCAGGTTTGTGAATTACAGTGCCCCTGAGCTCCTTTCTTCAACTCGCTTTCTTGTGAGCTGGGCACAAAACCGCAGGATTGCTTCAGGCCCTAATCTGTTTCCGGCAGGGCACGCTGAGCCTTTGGTTAATTCCTCTTCCTGGTGGGAAATGAGCGTTACATTTGCCCGTGCAGACACCTACAGCTAGTCTCTCATTGGTTCTCCCTATTCCTGTTCATTTTGCACAGAAATTGCAAGCTGTGCCAAAGAGGAGGTTAAAGGCACTGACTCTCCAAGCGGGGAGAGTGTTAGTAAAGAATCTGGAATGGTGAACCCGAGGACCAGGATACGAAAACTGAGATGCATTTTAAATCATTTCCCAATCACATGGTGGACGATACTCTTGGTTTCCCATGCATGTTTTAGCTGGAGGAAGAATCCCTTGAACCTGGAGAGTTGGGACCCATGGAATGGGTACCATGCAGTATGACTTCAAAGGGTCTGCATTTGCTCACCGAAACTCACCAATGCTATCAGCCTGAAGTGTCCAGCCTTATGTCTCAACCAGCTCTGGGTGTAGATGTGTTAAATCCCGGTTGCATCACATGCCCTGAGTGAATTATTTAAGAATTGCTCTCTATTTCACTGTCTTTATGATTTTTTTTTGAAATTTATTTTGATAATGGGATTTATCGGATTTTCACTGCTGCGTTTATGCCGCTGTACACACGCTTGATTCTCTTACGGAGACATATATATCCATGGGTTTTAAGATTCTTCCTAGTCAGGTATATTCCTAGGCGTTGAATATGTGGTGTTGGGTCCATTTCGTTGAGCAAGGAGTAGGTCTTGTCTATTACATATTTGGCTTATGGAAAGTTATCTGTGCTAATTTCAGTCTCTGGTTTTATGAAGCACCCCAACGCACCTTTCCCCATAAGCAAGCACTAGTTGGTTTTCTAAATTTGAGACCCTGTTCTGTTTTGTAATTCAGTTCATGTGTAGTCAAGTTTACATTCCGTGTATTAGTGATATCTTATGATGTTTCTTTTTCTGTGTGACGTAGTTCACGTAGAATCACCGTACCTGCATCCACTCACTATGCCGCTACGGGCCTGATGACACAGATTTCATTGCTGAGTGATATTGCATTGTACGTACGTGCCACAACTTCTTTATCCATATTTTGCTTTCTGGGATATTTACCTGTTACTGTAGACGAGCTTCTTGTGAACACAGCCGTCCCAAATATTGGGGTGGCTGTCTGTTTTTGATTTTAATTTCCGTAAGCTATAGGACCATAAGTGGAAGTGCCATAGACTGTGTTGCTTTGTTTCTTATGTGTTTCAGGAAACACCATACACTTCTCCAGGCTGGCTGCTGGCAATTTACATCCTGCCAATCAGCATAACAAGGCTCCCTGTTCTCCATATACTGTCCTACCTTTCTGGATTTTACACTTTTTTCAGATGGCCCTCTTGCCCGGGGGGCAGTGAGACTTCATTGTAGTGCAGATTTCCTTTACAGGCTTGCTTGGTTGGCCAAAAAGGGCGTATGCGTTTTTTCCTGAATATATTCAGGAAAAAACGCATACGCCCTTTTTGGCCAAGTGCATCATTGTCGACGTTCTGCCTCTTTTCCTATGCTTTCAGGGCAATTCCAGTCTACCCCCTGCAATCGTTTTCCTGAAATTCTGCCCCGCTTTCAAGTCCCCTTCGCAGGCTTACTTCAATATATTTTTGGAGGATAGCTGTCATTTATAACTCTGCAGGTTTGTGAATTACAGTGCCCCTGAGCTCCTTTCTTCAACTCGCTTTCTTGTGAACTGGGCACAAAACCGCAGGATTGCTTCAGGCCCTAATCTGTTTCGGGCAGGGCATGCTGAGCCTTTGGTAAATTCCTCTTCCTGGTGGGAAATGAGCGTTACATTTGCCCGTGCAGACACCTACAGCTAGTCTCTCATTGGTTCTCCCTATTCCTGTTCATCTTGCACAGAAATTGCAAGCTGTGCCAAACAGGAGGTTAAAGGCACTGACTCTCCAAGCAGGGAGACTGTTAGTAAATCATCTGGAATGGTGAACCCGAGGACCAGGATACGAAAACTGAGATGCATTTTAAATCATTTCCCCATAACACGGTGGACCATACTGTGGGTTTCACATGCATGTTTTAGCTGGAGGAAGAATCCCTTGAACCTGAAGAGTTGGGACCCATGGAATAGGTACCATACAGTATGACTTCAAAGAGTGTGCATTTGCTCACCTAAACTCACCAATGCTATCAGCCTGAAGTGTCCAGCCTTATGTCTCAACCAGCTCTGGGTGTAGATGTGGTCAATCCCGGTTGCATCACATGCCCTGAGTGAATTATTTAAGAATTGCTCTCTATTTCACTGTCTTTGTGTTTTGTTTTCGAAATTTATTTTGATAATGGGATTTATCGGATTTTCACTGCTGCCTTTCGGCCGCTGTACACACCCTTGATTCTCTTACGGAGACATATATATCCATGGGTTTTAAGATTCTTCCTAGTCAGGTATATTCCTAGGCGTTGAATATGTGGTGTTGGGTCCATTTCGTTGAGCAAGGAGTAGGTTTTGTCTATTACATATTGGGCTTATGGAAAGTTATCTGTGCTAATTTCAGTCTCTGGTTTTATGCAGCACCCCAAGGCACCTTTCCCCATAAGCAAGCACTAGTTGGTTTTCTAAATTTGAGACCCTTTTCTATTTTGTAATTCAGTTCATGTGTAGTCAAGTTTACATTCCGTGTATTCGTGATATCTTATGATGTTTCTTTTTCTGTGTGACGTAGTTCACGTAGAATCACCGTACCTGCATCCACTCACTATGCCGCTATGGGCCTGATGACACAGATTTCATTGCTGAGTGATATTGCATTGTACGTACGTGCCACAAGTTCTTTATCCATTTTTTGCTTTCTGGGATATTTACCTGATACTGTAGACGAGCTTCTTGTGAACACAGCCGTCTCAAATATTGGGGTGGCTGTCTGTTTTTGATTTTAATTTCCATAAGCTATAGGACCATAAGTGGAAGTGCCATAGGCTGTGTTGCTTTGTTTCTTTCGTGTTTCAGGAAACACCATACATTTCTCCAGGGTGGCTGCTGGCAATTTACATCCTGCCAATCAGCATAACAAGGCTCCCTGTTCTCCATATCCTGTCCTACCTTTCTGGATTTTACACTTTTTTCAGATGGCCCTTTTGCCAGGGGGGCAGTGAGACTTCATTGTAGTGCAGATTTCATTTACAGGCTTGCTTGGTTGGCCAAAAAGGGCGTATGCGTTTTTTCCTGAATATATTCAGGAAAAAACGCATACGCCCTTTTTGGCCAAGTGCATCATTGTCGACGTTCTGCCTCTTTTCCTATGCTTTCAGGGCAATTCCAGTCTACCCCCTGCAATCGTTTTCCTGAAATTCTGCCCCGCTTTCAAGTCCCCTTCGCAGGCTTACTTCAATATATTTTTGGAGGAAAGCTGTCATTTATAACTCTGCAGGTTTGTGAATTACAGTGCCCCTGAGCTCCTTTCTTCAACTCGCTTTCTTGTGAGCTGGGCACAAAACCGCAGGATTGCTTCAGGCCCTAATCTGTTTCCGGCAGGGCACGCTGAGCCTTTGGTTAATTCCTCTTCCTGGTGGGCAATGAGCGTTACATTTGCCCGTGCAGACACCTACAGCTAGTCTCTCATTGGTTCTCCCTATTCCTGTTCATTTTGCACAGAAATTGCAAGCTGTGCCAAAGAGGAGGTTAAAGGCACTGACTCTACAAGCGGGGAGAGTGTTAGTAAAGCATCTGGAATGGTGAACCCGAGGACCAGGATACGAAAACTGAGATGCATTTTAAATCATTTCCCAATCACATGGTGGACGATACTCTTGGTTTCCCATGCATGTTTTAGCTGGAGGAAGAATCCCTTGAACCTGGAGAGTTGGGACCCATGGAATGGGTACCATGCAGTATGACTTCAAAGGGTCTGCATTTGCTCACCGAAACTCACCAATGCTATCAGCCTGAAGTGTCCAGCCTTATGTCTCAACCAGCTCTGGGTGTAGATGTGTTAAATCCCGGTTGCATCACATGCCCTGAGTGAATTATTTAAGAATTGCTCTCTATTTCACGGTCTTTATGATTTTTTTTTGAAATTTATTTTGATAATGGGATTTATCGGATTTTCACTGCTGCGTTTATGCCGCTGTACACACGCTTGATTCTCTTACGGAGACATATATATCCATGGGTTTTAAGATTCTTCCTAGTCAGGTATATTCCTAGGCGTTGAATATGTGGTGTTGGGTCCATTTCGTTGAGTAAGGAGTAGGTCTTGTCTATTACATATTTGGCTTATGGAAAGTTATCTGTGCTAATTTCAGTCTCTGGTTTTATGAAGCACCCCAACGCACCTTTCCCCATAAGCAAGCACTAGTTGGTTTTCTAAATTTGAGACCCTGTTCTGTTTTGTAATTCAGTTCATGTGTAGTCAAGTTTACATTCCGTGTATTAGTGATATCTTATGATGTTTCTTTTTCTGTGTGACGTAGTTCACGTAGAATCACCGTACCTGCATCCACTCACTATGCCGCTACGGGCCTGATGACACAGATTTCATTGCTGAGTGATATTGCATTGTACGTACGTGCCACAACTTCTTTATCCATATTTTGCTTTCTGGGATATTTACCTGTTACTGTAGACGAGCTTCTTGTGAACACAGCCGTCCCAAATATTGGGGTGGCTGTCTGTTTTTGATTTTAATTTCCGTAAGCTATAGGACCATAAGTGGAAGTGCCATAGACTGTGTTGCTTTGTTTCTTATGTGTTTCAGGAAACACCATACACTTCTCCAGGCTGGCTGCTGGCAATTTACATCCTGCCAATCAGCATAACAAGGCTCCCTGTTCTCCATATCCTGTCCTACCTTTCTGGATTTTACACTTTTTTCAGATGGCCCTCTTGCCCGGGGGGCAGTGAGACTTCATTGTAGTGCAGATTTCCTTTACAGGCTTGCTTGGTTGGCCAAAAAGGGCGTATGCGTTTTTTCCTGAATATATTCAGGAAAAAACGCATACGCCCTTTTTGGCCAAGTGCATCATTGTCGACGTTCTGCCTCTTTTCCTATGCTTTCAGGGCAATTCCAGTCTACCCCCTGCAATCGTTTTCCTGAAATTCTGCCCCGCTTTCAAGTCCCCTTCGCAGGCTTACTTCAATATATTTTTGGAGGATAGCTGTCATTTATAACTCTGCAGGTTTGTGAATTACAGTGCCCCTGAGCTCCTTTCTTCAACTCGCTTTCTTGTGAACTGGGCACAAAACCGCAGGATTGCTTCAGGCCCTAATCTGTTTCGGGCAGGGCATGCTGAGCCTTTGGTAAATTCCTCTTCCTGGTGGGAAATGAGCGTTACATTTGCCCGTGCAGACACCTACAGCTAGTCTCTCATTGGTTCTCCCTATTCCTGTTCATCTTGCACAGAAATTGCAAGCTGTGCCAAACAGGAGGTTAAAGGCACTGACTCTCCAAGCAGGGAGACTGTTAGTAAATCATCTGGAATGGTGAACCCGAGGACCAGGATACGAAAACTGAGATGCATTTTAAATCATTTCCCCATAACACGGTGGACCATACTGTGGGTTTCACATGCATGTTTTAGCTGGAGGAAGAATCCCTTGAACCTGAAGAGTTGGGACCCATGGAATAGGTACCATACAGTATGACTTCAAAGGGTGTGCATTTGCTCACCTAAACTCACCAATGCTATCAGCCTGAAGTGTCCAGCCTTATGTCTCAACCAGCTCTGGGTGTAGATGTGGTCAATCCCGGTTGCATCACATGCCCTGAGTGAATTATTTAAGAATTGCTCTCTATTTCACTGTCTTTGTGTTTTGTTTTCGAAATTTATTTTGATAATGGGATTTATCGGATTTTCACTGCTGCCTTTCGGCCGCTGTACACACCCTTGATTCTCTTACGGAGACATATATATCCATGGGTTTTAAGATTCTTCCTAGTCAGGTATATTCCTAGGCGTTGAATATGTGGTGTTGGGTCCATTTCGTTGAGCAAGGAGTAGGTCTTGTCTATTACATATTGGGCTTATGGAAAGTTATCTGTGCTAATTTCAGTCTCTGGTTTTATGCAGGACCCCAAGGCACCTTTCCCCATAAGCAAGCACTAGTTGGTTTTCTAAATTTGAGACCCTTTTCTATTTTGTAATTCAGTTCATGTGTAGTCAAGTTTACATTCCGTGTATTCGTGATATCTTATGATGTTTCTTTTTCTGTGTGACGTAGTTCATGTAGGATCACCGTACCTGCATCCACTCACTATGCCGCTATGGGCCTGATGACACAGATTTCATTGCTGAGTGATATTGAATTGTACGTACGTGCCACAAGTTCTTTATCCATTTTTTGCTTTCTGGGATATTTACCTGATACTGTAGACGAGCTTCTTGTGAACACAGCCGTCTCAAATATTGGGGTGGCTGTCTGTTTTTGATTTTAATTTCCGTAAGCTATAGGACCATAAGTGGAAGTGCCATAGGCTGTGTTGCTTTGTTTCTTTCGTGTTTCAGGAAACACCATACACTTCTCCAGGGTGGCTGCTGGCAATTTACATCCTGCCAATCAGCATAACAAGGCTCCCTGTTCTCCATATCCTGTCCTACCTTTCTGGACTTTACACTTTTTTCAGATGGCCCTTTTGCCAGGGGGGCAGTGAGACTTCATTGTAGTGCAGATTTCCTTTACAGGCTTGCTTGGTTGGCCAAAAAGGGCGTATGCGTTTTTTCCTGAATATATTCAGGAAAAAACACATACGCACTTTTTGGCCAAGTGCATCATTGTCGACGTTCTGCCTCTTTTCCTATGCTTTCAGGGCAATTCCAGTCTACCCCCTGCAATCGTTTTCCTGAAATTCTGCCCCGCTTTCAAGTCCCCTTCGCAGGCTTACTTCAATATATTTTTGGAGGATAGCTGTCATTTATAACTCTGCAGGTTTGTGAATTACAGTGCCCCTGAGCTCCTTTCTTCAACTCGCTTTCTTGTGAACTGGGCACAAAACCGCAGGATTGCTTCAGGCCCTAATCTGTTTCGGGCAGGGCATGCTGAGCCTTTGGTAAATTCCTCTTCCTGGTGGGAAATGAGCGTTACATTTGCCCGTGCAGACACCTACAGCTAGTCTCTCATTGGTTCTCCCTATTCCTGTTCATCTTGCACAGAAATTGCAAGCTGTGCCAAACAGGAGGTTAAAGGCACTGACTCTCCAAGCAGGGAGACTGTTAGTAAATCATCTGGAATGGTGAACCCGAGGACCAGGATACGAAAACTGAGATGCATTTTAAATCATTTCCCCATAACACGGTGGACCATACTGTGGGTTTCACATGCATGTTTTAGCTGGAGGAAGAATCCCTTGAACCTGAAGAGTTGGGACCCATGGAATAGGTACCATACAGTATGACTTCAAAGGGTGTGCATTTGCTCACCGAAACTCACCAATGCTATCAGCCTGAAGTGTCCAGCCTTATGTCTCAACCAGCTCTGGGTGTAGATGTGGTCAATCCCGGTTGCATCACATGCCCTGAGTGAATTATTTAAGAATTGCTCTCTATTTCACTGTCTTTGTGTTTTGTTTTCGAAATTTATTTTGATAATGGGATTTATCGGATTTTCAATGCTGCCTTTCGGCCGCTGTACACACCCTTGATTCTCTTACGGAGACATATATATCCATGGGTTTTAAGATTCTTCCTAGTCAGGTATATTCCTAGGCGTTGAATATGTGGTGTTGGGTCCATTTCGTTGAGCAAGGAGTAGGTCTTGTCTATTACATATTGGGCTTATGGAAAGTTATCTGTGCTAATTTCAGTCTCTGGTTTTATGCAACACCCCAAGGCACCTTTCCCCATAAGCAAGCACTAGTTGGTTTTCTAAATTTGAGACCCTTTTCTATTTTGTAATTCAGTTCATGTGTAGTCAAGTTTACATTCCGTGTATTCGTGATATCTTATGATGTTTCTTTTTCTGTGTGACGTAGTTCACGTAGAATCACCGTACCTGCATCCACTCACTATGCCGCTATGGGCCTGATGACACAGATTTCATTGCTGAGTGATATTGCATTGTACGTACGTGCCACAAGTTCTTTATCCATTTTTTGCTTTCTGGGATATTTACCTGATACTGTAGACGAGCTTCTTGTGAACACAGCCGTCTCAAATATTGGGGTGGCTGTCTGTTTTTGATTTTAATTTCCGTAAGCTATAGGACCATAAGTGGAAGTGCCATAGGCTGTGTTGCTTTGTTTCTTTCGTGTTTCAGGAAACACCATACACTTCTCCAGGGTGGCTGCTGGCAATTTACATCCTGCCAATCAGCATAACAAGGCTCCCTCTTCTCCATATCCTGTCCTACCTTTCTGGATTTTACACTTTATTCAGATGGCCCTTTTGCCAGGGGGGCAGTGAGACTTCATTGTAGTGCAGATTTCATTTACAGGCTTGCTTGGTTGGCCAAAAAGGGCGTATGCGTTTTTTCCTGAATATATTCAGGAAAAAACGCATACGCCCTTTTTGGCCAAGTGCATCATTGTCGACGTTCTGCCTCTTTTCCTATGCTTTCAGGGCAATTCCAGTCTACCCCCTGCAATCGTTTTCCTGAAATTCTGCCCCGCTTTCAACTCCCCTTCGCAGGCTTACTTCAATATATTTTTGGAGGATAGCTGTCATTTATAACTCTGCAGGTTTGTGAATTACAGTGCCCCTGAGCTCCTTTCTTCAACTCGCTTTCTTGTGAGCTGGGCACAAAACCGCAGGATTGCTTCAGGCCCTAATCTGTTTCCGGCAGGGCACGCTGAGCCTTTGGTTAATTCCTCTTCCTGGTGGGCAATGAGCGTTACATTTGCCCGTGCAGACACCTACAGCTAGTCTCTCATTGGTTCTCCCTATTCCTGTTCATTTTGCACAGAAATTGCAAGCTGTGCCAAAGAGGAGGTTAAAGGCACTGACTCTCCAAGCGGGGAGAGTGTTAGTAAAGCATCTGGAATGGTGAACCCGAGGACCAGGATACGAAAACTGAGATGCATTTTAAATCATTTCCCAATCACATGGTGGACGATACTCTTGGTTTCCCATGCATGTTTTAGCTGGAGGAAGAATCCCTTGAACCTGGAGAGTTGGGACCCATGGAATGGGTACCATGCAGTATGACTTCAAAGGGTCTGCATTTGCTCACCGAAACTCACCAATGCTATCAGCCTGAAGTGTCCAGCCTTATGTCTCAACCAGCTCTGGGTGTAGATGTGTTAAATCCCGGTTGCATCACATGCCCTGAGTGAATTATTTAAGAATTGCTCTCTATTTCACTGTCTTTATGATTTTTTTTTGAAATTTATTTTGATAATGGGATTTATCGGATTTTCACTGCTGCGTTTATGCCGCTGTACACACGCTTGATTCTCTTACGGAGACATATATATCCATGGGTTTTAAGATTCTTCCTAGTCAGGTATATTCCTAGGCGTTGAATATGTGGTGTTGGGTCCATTTCGTTGAGCAAGGAGTAGGTCTTGTCTATTACATATTTGGCTTATGGAAAGTTATCTGTGCTAATTTCAGTCTCTGGTTTTATGAAGCACCCCAACGCACCTTTCCCCATAAGCAAGCACTAGTTGGTTTTCTAAATTTGAGACCCTGTTCTGTTTTGTAATTCAGTTCATGTGTAGTCAAGTTTACATTCCGTGTATTAGTGATATCTTATGATGTTTCTTTTTCTGTGTGACGTAGTTCACGTAGAATCACCGTACCTGCATCCACTCACTATGCCGCTACGGGCCTGATGACACAGATTTCATTGCTGAGTGATATTGCATTGTACGTACGTGCCACAACTTCTTTATCCATATTTTGCTTTCTGGGATATTTACCTGTTACTGTAGACGAGCTTCTTGTGAACACAGCCGTCCCAAATATTGGGGTGGCTGTCTGTTTTTGATTTTAATTTCCGTAAGCTATAGGACCATAAGTGGAAGTGCCATAGACTGTGTTGCTTTGTTTCTTATGTGTTTCAGGAAACACCATACACTTCTCCAGGGTGGCTGCTGGCAATTTACATCCTGCCAATCAGCATAACAAGGCTCCCTGTTCTCCATATCCTGTCCTACCTTTCTGGATTTTACACTTTTTTCAGATGGCCCTCTTGCCCGGGGGGCAGTGAGACTTCATTGTAGTGCAGATTTCCTTTACAGGCTTGCTTGGTTGGCCAAAAAGGGCGTATGCGTTTTTTCCTGAATATATTCAGGAAAAAACGCATACGCCCTTTTTGGCCAAGTGCATCATTGTCGACGTTCTGCCTCTTTTCCTATGCTTTCAGGGCAATTCCAGTCTACCCCCTGCAATCGTTTTCCTGAAATTCTGCCCCGCTTTCAAGTCCCCTTCGCAGGCTTACTTCAATATATTTTTGGAGGATAGCTGTCATTTATAACTCTGCAGGTTTGTGAATTACAGTGCCCCTGAGCTCCTTTCTTCAACTCGCTTTCTTGTGAACTGGGCACAAAACCGCAGGATTGCTTCAGGCCCTAATCTGTTTCGGGCAGGGCATGCTGAGCCTTTGGTAAATTCCTCTTCCTGGTGGGAAATGAGCGTTATATTTGCCCGTGCAGACACCTACAGCTAGTCTCTCATTGGTTCTCCCTATTCCTGTTCATCTTGCACAGAAATTGCAAGCTGTGCCAAACAGGAGGTTAAAGGCACTGACTCTCCAAGCAGGGAGACTGTTAGTAAATCATCTGGAATGGTGAACCCGAGGACCAGGATACGAAAACTGAGATGCATTTTAAATCATTTCCCCATAACACGGTGGACCATACTGTGGGTTTCACATGCATGTTTTAGCTGGAGGAAGAATCCCTTGAACCTGAAGAGTTGGGACCCATGGAATAGGTACCATACAGTATGACTTCAAAGGGTCTGCATTTGCTCACCAAAACTCAACAATGCTATCAGCCTGAAGTGTCCAGCCTTATGTCTCAACCAGCTCTGGGTGTAGATGTGTTAAATCCCGGTTGCATCACATGCCCTGAGTGAATTATTTAAGAATTGCTCTCTATTTCACTGTCTTTATGATTTTTTTTTGAAATTTATTTTGATAATGGGATTTATCGGATTTTCACTGCTGCGTTTATGCCGCTGTACACACGCTTGATTCTCTTACGGAGACATATATATCCATGGGTTTTAAGATTCTTCCTAGTCAGGTATATTCCTAGGCGTTGAATATGTGGTGTTGGGTCCATTTCGTTGAGCAAGGAGTAGGTCTTGTCTATTACATATTTGGCTTATGGAAAGTTTTCTGTGCTAATTTCAGTCTCTGGTTTTATGAAGCACCCCAACGCACCTTTCCCCATAAGCAAGCACTAGTTGGTTTTCTAAATTTGAGACCCTGTTCTGTTTTGTAATTCAGTTCATGTGTAGTCAAGTTTACATTCCGTGTATTAGTGATATCTTATGATGTTTCTTTTTCTGTGTGACGTAGTTCACGTAGAATCACCGTACCTGCATCCACTCACTATGCCGCTACGGGCCTGATGACACAGATTTCATTGCTGAGTGATATTGCATTGTACGTACGTGCCACAACTTCTTTATCCATATTTTGCTTTCTGGGATATTTACCTGTTACTGTAGACGAGCTTCTTGTGAACACAGCCGTCCCAAATATTGGGGTGGCTGTCTGTTTTTGATTTTAATTTCCGTAAGCTATAGGACCATAAGTGGAAGTGCCATAGACTGTGTTGCTTTGTTTCTTATGTGTTTCAGGAAACACCATACACTTCTCCAGGCTGGCTGCTGGCAATTTACATCCTGCCAATCAGCATAACAAGGCTCCCTGTTCTCCATATCCTGTCCTACCTTTCTGGATTTTACACTTTTTTCAGATGGCCCTCTTGCCCGGGGGGCAGTGAGACTTCATTGTAGTGCAGATTTCCTTTACAGGCTTGCTTGGTTGGCCAAAAAGGGCGTATGCGTTTTTTCCTGAATATATTCAGGAAAAAACGCATACGCCCTTTTTGGCCAAGTGCATCATTGTCGACGTTCTGCCTCTTTTCCTATGCTTTCAGGGCAATTCCAGTCTACCCCCTGCAATCGTTTTCCTGAAATTCTGCCCCGCTTTCAAGTCCCCTTCGCAGGCTTACTTCAATATATTTTTGGAGGATAGCTGTCATTTATAACTCTGCAGGTTTGTGAATTACAGTGCCCCTGAGCTCCTTTCTTCAACTCGCTTTCTTGTGAACTGGGCACAAAACCGCAGGATTGCTTCAGGCCCTAATCTGTTTCGGGCAGGGCATGCTGAGCCTTTGGTAAATTCCTCTTCCTGGTGGGAAATGAGCGTTACATTTGCCCGTGCAGACACCTACAGCTAGTCTCTCATTGGTTCTCCCTATTCCTGTTCATCTTGCACAGAAATTGCAAGCTGTGCCAAACAGGAGGTTAAAGGCACTGACTCTCCAAGCAGGGAGACTGTTAGTAAATCATCTGGAATGGTGAACCCGAGGACCAGGATACGAAAACTGAGATGCATTTTAAATCATTTCCCCATAACACGGTGGACCATACTGTGGGTTTCACATGCATGTTTTAGCTGGAGGAAGAATCCCTTGAACCTGAAGAGTTGGGACCCATGGAATAGGTACCATACAGTATGACTTCAAAGGGTGTGCATTTGCTCACCTAAACTCACCAATGCTATCAGCCTGAAGTGTCCAGCCTTATGTCTCAACCAGCTCTGGGTGTAGATGTGGTCAATCCCGGTTGCATCACATGCCCTGAGTGAATTATTTAAGAATTGCTCTCTATTTCACTGTCTTTGTGTTTTGTTTTCGAAATTTATTTTGATAATGGGATTTATCGGATTTTCACTGCTGCCTTTCGGCCGCTGTACACACCCTTGATTCTCTTACGGAGACATATATATCCATGGGTTTTAAGATTCTTCCTAGTCAGGTATATTCCTAGGCGTTGAATATGTGGTGTTGGGTCCATTTCGTTGAGCAAGGAGTAGGTCTTGTCTATTACATATTGGGCTTATGGAAAGTTATCTGTGCTAATTTCAGTCTCTGGTTTTATGCAGCACCCCAAGGCACCTTTCCCCATAAGCAAGCACTAGTTGGTTTTCTAAATTTGAGACCCTTTTCTATTTTGTAATTCAGTTCATGTGTAGTCAAGTTTACATTCCGTGTATTAGTGATATCTTATGATGTTTCTTTTTCTGTGTGACGTAGTTCACGTAGAATCACCGTACCTGCATCCACTCACTATGCCGCTATGGGCCTGATGACACAGATTTCATTGCTGAGTGATATTGCATTGTACGTACGTGCCACAAGTTCTTTATCCATTTTTTGCTTTCTGGGATATTTACCTGATACTGTAGACGAGCTTCTTGTGAACACAGCCGTCTCAAATATTGGGGTGGCTGTCTGTTTTTGATTTTAATTTCCGTAAGCTATAGGACCATATGTGGAAGTGCCATAGACTGTGTTGCTTTGTTTCTTTCGTGTTTCAGGAAACACCATACACTTCTCCAGGGTGGCTGCTGGCAATTTACATCCTGCCAATCAGCATAACAAGGCTCCCTGTTCTCCATATCCTGTCCTACCTTTCTGGATTTTACACTTTTTTCAGATGGCCCTTTTGCCAGGGGGGCAGTGAGACTTCATTGTAGTGCAGATTTCATTTACAGGCTTGCTTGGTTGGCCAAAAAGGGCGTATGCGTTTTTTCCTGAATATATTCAGGAAAAAACGCATACGCCCTTTTTGGCCAAGTGCATCATTGTCGACGTTCTGCCTCTTTTCCTATGCTTTCAGGGCAATTCCAGTCTACCCCCTGCAATCGTTTTCCTGAAATTCTGCCCCGCTTTCAACTCCCCTTCGCAGGCTTACTTCAATATATTTTTGGAGGATAGCTGTCATTTATAACTCTGCAGGTTTGTGAATTACAGTGCCCCTGAGCTCCTTTCTTCAACTCGCTTTCTTGTGAGCTGGGCACAAAACCGCAGGATTGCTTCAGGCCCTAATCTGTTTCCGGCAGGGCACGCTGAGCCTTTGGTTAATTCCTCTTCCTGGTGGGCAATGAGCGTTACATTTGCCCGTGCAGACACCTACAGCTAGTCTCTCATTGGTTCTCCCTATTCCTGTTCATTTTGCACAGAAATTGCAAGCTGTGCCAAAGAGGAGGTTAAAGGCACTGACTCTCCAAGCGGGGAGAGTGTTAGTAAAGCATCTGGAATGGTGAACCCGAGGACCAGGATACGAAAACTGAGATGCATTTTAAATCATTTCCCAATCACATGGTGGACAATACTCTTGGTTTCCCATGCATGTTTTAGCTGGAGGAAGAATCCCTTGAACCTGGAGAGTTGGGACCCATGGAATGGGTACCATGCAGTATGACTTCAAAGGGTCTGCATTTGCTCACCGAAACTCACCAATGCTATCAGCCTGAAGTGTCCAGCCTTATGTCTCAACCAGCTCTGGGTGTAGATGTGTTAAATCCCGGTTGCATCACATGCCCTGAGTGAATTATTTAAGAATTGCTCTCTATTTCACTGTCTTTATGATTTTTTTTTGAAATTTATTTTGATAATGGGATTTATCGGATTTTCACTGCTGCGTTTATGCCGCTGTACACA
Source organism: Phocoena phocoena (assembly GCF_963924675.1). Taxonomy (NCBI): domain Eukaryota; kingdom Metazoa; phylum Chordata; class Mammalia; order Artiodactyla; family Phocoenidae; genus Phocoena; species Phocoena phocoena. The sequence continues at coordinate 584,746 of NW_027077682.1, forward strand.
CGCTTGATTCTCTTACGGAGACATATATATCCATGGATTTTAAGATTCTTCCTAGTCAGGTATATTCCTAGGCGTTGAATATGTGGTGTTGGGTCCATTTCGTTGAGCAAGGAGTAGGTCTTGTCTATTACATATTTGGCTTATGGAAAGTTATCTGTGCTAATTTCAGTCTCTGGTTTTATGAAGCACCCCAACGCACCTTTCCCCATAAGCAAGCACTAGTTGGTTTTCTAAATTTGAGACCCTGTTCTGTTTTGTAATTCAGTTCATGTGTAGTCAAGTTTACATTCCGTGTATTAGTGATATCTTATGATGTTTCTTTTTCTGTGTGACGTAGTTCACGTAGAATCACCGTACCTGCATCCACTCACTATGCCGCTACGGGCCTGATGACACAGATTTCATTGCTGAGTGATATTGCATTGTACGTACGTGCCACAACTTCTTTATCCATATTTTGCTTTCTGGGATATTTACCTGTTACTGTAGACGAGCTTCTTGTGAACACAGCCGTCCCAAATATTGGGGTGGCTGTCTGTTTTTGATTTTAATTTCCGTAAGCTATAGGACCATAAGTGGAAGTGCCATAGACTGTGTTGCTTTGTTTCTTATGTGTTTCAGGAAACACCATACACTTCTCCAGGCTGGCTGCTGGCAATTTACATCCTGCCAATCAGCATAACAAGGCTCCCTGTTCTCCATATCCTGTCCTACCTTTCTGGATTTTACACTTTTTTCAGATGGCCCTCTTGCCCGGGGGGCAGTGAGACTTCATTGTAGTGCAGATTTCCTTTACAGGCTTGCTTGGTTGGCCAAAAAGGGCGTATGCGTTTTTTCCTGAATATATTCAGGAAAAAACGCATACGCCCTTTTTGGCCAAGTGCATCATTGTCGACGTTCTGCCTCTTTTCCTATGCTTTCAGGGCAATTCCAGTCTACCCCCTGCAATCGTTTTCCTGAAATTCTGCCCCGCTTTCAAGTCCCCTTCGCAGGCTTACTTCAATATATTTTTGGAGGATAGCTGTCATTTATAACTCTGCAGGTTTGTGAATTACAGTGCCCCTGAGCTCCTTTCTTCAACTCGCTTTCTTGTGAACTGGGCACAAAACCGCAGGATTGCTTCAGGCCCTAATCTGTTTCGGGCAGGGCATGCTGAGCCTTTGGTAAATTCCTCTTCCTGGTGGGAAATGAGCGTTACATTTGCCCGTGCAGACACCTACAGCTAGTCTCTCATTGGTTCTCCCTATTCCTGTTCATCTTGCACAGAAATTGCAAGCTGTGCCAAACAGGAGGTTAAAGGCACTGACTCTCCAAGCAGGGAGACTGTTAGTAAATCATCTGGAATGGTGAACCCGAGGACCAGGATACGAAAACTGAGATGCATTTTAAATCATTTCCCCATAACACGGTGGACCATACTGTGGGTTTCACATGCATGTTTTAGCTGGAGGAAGAATCCCTTGAACCTGAAGAGTTGGGACCCATGGAATAGGTACCATACAGTATGACTTCAAAGGGTGTGCATTTGCTCACCGAAACTCACCAATGCTATCAGCCTGAAGTGTCCAGCCTTATGTCTCAACCAGCTCTGGGTGTAGATGTGGTCAATCCCGGTTGCATCACATGCCCTGAGTGAATTATTTAAGAATTGCTCTCTATTTCACTGTCTTTGTGTTTTGTTTTCGAAATTTATTTTGATAATGGGATTTATCGGATTTTCACTGCTGCCTTTCGGCCGCTGTACACACCCTTGATTCTCTTACGGAGACATATATATCCATGGGTTTTAAGATTCTTCCTAGTCAGGTATATTCCTAGGCGTTGAATATGTGGTGTTGGGTCCATTTCGTTGAGCAAGGAGTAGGTCTTGTCTATTACATATTGGGCTTATGGAAAGTTATCTGTGCTAATTTCAGTCTCTGGTTTTATGCAGCACCCCAAGGCACCTTTCCCCATAAGCAAGCACTAGTTGGTTTTCTAAATTTGAGACCCTTTTCTATTTTGTAATTCAGTTCATGTGTAGTCAAGTTTACATTCCGTGTATTCGTGATATCTTATGATGTTTCTTTTTCTGTGTGACGTAGTTCACGTAGAATCACCGTAACTGCATCCACTCACTATGCCGCTATGGGCCTGATGACACAGATTTCATTGCTGAGTGATATTGCATTGTACGTACGTGCCACAAGTTCTTTATCCATTTTTTGCTTTCTGGGATATTTACCTGATACTGTAGACGAGCTTCTTGTGAACACAGCCGTCTCAAATATTGGGGTGGCTGTCTGTTTTTGATTTTAATTTCCGTAAGCTATAGGACCATAAGTGGAAGTGCCATAGACTGTGTTGCTTTGTTTCTTTCGTGTTTCAGGAAACACCATACACTTCTCCAGGGTGGCTGCTGGCAATTTACATCCTGCCAATCAGCATAACAAGGCTCCCTGTTCTCCATATCCTGTCCTACCTTTCTGGATTTTACACTTTTTTCAGATGGCCCTTTTGCCAGGGGGGCAGTGAGACTTCATTGTAGTGCAGATTTCATTTACAGGCTTGCTTGGTTGGCCAAAAAGGGCGTATGCGTTTTTTCCTGAATATATTCAGGAAAAAACGCATACGCCCTTTTTGGCCAAGTGCATCATTGTCGACGTTCTGCCTCTTTTCCTATGCTTTCAGGGCAATTCCAGTCTACCCCCAGCAATCGTTTTCCTGAAATTCTGCCCCGCTTTCAACTCCCCTTCGCAGGCTTACTTCAATATATTTTTGGAGGATAGCTGTCATTTATAACTCTGCAGGTTTGTGAATTACAGTGCCCCTGAGCTCCTTTCTTCAACTCGCTTTCTTGTGAGCTGGGCACAAAACCGCAGGATTGCTTCAGGCCCTAATCTGTTTCCGGCAGGGCACGCTGAGCCTTTGGTTAATTCCTCTTCCTGGTGGGCAATGAGCGTTACATTTGCCCGTGCAGACACCTACAGCTAGTCTCTCATTGGTTCTCCCTATTCCTGTTCATTTTGCACAGAAATTGCAAGCTGTGCCAAAGAGGAGGTTAAAGGCACTGACTCTCCAAGCGGGGAGAGTGTTAGTAAAGCATCTGGAATGGTGAACCCGAGGACCAGGATACGAAAACTGAGATGCATTTTAAATCATTTCCCAATCACATGGTGGACGATACTCTTGGTTTCCCATGCATGTTTTAGCTGGAGGAAGAATCCCTTGAACCTGGAGAGTTGGGACCCATGGAATGGGTACCATGCAGTATGACTTCAAAGGGTCTGCATTTGCTCACCGAAACTCACCAATGCTATCAGCCTGAAGTGTCCAGCCTTATGTCTCAACCAGCTCTGGGTGTAGATGTGTTAAATCCCGGTTGCATCACATGCCCTGAGTGAATTATTTAAGAATTGCTCTCTATTTCACTGTCTTTATGATTTTTTTTTGAAATTTATTTTGATAATGGGATTTATCGGATTTTCACTGCTGCGTTTATGCCGCTGTACACACGCTTGATTCTCTTACGGAGACATATATATCCATGGGTTTTAAGATTCTTCCTAGTCAGGTATATTCCTAGGCGTTGAATATGTGGTGTTGGGTCCATTTCGTTGAGCAAGGAGTAGGTCTTGTCTATTACATATTTGGCTTATGGAAAGTTATCTGTGCTAATTTCAGTCTCTGGTTTTATGAAGCACCCCAACGCACCTTTCCCCATAAGCAAGCACTAGTTGGTTTTCTAAATTTGAGACCCTGTTCTGTTTTGTAATTCAGTTCATGTGTAGTCAAGTTTACATTCCGTGTATTAGTGATATCTTATGATGTTTCTTTTTCTGTGTGACGTAGTTCACGTAGAATCACCGTACCTGCATCCACTCACTATGCCGCTATGGGCCTGATGACACAGATTTCATTGCTGAGTGATATTGCATTGTACGTACGTGCCACAACTTCTTTATCCATATTTTGCTTTCTGGGATATTTACCTGTTACTGTAGACGAGCTTCTTGTGAACACAGCCGTCCCAAATATTGGGGTGGCTGTCTGTTTTTGATTTTAATTTCCGTAAGCTATAGGACCATAAGTGGAAGTGCCATAGACTGTGTTGCTTTGTTTCTTATGTGTTTCAGGAAACACCATACACTTCTCCAGGCTGGCTGCTGGCAATTTACATCCTGCCAATCAGCATAACAAGGCTCCCTGTTCTCCATATCCTGTCCTACCTTTCTGGATTTTACACTTTTTTCAGATGGCCCTCTTGCCCGGGGGGCAGTGAGACTTCATTGTAGTGCAGATTTCCTTTACAGGCTTGCTTGGTTGGCCAAAAAGGGCGTATGCGTTTTTTCCTGAATATATTCAGGAAAAAACGCATACGCCCTTTTTGGCCAAGTGCATCATTGTCGACGTTCTGCCTCTTTTCCTATGCTTTCAGGGCAATTCCAGTCTACCCCCTGCAATCGTTTTCCTGAAATTCTGCCCCGCTTTCAAGTCCCCTTCGCAGGCTTACTTCAATATATTTTTGGAGGATAGCTGTCATTTATAACTCTGCAGGTTTGTGAATTACAGTGCCCCTGAGCTCCTTTCTTCAAGTCGCTTTCTTGTGAACTGGGCACAAAACCGCAGGATTGCTTCAGGCCCTAATCTGTTTCGGGCAGGGCATGCTGAGCCTTTGGTAAATTCCTCTTCCTGGTGGGAAATGAGCGTTACATTTGCCCGTGCAGACACCTACAGCTAGTCTCTCATTGGTTCTCCCTATTCCTGTTCATCTTGCACAGAAATTGCAAGCTGTGCCAAACAGGAGGTTAAAGGCACTGACTCTCCAAGCAGGGAGACTGTTAGTAAATCATCTGGAATGGTGAACCCGAGGACCAGGATACGAAAACTGAGATGCATTTTAAATCATTTCCCCATAACACGGTGGACCATACTGTGGGTTTCACATGCATGTTTTAGCTGGAGGAAGAATCCCTTGAACCTGAAGAGTTGGGACCCATGGAATAGGTACCATACAGTATGACTTCAAAGGGTGTGCATTTGCTCACCTAAACTCACCAATGCTATCAGCCTGAAGTGTCCAGCCTTATGTCTCAACCAGCTCTGGGTGTAGATGTGGTCAATCCCGGTTGCATCACATGCCCTGAGTGAATTATTTAAGAATTGCTCCCTATTTCACTGTCTTTGTGTTTTGTTTTCGAAATTTATTTTGATAATGGGATTTATCGGATTTTCACTGCTGCCTTTCGGCCGCTGTACACACCCTTGATTCTCTTACGGAGACATATATATCCATGGGTTTTAAGATTCTTCCTAGTCAGGTATATTCCTAGGCGTTGAATATGTGGTGTTGGGTCCATTTCGTTGAGCAAGGAGTAGGTCTTGTCTATTACATATTGGGCTTATGGAAAGTTATCTGTGCTAATTTCAGTCTCTGGTTTTATGCAGCACCCCAAGGCACCTTTCCCCATAAGCAAGCACTAGTTGGTTTTCTAAATTTGAGACCCTTTTCTATTTTGTAATTCAGTTCATGTGTAGTCAAGTTTACATTCCGTGTATTCGTGATATCTTATGATGTTTCTTTTTCTGTGTGACGTAGTTCACGTAGAATCACCGTACCTGCATCCACTCACTATGCCGCTATGGGCCTGATGACACAGATTTAATTGCTGAGTGATATTGCATTGTACGTACGTGCCACAAGTTCTTTATCCATTTTTTGCTTTCTGGGATATTTACCTGATACTGTAGACGAGCTTCTTGTGAACACAGCCGTCTCAAATATTGGGGTGGCTGTCTGTTTTTGATTTTAATTTCCGTAAGCTATAGGACCATAAGTGGAAGTGCCATAGGCTGTGTTGCTTTGTTTCTTTCGTGTTTCAGGAAACACCATACACTTCTCCAGGGTGGCTGCTGGCAATTTACATCCTGCCAATCAGCATAACAAGGCTCCCTGTTCTCCATATCCTGTCCTACCTTTCTGGATTTTACACTTTTTTCAGATGGCCCTTTTGCCAGGGGGGCAGTGAGACTTCATTGTAGTGCAGATTTCATTTACAGGCTTGCTTGGTTGGCCAAAAAGGGCGTATGCGTTTTTTCCTGAATATATTCAGGAAAAAACACATACGCACTTTTTGGCCAAGTGCATCATTGTCGACGTTCTGCCTCTTTTCCTATGCTTTCAGGGCAATTCCAGTCTACCCCCTGCAATCGTTTTCCTGAAATTCTGCCCCGCTTTCAAGTCCCCTTCGCAGGCTTACTTCAATATATTTTTGGAGGAAAGCTGTCATTTATAACTCTGCAGGTTTGTGAATTACAGTGCCCCTGAGCTCCTTTCTTCAACTCGCTTTCTTGTGAGCTGGGCACAAAACCGCAGGATTGCTTCAGGCCCTAATCTGTTTCCAGCAGGGCACACTGAGCCTTTGTTTAATTCCTCTTCCTGGTGGGCAATGAGCGTTACATTTGCCCGTGCAGACACCTACAGCTAGTCTCTCATTGGTTCTCCCTATTCCTGTTCATTTTGCACAGAAATTGCAAGCTGTGCCAAAGAGGAGGTTAAAGGCACTGACTCTCCAAGCGGGGAGAGTGTTAGTAAAGCATCTGGAATGGTGAACCCGAGGACCAGGATACGAAAACTGAGATGCATTTTAAATCATTTCCCAATCACATGGTGGACGATACTCTTGGTTTCCCATGCATGTTTTAGCTGGAGGAAGAATCCCTTGAACCTGGAGAGTTGGGACCCATGGAATGGGTACCATGCAGTATGACTTCAAAGGGTCTGCATTTGCTCACCGAAACTCACCAATGCTATCAGCCTGAAGTGTCCAGCCTTATGTCTCAACCAGCTCTGGGTGTAGATGTGTTAAATCCCGGTTGCATCACATGCCCTGAGTGAATTATTTAAGAATTGCTCTCTATTTCACTGTCTTTATGATTTTTTTTTGAAATTTATTTTGATAATGGGATTTATCGGATTTTCACTGCTGCGTTTATGCCGCTGTACACACGCTTGATTCTCTTACGGAGACATATATATCCATGGGTTTTAAGATTCTTCCTAGTCAGGTATATTCCTAGGCGTTGAATATGTGGTGTTGGGTCCATTTCGTTGAGCAAGGAGTAGGTCTTGTCTATTACATATTTGGCTTATGGAAAGTTATCTGTGCTAATTTCAGTCTCTGGTTTTATGAAGCACCCCAACGCACCTTTCCCCATAAGCAAGCACTAGTTGGTTTTCTAAATTTGAGACCCTGTTCTGTTTTGTAATTCAGTTCATGTGTAGTCAAGTTTACATTCCGTGTATTAGTGATATCTTATGATGTTTCTTTTTCTGTGTGACGTAGTTCACGTAGAATCACCGTACCTGCATCCACTCACTATGCCGCTACGGGCCTGATGACACAGATTTCATTGCTGAGTGATATTGCATTGTACGTACGTGCCACAACTTCTTTATCCATATTTTGCTTTCTGGGATATTTACCTGTTACTGTAGACGAGCTTCTTGTGAACACAGCCGTCCCAAATATTAGGGTGGCTGTCTGTTTTTGATTTTAATTTCCGTAAGCTATAGGACCATAAGTGGAAGTGCCATAGACTGTGTTGCTTTGTTTCTTATGTGTTTCAGGAAACACCATACACTTCTCCAGGCTGGCTGCTGGCAATTTACATCCTGCCAATCAGCATAACAAGGCTCCCTGTTCTCCATATCCTGTCCTACCTTTCTGGATTTTACACTTTTTTCAGATGGCCCTCTTGCCCGGGGGGCAGTGAGACTTCATTGTAGTGCAGATTTCCTTTACAGGCTTGCTTGGTTGGCCAAAAAGGGCGTATGCGTTTTTTCCTGAATATATTCAGGAAAAAACGCATACGCCCTTTTTGGCCAAGTGCATCATTGTCGACGTTCTGCCTCTTTTCCTATGCTTTCAGGGCAATTCCAGTCTACCCCCTGCAATCGTTTTCCTGAAATTCTGCCCCGCTTTCAAGTCCCCTTCGCAGGCTTACTTCAATATATTTTTGGAGGATAGCTGTCATTTATAACTCTGCAGGTTTGTGAATTACAGTGCCCCTGAGCTCCTTTCTTCAACTCGCTTTCTTGTGAACTGGGCACAAAACCGCAGGATTGCTTCAGGCCCTAATCTGTTTCGGGCAGGGCATGCTGAGCCTTTGGTAAATTCCTCTTCCTGGTGGGAAATGAGCGTTACATTTGCCCGTGCAGACACCTACAGCTAGTCTCTCATTGGTTCTCCCTATTCCTGTTCATCTTGCACAGAAATTGCAAGCTGTGCCAAACAGGAGGTTAAAGGCACTGACTCTCCAAGCAGGGAGACTGTTAGTAAATCATCTGGAATGGTGAACCCGAGGACCAGGATACGAAAACTGAGATGCATTTTAAATCATTTCCCCATAACACGGTGGACCATACTGTGGGTTTCACATGCATGTTTTAGCTGGAGGAAGAATCCCTTGAACCTGAAGAGTTGGGACCCATGGAATAGGTACCATACAGTATGACTTCAAAGGGTGTGCATTTGCTCACCTAAACTCACCAATGCTATCAGCCTGAAGTGTCCAGCCTTATGTCTCAACCAGCTCTGGGTGTAGATGTGGTCAATCCCGGTTGCATCACATGCCCTGAGTGAATTATTTAAGAATTGCTCTCTATTTCACTGTCTTTGTGTTTTGTTTTCGAAATTTATTTTGATAATGGGATTTATCGGATTTTCACTGCTGCCTTTCGGCCGCTGTACACACCCTTGATTCTCTTACGGAGACATATATATCCATGGGTTTTAAGATTCTTCCTAGTCAGGTATATTCCTAGGCGTTGAATATGTGGTGTTGGGTCCATTTCGTTGAGCAAGGAGTAGGTCTTGTCTATTACATATTGGGCTTATGGAAAGTTATCTGTGCTAATTTCAGTCTCTGGTTTTATGCAGCACCCCAAGGCACCTTTCCCCATAAGCAAGCACTAGTTGGTTTTCTAAATTTGAGACCCTTTTCTATTTTGTAATTCAGTTCATGTGTAGTCAAGTTTACATTCCGTGTATTCGTGATATCTTATGATGTTTCTTTTTCTGTGTGACGTAGTTCACGTAGAATCACCGTACCTGCATCCACTCACTATGCCGCTATGGGCCTGATGACACAGATTTCATTGCTGAGTGATATTGCATTGTACGTACGTGCCACAAGTTCTTTATCCATTTTTTGCTTTCTGGGATATTTACCTGATACTGTAGACGAGCTTCTTGTGAACACAGCCGTCTCAAATATTGGGGTGGCTGTCTGTTTTTGATTTTAATTTCCGTAAGCTATAGGACCATAAGTGGAAGTGCCATAGGCTGTGTTGCTTTGTTTCTTTCGTGTTTCAGGAAACACCATACACTTCTCCAGGGTGGCTGCTGGCAATTTACATCCTGCCAATCAGCATAACAAGGCTCCCTGTTCTCCATATCCTGTCCTACCTTTCTGGATTTTACACTTTTTTCAGATGGCCCTTTTGCCAGGGGGGCAGTGAGACTTCATTGTAGTGCAGATTTCATTTACAGGCTTGCTTGGTTGGCCAAAAAGGGCGTATGCGTTTTTTCCTGAATATATTCAGGAAAAAACGCATACGCCCTTTTTGGCCAAGTGCATCATTGTCGACGTTCTGCCTCTTTTCCTATGCTTTCAGGGCAATTCCAGTCTACCCCCTGCAATCGTTTTCCTGAAATTCTGCCCCGCTTTCAAGTCCCCTTCGCAGGCTTACTTCAATATATTTTTGGAGGAAAGCTGTCATTTATAACTCTGCAGGTTTGTGAATTACAGTGCCCCTGAGCTCCTTTCTTCAACTCGCTTTCTTGTGAGCTGGGCACAAAACCGCAGGATTGCTTCAGGCCCTAATCTGTTTCCAGCAGGGCACACTGAGCCTTTGTTTAATTCCTCTTCCTGGTGGGCAATGAGCGTTACATTTGCCCGTGCAGACACCTACAGCTAGTCTCTCATTGGTTCTCCCTATTCCTGTTCATTTTGCACAGAAATTGCAAGCTGTGCCAAAGAGGAGGTTAAAGGCACTGACTCTCCAAGCGGGGAGAGTGTTAGTAAAGCATCTGGAATGGTGAACCCGAGGACCAGGATACGAAAACTGAGATGCATTTTAAATCATTTCCCAATCACATGGTGGACGATACTCTTGGTTTCCCATGCATGTTTTAGCTGGAGGAAGAATCCCTTGAACCTGGAGAGTTGGGACCCATGGAATGGGTACCATGCAGTATGACTTCAAAGGGTCTGCATTTGCTCACCGAAACTCACCAATGCTATCAGCCTGAAGTGTCCAGCCTTATGTCTCAACCAGCTCTGGGTGTAGATGTGTTAAATCCCGGTTGCATCACATGCCCTGAGTGAATTATTTAAGAATTGCTCTCTATTTCACTGTCTTTATGATTTTTTTTTGAAATTTATTTTGATAATGGGATTTATCGGATTTTCACTGCTGCGTTTATGCCGCTGTACACACGCTTGATTCTCTTACGGAGACATATATATCCATGGGTTTTAAGATTCTTCCTAGTCAGGTATATTCCTAGGCGTTGAATATGTGGTGTTGGGTCCATTTCGTTGAGCAAGGAGTAGGTCTTGTCTATTACATATTTGGCTTATGGAAAGTTATCTGTGCTAATTTCAGTCTCTGGTTTTATGAAGCACCCCAACGCACCTTTCCCCATAAGCAAGCACTAGTTGGTTTTCTAAATTTGAGACCCTGTTCTGTTTTGTAATTCAGTTCATGTGTAGTCAAGTTTACATTCCGTGTATTAGTGATATCTTATGATGTTTCTTTTTCTGTGTGACGTAGTTCACGTAGAATCACCGTACCTGCATCCACTCACTATGCCGCTACGGGCCTGATGACACAGATTTCATTGCTGAGTGATATTGCATTGTACGTACGTGCCACAACTTCTTTATCCATATTTTGCTTTCTGGGATATTTACCTGTTACTGTAGACGAGCTTCTTGTGAACACAGCCATCCCAAATATTGGGGTGGCTGTCTGTTTTTGATTTTAATTTCCGTAAGCTATAGGACCATAAGTGGAAGTGCCATAGACTGTGTTGCTTTGTTTCTTATGTGTTTCAGGAAACACCATACACTTCTCCAGGCTGGCTGCTGGCAATTTACATCCTGCCAATCAGCATAACAAGGCTCCCTGTTCTCCATATCCTGTCCTACCTTTCTGGATTTTACACTTTTTTCAGATGGCCCTCTTGCCCGGGGGGCAGTGAGACTTCATTGTAGTGCAGATTTCCTTTACAGGCTTGCTTGGTTGGCCAAAAAGGGCGTATGCGTTTTTTCCTGAATATATTCAGGAAAAAACGCATACGCCCTTTTTGGCCAAGTGCATCATTGTCGACATTCTGCCTCTTTTCCTATGCTTTCAGGGCAATTCCAGTCTACCCCCTGCAATCGTTTTCCAGAAATTCTGCCCCGCTTTCAAGTCCCCTTCGCAGGCTTACTTCAATATATTTTTGGAGGATAGCTGTCATTTATAACTCTGCAGGTTTGTGAATTACAGTGCCCCTGAGCTCCTTTCTTCAACTCGCTTTCTTGTGAACTGGGCACAAAACCGCAGGATTGCTTCAGGCCCTAATCTGTTTCGGGCAGGGCATGCTGAGCCTTTGGTAAATTCCTCTTCCTGGTGGGAAATGAGCGTTACATTTGCCCGTGCAGACACCTACAGCTAGTCTCTCATTGGTTCTCCCTATTCCTGTTCATCTTGCACAGAAATTGCAAGCTGTGCCAAACAGGAGGTTAAAGGCACTGACTCTCCAAGCAGGGAGACTGTTAGTAAATCATCTGGAATGGTGAACCCGAGGACCAGGATACGAAAACTGAGATGCATTTTAAATCATTTCCCCATAACACGGTGGACCATACTGTGGGTTTCACATGCATGTTTTAGCTGGAGGAAGAATCCCTTGAACCTGAAGAGTTGGGACCCATGGAATAGGTACCATACAGTATGACTTCAAAGGGTGTGCATTTGCTCACCTAAACTCACCAATGCTATCAGCCTGAAGTGTCCAGCCTTATGTCTCAACCAGCTCTGGGTGTAGATGTGGTCAATCCCGGTTGCATCACATGCCCTGAGTGAATTATTTAAGAATTGCTCTCTATTTCACTGTCTTTGTGTTTTGTTTTCGAAATTTATTTTGATAATGGGATTTATCGGATTTTCACTGCTGCCTTTCGGCCGCTGTACACACCCTTGATTCTCTTACGGAGACATATATATCCATGGGTTTTAAGATTCTTCCTAGTCAGGTATATTCCTAGGCGTTGAATATGTGGTGTTGGGTCCATTTCGTTGAGCAAGGAGTAGGTCTTGTCTATTACATATTGGGCTTATGGAAAGTTATCTGTGCTAATTTCAGTCTCTGGTTTTATGCAGCACCCCAAGGCACCTTTCCCCATAAGCAAGCACTAGTTGGTTTTCTAAATTTGAGACCCTTTTCTATTTTGTAATTCAGTTCATGTGTAGTCAAGTTTACATTCCGTGTATTCGTGATATCTTATGATGTTTCTTTTTCTGTGTGACGTAGTTCACGTAGAATCACCGTACCTGCATCCACTCACTATGCCGCTATGGGCCTGATGACACAGATTTCATTGCTGAGTGATATTGCATTGTACGTACGTGCCACAAGTTCTTTATCCATTTTTTGCTTTCTGGGATATTTACCTGATACTGTAGACGAGCTTCTTGTGAACACAGCCGTCTCAAATATTGGGGTGGCTGTCTGTTTTTGATTTTAATTTCCGTAAGCTATAGGACCATAAGTGGAAGTGCCATAGGCTGTGTTGCTTTGTTTCTTTCGTGTTTCAGGAAACACCATACACTTCTCCAGGGTGGCTGCTGGCAATTTACATCCTGCCAATCAGCATAACAAGGCTCCCTGTTCTCCATATCCTGTCCTACCTTTCTGGATTTTACACTTTTTTCAGATGGCCCTTTTGCCAGGGGGGCAGTGAGACTTCATTGTAGTGCAGATTTCATTTACAGGCTTGCTTGGTTGGCCAAAAAGGGCGTATGCGTTTTTTCCTGAATATATTCAGGAAAAAACGCATACGCCCTTTTTGGCCAAGTGCATCATTGTCGACGTTCTGCCTCTTTTCCTATGCTTTCAGGGCAATTCCAGTCTACCCCCTGCAATCGATTTCCTGAAATTCTGCCCCGCTTTCAAGTCCCCTTCGCAGGCTTACTTCAATATATTTTTGGAGGAAAGCTGTCATTTATAACTCTGCAGGTTTGTGAATTACAGTGCCCCTGAGCTCCTTTCTTCAACTCGCTTTCTTGTGAGCTGGGCACAAAACCGCAGGATTGCTTCAGGCCCTAATCTGTTTCCAGCAGGGCACACTGAGCCTTTGTTTAATTCCTCTTCCTGGTGGGCAATGAGCGTTACATTTGCCCGTGCAGACACCTACAGCTAGTCTCTCATTGGTTCTCCCTAATCCTGTTCATTTTGCACAGAAATTGCAAGCTGTGCCAAAGAGGAGGTTAAAGGCACTGACTCTCCAAGCGGGGAGAGTGTTAGTAAAGCATCTGGAATGGTGAACCCGAGGACCAGGATACGAAAACTGAGATGCATTTTAAATCATTTCCCAATCACATGGTGGACGATACTCTTGGTTTCCCATGCATGTTTTAGCTGGAGGAAGAATCCCTTGAACCTGGAGAGTTGGGACCCATGGAATGGGTACCATGCAGTATGACTTCAAAGGGTCTGCATTTGCTCACCGAAACTCACCAATGCTATCAGCCTGAAGTGTCCAGCCTTATGTCTCAACCAGCTCTGGGTGTAGATGTGTTAAATCCCGGTTGCATCACATGCCCTGAGTGAATTATTTAAGAATTGCTCTCTATTTCACTGTCTTTATGATTTTTTTTTGAAATTTATTTTGATAATGGGATTTATCGGATTTTCACTGCTGCGTTTATGCCGCTGTACACACGCTTGATTCTCTTACGGAGACATATATATCCATGGGTTTTAAGATTCTTCCTAGTCAGGTATATTCCTAGGCGTTGAATATGTGGTGTTGGGTCCATTTCGTTGAGCAAGGAGTAGGTCTTGTCTATTACATATTTGGCTTATGGAAAGTTATCTGTGCTAATTTCAGTCTCTGGTTTTATGAAGCACCCCAACGCACCTTTCCCCATAAGCAAGCACTAGTTGGTTTTCTAAATTTGAGACCCTGTTCTGTTTTGTAATTCAGTTCATGTGTAGTCAAGTTTACATTCCGTGTATTAGTGATATCTTATGATGTTTCTTTTTCTGTGTGACGTAGTTCACGTAGAATCACCGTACCTGCATCCACTCACTATGCCGCTACGGGCCTGATGACACAGATTTCATTGCTGAGTGATATTGCATTGTACGTACGTGCCACAACTTCTTTATCCATATTTTGCTTTCTGGGATATTTACCTGTTACTGTAGACGAGCTTCTTGTGAACACAGCCGTCCCAAATATTGGGGTGGCTGTCTGTTTTTGATTTTAATTTCCGTAAGCTATAGGACCATAAGTGGAAGTGCCATAGACTGTGTTGCTTTGTTTCTTATGTGTTTCAGGAAACACCATACACTTCTCCAGGCTGGCTGCTGGCAATTTACATCCTGCCAATCAGCATAACAAGGCTCCCTGTTCTCCATATCCTGTCCTACCTTTCTGGATTTTACACTTTTTTCAGATGGCCCTCTTGCCCGGGGGGCAGTGAGACTTCATTGTAGTGCAGATTTCCTTTACAGGCTTGCTTGGTTGGCCAAAAAGGGCGTATGCGTTTTTTCCTGAATATATTCAGGAAAAAACGCATACGCCCTTTTTGGCCAAGTGCATCATTGTCGACGTTCTGCCTCTTTTCCTATGCTTTCAGGGCAATTCCAGTCTACCCCCTGCAATCGTTTTCCAGAAATTCTGCCCCGCTTTCAAGTCCCCTTCGCAGGCTTACTTCAATATATTTTTGGAGGATAGCTGTCATTTATAACTCTGCAGGTTTGTGAATTACAGTGCCCCTGAGCTCCTTTCTTCAACTCGCTTTCTTGTGAACTGGGCACAAAACCGCAGGATTGCTTCAGGCCCTAATCTGTTTCGGGCAGGGCATGCTGAGCCTTTGGTAAATTCCTCTTCCTGGTGGGAAATGAGCGTTACATTTGCCCGTGCAGACACCTACAGCTAGTCTCTCATTGGTTCTCCCTATTCCTGTTCATCTTGCACAGAAATTGCAAGCTG